>NC_071286.1:30371847-30670541 GCF_943735745.2 Anopheles bellator
GCAATCGTCCGGCTCTCCATTCATCCGAAGTTGATGGTGGTCGGTATGCTTCTTTCTTTATCGTCGGTTACTTTTTCATTGTGTTTTCTGTGTGTTCCGTTTGCATATTGTTTGGCCTTTGGCGCGCCTTTGATCGGCACCAAAAAGGAGGACGCATTCCATGCCACAGCAGCGCATATCAGGGTGGCAACATAGCCCCGTTCCCAGCATCGTTCCCACTGGTGGCGAATGCATCTGCACTTTCGAACAATAATGTGTCCGTTTTGTGTATGTGATGGTTCGGTTCGGTAGCGTAAACATTTTGAGATAATGAAAAGCTTTTGCGTTCAATTTGAGGAGTTATTATGCTCCGTGTGTGCCATTTATGGTTCTCGTTATCGGGCTACGCGCGCGCATACATTTGCCAAGGGAAAGTAAAAAAGGATCGATTAAGAAATAAAACAAACCACCAATCAACGTAATACGATAGCCCCCGAGAGTGTGTGATTAAACCACGGTTCGGGACCCCACATGATAAAGGGCGGCACAGTCCTTGCGCATTACCCACGGCGCGGAATGCCGTGAATTTCCGTTGTCGTCGATTGATGGATTGACTCCATCGCCTTCAGGGATCGACGGTCAGGGCAATGCATCCTGTGCCCGCTGTGGAAAGTTCGTGAAATCGGAATAAAATCTCGTCAAAATGCAGGTCAACCGCGTAAGTAAGCGCTACATTTCTTCTGGCGCATATGGTGAAGTGAAAATGCGAAAAAAGTTTTTTGTAGTCCTGTCGAACCGAGATCTCGCGCTGCCTGCGGGGCGGTAGAAAGGAGCCATGATCGTGAACTTTGTTGGAGGACATCCATTTACAGCTATTAATATAGGTTGGTCCGGCGAACGCGCGCCATGTAATGGAAACATAAAAATTTACATACACGTAATTACAATCGGAGTGAAAATCGGGGTACCCGGAAAGGAACCCGGTCGGTGGCCTCTCGGTCGGTCCCACGATCACGACCTCGAAGAGTAATTTCTCCGTTTCACCGGAAAACTGCTGCCAAATGTACGGTGCACTGGGCACAGCACGACGACGAGCACGCCGACGGATGTACGTATGTAAGTGGTCCCGCTTCGAGTAATTCGTTGCCCACTTCTCGTTGTTGACATTTCGGCTATTTGGGTCAGGCCAGTTTTTCGGGAATGAAACCTGAATTTTTCGGCTGCCTCGAAGGTGAACCGGATCTTCACCTTGGCTCTCTCGGGCCAAACCAATAGTCGATGCGCTGACGCTGACAAAGTGGGCAGAACAGGCAAACATCGCAATTTCTAACTTTCGAAACCAGTTCTGGGGGGCGAGTTCCGTAACATCTTTTTTGCTCTAGGTCCTTTCCACCCGAACCGATTTCCAATCAATGTTTGTTGCCGACTTTGGCCAGTCCAAGGAGGCAACAGAACTTGTCCAAGAAGAACGCGAAAACAAGTTCTACTCGAATGTGTTACGCGTTTGATGGTGAGGCCAACGGAACTGGTTAGGATGCCGACTGAACGCAGCCTTGGGCGCACGTTTTGCATAATATTTGCCACCGTCCGTCGCCCAGCCCTTATTTGGATGCCCGTGGTCTCGGTATGTGTGGCTCGCTCACTTGCTTATGCGCCCGATTGCATGACTCCTGGGGACACGTTGGGGGAAATTGTAATACTGAAATCTGCCGTGCGCGACCGTTCGGCTTAGTTGCGAAATTACTTTTACTCGTGAATTTATTTTCCGCTGCCAAAAATGGAATGGAACGAAGTCGTGCAAAATGTGGCCGTACGGTCGACGACACGACGGCTGTGACGGATAACTTCGGACGGGATATGCAGATATACGTGCCCGATGGTGGTGATGCAGAATCTCTCTCGCTCATCAACTCCAATCCCCCATCGCGGACGAGGCGGGAGAGCTGTCCGGTGGATCTTACGTCGACTTACCCGACGGAGACGCATGCGGCGAGCGGATTAATTGAGACGTCAGGAGGCGCCTGCGGTTGAGCTGTGGAAGCGCGTTCCTTTTTTGGGCCGCATGTTGAATCGCCTCCCGGTAATGGGCATTTTATTTATTGAGATCTTGTTTTCTTTTTGTGCCTGTGTCTTCTGTGTCCTCAATCGATTAATGGTTACGACGGCCGACGAGTGACGGGTGGCACCCGCGAATGGTGCTGTCGAGGTGCCAGAACGCTTTGCATTGCAATAGGCGATTGAACAACGTTTTTATAGATCAGCATGGAGATATCTACAAGTTATGGGCAGTAAAAAACGGCGTGCTATGCGTGAACAAGGCTTAAGGAGAACATTTTTTTCTCGTCTATCGGGCTCTTCTCGATGTACCCTTTGACAGTGGACTATTTCACTAAATGGTCTCATTGACGTTCTTAATCCAGTAACGTAATGTGACGTTTTACAACGGCTATAATGTGGTTTTACGGTATGTCTATTCGATCGATACGCAAATAAGGTCAGGACCATTAAGTAGGTCCAATTATTGATAATGTCAACACATTTGCGTGCCGCACGTAAACAGTCTCATTAATGTGTCTGCGGAAGATCATCTATTGGGGACACCATTTGATTGTGAAGTCCATGGATTAACAAATTGTTGCGTGCCCCAAAGAGCGCAAAACATAACAATAATTACTAAACTAGTTTCGCGGTAAGACGACTGACCTGTTATAGATGCCCCCGGAAATGTGTTTCAAAGTCTTGCGAGCAGATGAAACCGCCTGACAGGTTGTAAATAAGCCGCTGCCGGTTAGCCGGAAGATTCTATAAAGGATAGATTGTTTGATGGCACGATGATGGCCTATAATTCCGTTCTAGGCCGAATGTACCCACCCGGAATGGCCGGCCTGTGGAAGATTCAATTTCCGCCGAAGAGAGAGGTCCCGTTAAGAGGTAAACAAAGTTGGAATAAAACCAACAACGCGGGGGTGATGTCCTCAAGCTGTGGCTGCCGGCTGCAAGCACCTGGCGCTGGTGGAAAGATTCTTGAATGTGGCTTTCCCCGGTAGAGGTTTGTGTTTAGGACTACTTCCTGGCGGTGCTCTGCAGCAATTGCTGTGTTATTCTTACAATTCATCCTTTTTTACCGTCTGAATGGCCGGTCGTTCTGGTCGCGGCCCAGTCAGTCTGGTCAGCAGACTTGCAAAAACGCTCCAACGTGTTTGCCAACGATAAACATGGCAACATAACCGACAATGGTGGCACACGGACCTTCGGGAACGGCTGGGGAATGTGTTCCTGCGGGCTCATATGCGCATAATTGCCGGCAAGGGAGCTTCAAGGCAAGGGGGCTAATATTACCTCCCCTCGGCCTGGGTAAGGGTCTCTCGGCGTAGAGTAAAGTCGACCTTTGGAAAGTCCATCGTTTCGTCGGGCAGTTTTGTTTTTTGCCCAATTGGCCCAACTATGCTGCTGCAACAGGACGCGAACCGGGAGCCTTATGTTAATCGAGTGAAGCAGAAAGTGGGAGGAACGGCCAACATTTTATTTAAAGTCAAAATCGTGCCCATAAAACGCGCTTGCCGTGCCAGACCGTCGTCGGCGGTGGCGTCTTACGGGAATGAAGATACACCGTGGCTTGTGTAGGTTATGGGTCTGCGCCGGGAGACGGAAATGCGGTTGCCGTCGAGGTTCTGCCGACGGGATCAATGGCGCAATTGTCGATTGTTTGCAAAAAGCGTCTTCCGTAAGAGACGTACGTTACGAGTGTTGGTTCATTTCGTCCGATTTACCGCGGCGCGCGCGCTAGTCCATGGAAATTGCTGCCAAGGGCGATGGGTTCGATACGGTCGATTGGGAAGACGGAGAAGATCTTGCGATTTTTGGTGCACGTTCAACAATGGCGTTACCCACATCGCGTCTGGGATATGCGCATCGGTGGATCTTCGTCAAAAAACTCAGGCCCTGTGGTCGGGCGGCGGAGCAAGTCGTTTCGTCGTCGGTCGTGATTGATTGATTTTAACTGCAGTTTCCACATCACGGTTTCTCCCCGTGGGTTAATGGCGGGCTGATTGTAGTTTATTGGAACATTTAAAGGGATTTGCGCAGTAAAATTGGGGGAAGAGTAATTGATCACATACTTCGTGCGCACGGGTTTGGCAGGCAATTCCAGTCCGTTCCACTTCGGAGATCGTGTCCGTTTTTGGGGAAGAAAAATAGTTTTATTTTCCGTGAAATGTCCCAATTAATCCATAAACGTTGCGTTCATGTTTGGTGGTTAAGTACGATAATCGTGTAAGGTTATTTCAATCCACAACGAGAATGTTGTAAATCGCCGTGGCACTAACTTGAAACAGGTTTATAATAATTGCTTATACTTATTCAATCTATACGGAACGGATTTTCTAATCTTTCGGTTCGTAAAAGCTTTCTTGCTTTGCTGGAAAATTTCAATTTGATGGAAATGAATGTTTTAGTTTCAAAATCGATACCTCTTATCGTTACAATTTCGTTTCCTTATCGCCCAACGTAACGGCTTCGTGATAAGTAAACGTTTCAAAATGTGGCTAAAAACGCGCTCCCGTCGTGTGGTGTGGCCGTTGGAATATTCATGTTTGTGTAATAAAATTTAATGGAAAATGTCAGCGGCGTATGGCCGTAGATCGGCACCGCAGGGCGTAGCGTGGAAGAACCGTTATTCTCGAGGATATAAATTAGTACCCGTGAAGAAATCGGGGGCCCGCCCGCGATCCGAGACCAAAGCCCCGGGCCCGAACCCGGCGGAAGAGATGCACATGAGATGTGTTCACGTCGACACTCAGGGTGGGTGTTTTGGGCCAACTTTCGTTTCGCCTGGGCCCACTTAGGAAGAAGGAAGGGCCCAGCTGATCGGAGATGAAGAAATCGGCCCACCGATCGGTCGGTGATGATTATTGGCGGGCATGCATTTCGTTCGGATATGCTCTGCCGCTAGGAGCGCACGCAGCCTTGCGCCGGGCTCTCTCGTAAAGTCTGTGGCAACGCCGGCTTCGTGAGCGATAATCGAAAACCCTAGTTTCCGATTTCTTTCTCCGTCGCCCACTTCAAGATTGGGGAGATCCAGATTCTTAATCGGCGCGCCGCACCTTTTTTAGCGTTGTTGCATCCGTTGACGAAGAAGCATCCTCGATTGGGGGCTTTTAGGGGTATCCCAACTCGACCCGCGAGTGGCTTGGTCGTGTGTCTAGACAGGCTGGTCTCTCCGAAGTTGGACCCAAACCGCGCAAACACAGCCCCTTTTCCGGCACCGCCTGCGTCTGGGAACCTTCGATCCATTACCAGCAATTATTCGCCCGTTGATGCGCCTTTACGTGAGCATAATTTATGGGAGATGCTATCTGCGCTCGCGCGCAGCTCGCAAAGGAGTAATGCGCGAAGATGAAGCAGAGATCGATCTTTGGCCCAATCCTTCGGCTCCGCGGGCGCTGTTGTGAAAGGCTAGCGTTTTTGCAATCCTCGCTGCTGCGCCCCCGAAGGTTTATGATGGCGTAGAGGTGCGCTCGAGTCCTACGATGAGGGAATGCTAGTTTTGCAACGGTGGTCCTTTTGGACTAACTTGTACCGCGGACCGCACGTTGCAGGGCGGGCCTCTCGGTTTCAATCAGCTAATCTGGGCATCATCTGTGTCGAGGGGCTTCTAGCAAGAAATGATGCTCCCTCTGAAGGGTTTCTATTTGTCTTTTAAAACTTCCTCTCGACGGTTAAGCTGTGTGCCGTATTCTCGTATCTAGCCCCAATAGTGAAACCAACACAACAGAGCCGCACACACGTCTTCTGTATAATTTCTTCCCGTTCCGTGACGGTGGGACTACTCGTAGGCCGAATGGATCATGCTTCGCTCGCTCGCTCAGTTCGTCTAGATCGCAATTAATGCTGTGTTGCCTGCAGAGATCGATTTCATCACACTACAATGCCACAGGTTCTTCTGGCTAGACCCGTCCACGGTAATGAGTATTCACTTTCAATTCCTGCCAACATGGTGCAGAACGAAGCCGCCGTGCCAGTGCTGCACAATATTGGCGTCGTGTTTCGAAATCCCCATCGATCAACCGAAGCATGAAGGTGAATAAATTAACATCCATATGCACCACATTTGTGGGATTGGCTTTTTCGCTGCTTTGCTGCTGCTGAGGCTGCGCGGCGCGAATGGGAATGCTGAATGGAATGCTCCGGGGGAAAGGCAACAGTCAATCCCGTTTCTAATTGCGCTAACTTATGCTTAAACGTTATCCGCGTTCTCTCCTGCATGTGGTTATAGTTGCGAACTCGCGCCATAAATTATTATTAACGAAACGATGATCCATGACATCACATTACTGGCGATATTAACAGTGCCGCCTAAGCCGCTCCTTGAGCCGGCATGCGAAAGTTCAATGGCCTCTAACGAACTGGGGAAGGATTAACGAATTCTTTTGCACTTTCTCGGCTTTCGCGCACTGTCTTTCGCCCCTGACAGACCCTCGATGACTTGATGATGGTGAGCGTCGTTAAAGCGGCGTTAAATATAGTCAAAGAAAGAAATTAGCACCCAATAAAACGCTTAACGAAGTCCATTCAATGTTCCTGTGATTGGCTGACGGGTGCTACGGTCCTGAGCGAGCGGAAAAGATGTTCGGTGGCGATTGCTGGTGGCTGAAGTGGCCACCACAGTCATTTGGCAGCGATTTTTATTGGTTAATTTATTTCCCACTAGAAACGGGGGAATGTTAATTACTCCTCAATCTGAGTCGCAAGTGCTGCGTTCGAGGATTGGAAAAGCGCCACGTGAGCAAAAGATCGATTGGAGTTCTCTCTCTCTTATTGTACGCTGTTCCAAATGGTCAAGTGAAGATCATCCCGATTTAGTCTAAAACCGAACGTATTAGTGTACATTCTGGTTATGTTTCAGAAATAGTCAGAAATGTTGTGCTGTTTCACATTCTGTCTGTTTGAAATGGTCATCATCTTGAAAATGAGTTGAGTGCTGGAAAAGAAAGCAAAAGAATTGATACACTTTAAACATATTCACAATGCTTTGTACCGGTTCCTGGACATTTCAAATACATTGCGTGCAATCTTTACGGACAAAGCGCGCATGCTAGAGCTTGAACGCAAGCTATGACCAAAGATCGCACGATCGCGGGTGCATTTTGTAGCATACCTTCAGGCGCATTCCAAATATGATTCTGCTGAACAGATCGTGTTGATTCGCGAGACGTTCGTTCGGGCTTGCATTATGGCCTCAAAAGTGTTGCATTTTGCCTACGTCTCTGATGTTCACATCAATGCATAATTACTTAAAAGAAAGTTGATTGAATCGTGGGTTGTTAAAAACATATGAAGTAGTTTTGCACAGATCCTTGAAGTCTTCTGAGTGAAGTGATCATCTTTAGCGCATTGCACCACGGAACAACTTACTTATCGTCACACATCCGTTTTTGGGAAACACTCGATGAAAGTGATAAACCAGTTTGAATGATAAATAAGTAGCTGTGGGCAAAGTCGCGAACGCTTCACCACGTTATTAAGCCGACAGGTTAAAAAGGATGTTTTACAAGATTCCGTTAGCGTCACTCGCCTTTCATCGCACAATGGACATTATCATCCCAACTATCGCCACCGGCAGTGATCGCTGCCTTGCGTCGCTCCAACTCCATTTTTAATGGTGTGTATTGCGAAAACATCAACGCCTTGCTTCGCGCGTCAGCAACAGGCTACCGGTGTTGTGTTGATGGGCACTGCCGCCCGCGGAGCATAGCAGAGGTACCGTGACCCACGGACGGAGGCTCCCATGATGCTATCTTTACGACCGTATCTTATCTTTATTGCGTATATCTGCTGGCGCTGTGTAACGCTCGTGTGGATCAGGTCCTTGTGAAGGCTCGACTAGATCGACCTGGGCCCGCGGTAAAGACCTGGCTGATTCGTCGACGATCGGGTGCCTCTCGTGCTGTGATTACATAGTTACCAGTTCGCACGCCTATACCGTGACGCGGTGCCACACCCGTTCCAATGTCAGGAAGGGCCGAAGACATACCGTGGCGTGTCGGAGAATGACACCTGCTGCGTGCGCGTCGATCGTGCGTGAGTGTCACATAAAAAGTGACACCGGGAAAAAAAGGAAAAAGATCACAAACTAGCAACATAAAACAGAACAACCGTAAAATCGCCCTCCTAATGGTGGGGTTCACACGTCTCGGCTTCCTGCCGCGAGCACCGTGGACCGCAACCTCCGTTTCGGTGCTTTACGTTATGATGGCTGAAATCCACTTTCTTCCGCCACCTTTCGCTTCATGGATGGCATCTTCCGTTAACTACGACAGGGAAACGGTGCTCCGTTTTTTTTTCTAAACGGGTCCTCCTCGTCGCATATTATGCTGCCCGTGGTGCCGGGTAAGAGGTGCCATTTTGTCACTCCACGACGATGCACACCGTTTGATCCGTGGAGGGCTCCATCGTCATCGTGATTCAGTTTTTTTTGTATCCCGAAGGATCGCACAAAGCGACGACGGTATGTAGATTAGATGACGTTAAATTGCACTCGACTGATGGTGGGCGCTCCGTGTTGCTCTGCTTCGCTGGCGACTCGAAGGTGAACGGGCTGTGAACCCCACTTAAGCTTTAAAGTGTCTTCATTAGTGGTGTCCCATTGCATCGGAGTTGAAATTATGGTCGCAATTTGAAGGAAGCATAGCCAAGGCGCAAGAAGCGACCCAGAGCAAATAGTGTAATGTGACAAAAAGGGAGCTCCCGATGTTAAAAGAATGGGCCCGGCGTTAGGAGAAATGCTTAGCATAGCAGCACCCTTCGCGGGGAGGTTAATGATGCCTAAAGAGGGACTATCTTATGAGTTATGATGATTAGTCTGACGGGTACCGGGCGCTGATGAAGATTGTGACCATGCTGATGGAAGGTGATGTGTTTTTGTAAATAAATTTCATATTACCCCTTTGTTCTACAATAAAAATAGTGGCGATCATAAATAAAACAACGTTTTGGTGGTGTTTCTGAAACATATCGACTTATTGCGGATTTTCTCATGTCGCATTTGCTGCGATCCAGAAAAAAAACACCTCTTATTAACCCTGTTTCGAAGAACTTTGCGTAATTGACCTGTCATGATTATGCCGTTTTTTCTTGTCGAAAGGCTGATTTACTTCAATCGACCCGGCCGGGCGAAGCTTCAGCCGGGATTTTGCGAAGCCTTCGTCGTATTTTTTTCGGTCTGCCTTCGGTCTATCGGCTCAATCTGTGCCCGTCCGGCCGGCGGCGGCGGCGGACCTCTGTTACCGTTAACTTTCGCCGGCCATTTGCCCATAAAGTCAACCTATGGCGTGGCTGCTCGGTTTGCGGTTCCGCGTGGAACGAATCGTGACAAGAAATTATTTTTTTCGCACTATCTCCGATCGTCGTTGGCGTGCACTCTACCCAGAAGGTAGGCTACCCGCCGACACTTTAACGAGTTCATTAGACTTTTGGCGCCTGATAAATTAGCTCCCGCACCGTCGAGAAGGTGGTGCGTCGGAGGCACGACGAAGGAAGCACAAATCAGCGTCTTTTTAGTGCAGACAACGAGGGCCGTTGCTGGTTGCAATCTTTGGATACAATCAGCGATCTCAATCACGGTGTCCTCCCCACCGTTAATTTGATGCTTTCGATTTGAACTTCTCAATACGTCCACACGGTCACACGTCCACCGAAAAGGGGTGGATTTGTGTTATATTTAGCCCGTTTTTGATAAGCGTTTCCAGCGCTACCAACACCACCACTAAATAGGGTCGTCTCATTAAAGAGGGAGTCCCCTGTACTGGCCGCCCTTTCGAAATGAATTATCACGTGGCGAAAGATCAGCATAGCGCGGGGTCCACCTATCGGGCGGATTAGTACCGGCGGAAATCGATCCTTGTCAGGGCGTTATCGCACGTGCATGCTCCGCTATTCACTTGGCACGGGAAAGCAGCGAAAAGATTTATATCGCCCATTTTTGCCGCTCGCTATGCTACGTCACATGCACGATTTGACTGTCAATTGGAGCTGTCCTGTGAAAAGTGGAAACACGCCGTAATTGTATCCACGCGAGCGCGAGTTTGCTGCTCGCTTGCGTTGACCTGTCGCGTGGTGGGGAAATTGTTGTTTCTTAATAATCTCCTGCCGCTGCCGGTATTGAAACATTAGCCTTGCCCCGGGATCGAGATTGGGGATTAAAGTGTTGCAGCGTTATGTTCCTCCGGCGCGCGGTAAAAGGGGTCCCCTCTCGCTCGGTCTTGGGAAACGTTTTCCTTCCTCGTGTCAGGCGTCGTCGTGTATGCAGGTGTTCAACGCGAATGATAACGAACTTTAGCGTCCGTAGAAACTAGTGCATTATTTCGTGCAAACCACGTAACCAGCAGCACCCTTTTAAGGAACCGTGTACCGAGCGGTTGTTGGGCGAATTACTTGCCGCGACACGATCGCCAATCGAAAGCGGGACTCCCTTCGAAGGGTGGTTTCGGTTCGCCGCGCGACCTTTCGCGCTGCCGAGCGACAAAACAGCATTTAATTTGGTTGAAAGAATTTGTTGGAACACTACTCTCGCACAACATGCAAACCTCCGGCAAGGTGCCGGCTTGGCAGCGTTGTAAGCTGGATCCAATCTTTGTGCTAACACGATCACCGGTAAGTGTGTTGAGTGTTGCGAACTTTGTTACATACCAGAGCCCCGTTCCTGCTTACAACATGTGGCGTACATCGCTTGAAGGCTAATTCGATTCGCTCGAAACGGTTGTGTTGTGTGCACAAATAGTCTGCTAAATTGTTGGCTTTAACTTATATCGATTATTCGCGTTTATGTGTATGATTTATTGTGATCTCTCTCTCTCTCTGGTTAGGTAGGAGGTTCTGATATAGACTTAAAATGAACGATTGTTATCGTTGGATGAATGCAATCTGAGCATCTTATTCCCCAAGCCAATTGCTTCCAGAATGTCATTTCCCTTCGCTTCAAATACGACGAGCCTACGTGGGCAGTGGTGGGCTCCGATCAAAGGGCGTATGCATTTGTTACGTCGATTGCCTTTTCCTCTTATGCTTTGTGTGTCAATAGCGCTCTCTAATCCCCGTTCGAACATTCCATTGTGCACTGTGAAACATTGTCAGTCCGTTGAATGCTGGCATTTATGCTGCTGCCGTCGCAAAGGGCCGCACGGCGGTTCTATAGGTGCACCGCGTGGTGAGTTGATTTTGACTATAGTCAAAGATTAAAACCTAAAACTCGTGGCCTGTGTGCGGGCTTATTGCTTAGCTTGTCTCTCTCTCTCTCTAGGAAGAAAGTTGCTAATGCCAGGTGAAGTCGGAGGAAAGTCGGAAAGAATTGGCGTGCACAAACCCCGGGTATCAGCGGGAATGGGTTTTCGTGAAGGTGGTCCGTCGACTGATCTGGGGCGGTCAAGCTATCGGCGCAAATTTATGATCCTCTGTATTGTTGCACGCTCCGCGCGGGACGAGATTGGGTAGTGGGCTCACAGATTGAACCAAGATCCAAGGAGCGAGAGCTGACAGCGTGAAAGGATCGGCGAAACTGTTTTGTTGTGTGCGCCCTTTTTATCAAGACCGTTTGATTCTGTTTAGCAAAATTTATAATCCCCATGCCAATTCTAATGAATGTTTTACTTTTTCCACTTCACAGGTGAGTACCGTTAGGCAACAATCTCCTTGAGACCGCCGCCTTTATTGGATGGGAGATAGCGCGGACAAGTTGGGGTCCGTCAAGAGCAGCCTGCGCACGCCCTTTCTACAGCGCAGCGACTGGTGAAGGTTACTCTGGAGCCCGTGATAGTCTGCCACACAAACACACACCATTCGCTTCGCTGATTCCGATGGAGCTGTTCTGCAACGTACAAAAGTTTTAACCACACACAGAATGGAACACAGCCGGTGGTGTAGTCATGTTTGATTTATGGCTGCGCTGGCGAGGATCGTGATCTTGATATGGTTTACGTTCATTGAAGCGAGCGCGGGGGTACAGGATTGTCGGACGACGACTGGCCATTGACTGACGATCGCCACACGGCGGTAATCGTGCATTGTACGGTAATGATCCTTTCAGCACAGCGGGACCGGACCAGACAAGCAACAACCCAGCGTCGACCGTCGGTTGACCGGCGATGAATGACTTTATCAGTGGGGGTCGACAAGAAACCTTCAGGGCCCAGTCAATCGGGCACTCGCGGGCAAGCGTTGCGTCGTCTTTGGCGGTTCCCAAGCCGCCAGCATGTTTGAACTTTCAAAACAAAGAAAGTAGCAGGCAATTTACGTCCACGTCTCATCAAAATATCGTTATTCATCAGCATCCGGTCGTCGGTTTGCAAATACGAGCTTCGCATTCAACATGGCTCTCCGATTTCTTCTTCCAGTCGTTGAATGTATGTACCCCATACTCGATGCGCTTCGATGGACGACTTTCGACAATTTGTTTGATAGCCTAAAAATGGGAGCGCGCGCGCATAGCCGGCGAACTTAATGATGTTGCTTACGACGCTGGGACAGAGAGCCAACGAGGAGGCCCACCTCAACGTTGACTGCTGCAAGACAAGGCATAAACAATCTCCCCGAAGAGACGAGCCATGTTATGAGAGACACAGGGATGGAGAAGGATTGCGGCGAAGGCTAATGATCTCCTCGAAATCGGCAACATCAATTTAGCTCTCCATCACGCGGGCTAATTGTGACGCGCAAACAATACTATCTTATTAGCGGGCAATTTTACAGAATTTAAGGAAGTGTCCACCAGGGCACGGAGACCAGACCACCTGACCCAATGCACACAACGCTCTCTTCAACCGTCAGTGCGCGTTGCGAGCGCAGAGCGCGTGTGTGGCCGATCGTGAGGCTGCGGGCGAACGGAAATAGAAAATAATAACAAATTCACGGCGCAATTTAACTCTCCACGTGATTGTGTGAGCGTGTCAGGTGCGGTGCCGGAACTCTCCGATTTGCGCTATTTCCCGAAACGTGGATGGACGTTTGTCAAGACAAAGCGTATCCCGTCTCTCTCTGCGCTGGGGTTACTAAGAAATTTCACTTTTCAACAAGAGATATGCTTGTTGTACCGATTGAGTATTTAATTCAGTTCAAGATGCCACTTTAAATAATTAGTACTCCGTTCGTTTAATAATAATTAGTGCACTGGAACCAACGCTCTTGCATTGAAGAACTGGTCTATGTGTGGTGTGTGTTACATTCCCAACAATGAAAAGCCAATACGCTTTGAAAGAGGGCCAATTTCGGTTACACAGTTATTTCTGCGCGTGTCCCACGTTTGGACAGAAAGGTAAAAAGAATTACCATTTTTGCCTTGTATCGCTTCTGGCTCTGGCGTCGGTTTCGATTTTATAAGCGTTGTAAAAGCGGATTGCTGCCGGTGAGATTCGCTCACACGCGCTGATCTCAAGCCTGACGGAAGGAGCGGCCACAGGAGCCCGGGAGGCACGAATCATTAAATCAAACCCCAGCGAGCCCGAAGGGATTGGGATTAGCGTCTCGCGCGGTGTGGGCCCTCGTGTGCCAGCTGCTCGAGCGGCTGAGTAAATACCCCTGAAGGCTATGCAATCTGCACTGCCCGGTTCACGGCCGGCAGCGTTCCGGCAGCGAAAGGCACTAGGTCGGGAACGTGGCCGGCCCCCGTCGCCAGAAAGGCCCCTGGAGGAAATGCATCGCCGCGCGCTGGTCGTAGAGAGCGCGTTTGTAATTTCCGGTCGCATGTTCGGTTGCGATTGCGTTCATTACGCAGCCGCCCATCCAATGGTCCCGCCAGGCACCGGGAGCGCTTGCGACTCAAATTAACAGCACGTTCAAAGCCTCCCCCTGGGAGTAATGACGACGACAGTGGCCCAGGCGCTCCGGCCACGAAGCTGTCGCCCGCAGAGGGGTTCGTCAGTGTCAGGTTGATTATGAGCCGGGCCATACACATGCTGCTGCTGGTCGGGCGACTTTGGAAGTGGCCGCTCGAGGGTTCGCAGGCGGCCCTTTTTTGCTCCAGATAGCTCATAACTCGTGGGTACCTTGCACGTTACGGCGTGGCCACAGGAGGCGCCACAGTTGGCGCTACTTCAATGCGCGAAGCGGCGGCTTGCGCGGTGGGCTCGACGTGATCTCGGCAACTGGGGCTCAAGTGGCTTCTCTAATTAACCACATTAAGACAACTAATAGACCGCCATTGTAGCGCCGTTTCCTTCCGGAGGCCCGCACCGATGGAGGCGGCATTCGGAAGTAATGGATGCGATGTGCAATTTTTTTTTCGTTCTCTTCGTTTTGCTCTTTTGTGCGTCAAACGCAAACTAGAGCGATATAAAGAAATTCTTCGACCAACGCCTGGCTGTATGCGGTGGCTATGATCGATCGATTCCGTCGAGGTTAGCGATCGATTTCAGTGCCACTTTTTCTTATGCTTTCGAGAAAACTGAGGAATGTGAATAACGTTTATCATTCCATCATTTGAGTGTGATGTCTTGTCGCTTTCTTTAAAAAATCTTTATATATAAAAATTAATGTCTGTTGGAATATCTGGCTTTCATTTGAATCGGTACTGTGGTAAATCAGGATGAAACAGTAAATTATCCAACAGAATTTTGTAACTCGCTTGATTTACCAGGACTGTTTTCACATATTTTGAGTTGAAGGTTGAAGCTATGATTATTCTTTTATTCCACCGAAATGATTGCTTATCCCATGCACAAATGACTTGAAAAACTGTCTGATTTGTGTGTTTATGCACCTGGAGGAAAAACTAGAAACATTGTGTACCCAGCAGCATTTCAAAAAAGGCCATTGAAACCAACGATATGATTTTCCCAATAAACTTTAATGTTCAAAGGAACCGACAAAGGAATTTTATCAGACCCTTCAAAACTAGTATTTTATAATTAATAATGCCATCCTAATTCGATCTCTTAAATAAGTCGATGACGTCGACTAATAGTATTTCTCATGCGTCGAATTGGTTGGCTAATGGTAAGATCGCTCACTGTTAATAGAATCCCGTGCGTGAATCGTGACCGATGGTTGTTCGGTAGCAGCTGGTCCTAAACGATGTTTTTGCCGCGCATAAGATTACCCATCAGACCCGGTCGGAAGCGCACGAATTGTGCATAAAACGACCCCCAACAAACTACACAAAAACAAAAATAAAAAGCGTCTCACGCAACGGGCGCAGAAAGCCGAGAAGGAAAATGCGCATCGAGACCTCTAGCACCGTGCGATCCTTTCGTGCGCATGATTAATTGTAATTTGAATTGTTTATTACCGATTTACGGGCGGAACAAGAAAGGAGGCCGGTCGACCGATCGGCGGTGTGGTTCGATGTTTTGTGGGGCGCAGTTGGCCCCTCGACGCCGCGTACGATGCGTGCTTTTCAGTGCCGATGGAGGTCGAATTGCTGCGAGTTTCGGGCGAGCCTTTCCTGTGCCCTATGCTTGCTTTCCCGTGAAAATATCCAGACAGAGAGAGAGAGACAGAAGAAGAAAGGAGTAGACTGGCGGTGGTGGCGGCGGCCTACGGGATCGGTGAAATAATCTGTACCGCCAAACTGTGGCCGGCGATTAAAGTGGGGGATTATGTGATCCCGTTTTTCGATCCCCAGTACCCGTGCGCTACGTGCTGCGCCGCCGCCGACCGACAAATGGTGCAATGGTGGTAATTGCCACTTTGGATGAATTTCCCTCCTTTTTTGTGCCGCTTTTTCTTTGCAACCCGCTCGTGTTCCCGTGGGGCGTTTCTTGTGGCCCCTGTAGTTGGCTCACTGGCTTCTCACCCACACCTCTCTTTGGCCGTGAAAACCCGAAATTGGTCAGCTCAGCAGCCGGCGACCGTTTGTTCTTGTGCGCATGGTTCTTTCTTCGCGCCCCGCACGCTCTCTTTGAGCCCAACATTTTGCGGCTCCAAAGAAACCTTGAAGCGACGAAAAGAAAGAAAATTATGTTTGCATTTGGCGCACAACAATGTAAGGGAGGGATTAATGCGGTTACCTTTTTCCGCTTTTCTCGGGAGCCGTCGGTGGCACCGAAACGATAGATTCCTTTCCATTTTTCGGTTCGACCGGGGCGAGCGGTTTTTGGGTCACTAGGCTTCTTCGGAAGGGAACCTCGTTCGGTAATTGCACGATAATCGAAGGTGGGATAGTAGCTGGTAATTTCGATGATCGAGAAAAGAAAAAACTGAGTGTAGGCGTTTATGAAGCGTTTCTTTTGATGAACCTCCTTTCTAGCGTTGAAGGGCCTTTCTAGGCAAGCTTGTAGTCATTTGAACTGGCCACCGAAATTGAAAGGGTGGTACAGATAAAGGGTGTGTAGTCGCGCTTTCGATCTTTCAATATAGAATAGCTTTTCACTATCCTTTAAACATTAAATCTTTTATGAATATGTATGATTTTAGCATATTTGTATAAAATTTGAATCGATTAATGAGATTCGAGCAGGTAAAGACCGCTCGGCGGTTGTAACCGGATTAAGTAAGTAAGTAAGTAATGAGATTCGATTCGATTATTTGTGGAATTTAATGCACTTTAAGTAGCATTCATATGTAATGCTTACGTCACATAGAATAAATTTTTGTACTCTTTTGTATTTACGCTGGAGTGGAGATATCTGTATCATCGTCTTACATAACACAGCATAAGCATGGTAATATTTTATCTATAAATCTATAGCAAAATGAATACTTTGTTTAACTCCGACACATACTGCCACCACCTGGCGGTGATCGCGATCACGGCCCCTGTTCGAAAATTGAATTTTAACCATCGCCCAATTTAACATGTCACACCGACGGGCACCGCGCTCTAAGTAAACACAGCACAGCTGGTGATTTATCACCAGCGAAAAGGGAAACCGTTTTCTCAAACGTAAATGATTTGGAAAGAAAGTAAGACTTCCGGTTGGGCCCTGGCCCCACTGAGCGGTGTCCTAACGAGGGGGACGGCCGACCGGCCGATGCCATAATGTCTTCGGAAAGGTGTGTAAATCTATTAAGGCGCGTGAAAGGGGCCCTTTCGGATGTGTAATTATGCTTCACGATTTTCTCGCCCATAATGGCGCCCGGCTCGACCGTGATTGATCGAAAATGAAGCTGACGCCGGTGAAGGAACTCCGTACGAAGTGATGCTGCACCCCCGAAAAGGGCTGTTGTTTGGCGCATCACTGCGCTCTCTCGCTTTATATTTTGGTTGGTAAAATGTGTCAAAAACGATGATCGCTGATGTTGGCCTCAGCGAAAAGGACGTGCTGTTGGCCGGTGTTAAATGGTCGATGACATGAACGGGCCCTTTTGGGACGACGGAAAAAAGCATCCAAAAATTGAGGCTCAGCCAAACAAGGGCCCTTCTTTCGCGCCGAGCCGAGCACGTTCGGAATTGGCCGGCCGACAGTGTGGAATGGTGTTAGGAAATATGTTGGGTGGTTAAATGTTTTTGGGCGGCCAGCATCATGTTGCTGCCAGCGCCAATCAATGGTCCGGTACAGCGTCTCTTGGGCCCCAGTTAAACTGTTTTCCCAGTTTTCCCGCGTTGTGCCATATGAGTTTCGTTGCATAACGCAACATTTTGCAGGTCTTTCTTTTCCTTCTCTCTCTGTCAAGAGCGGTTGTTATCGCGCCTCGATCAACCCTTTTTCGAGCTGAACTGTGGGGAGATAAATTTTATATTTCCTTTCGTCAAAAACTTAAATGAAATCCGCTTGTTTGCGTTGGGCCGGTGACCCAACCCGGAACATATCACGGCGCGTACGGGCAAACACCGGTTTCTCACGGTCAAATCAGAGCGGCCGGCGTATGCTTAATGCTGCTGCGCCGGCCCCGATGCAGTAAAAGCCCTCGTCGCTGCCACACACAACAAAACCCAGTTCGTCGTCGTCGTCGGTGGCCGATGCCGTCGACTTTTGTCGGACTTAATCTTTCTCTTTTCGGTTCGGCTCAGCTCGATAAGTTTTTACTTTCCGCTGGGTGTGTGCACCCGGTCCGATTATGTTTCTAGAAGCTTGAAGCGCAGTGTGGGAATATGTTTAGGAGCGCAGCACGAACGGGGGATCGGCTTGGCATTTCTCTCTGCGCGCAGAGCGACGGCGACGGACGGGCAAAAGGGTAACGATAGTTTAGTCCCCATTAATTGCTGCGCTAAAAGCGCATTACTGTAACTTTCGCCCGTTTTCTTCGGCCACGCGGCAGGCTTCAGTTCAGGCCAGGGAGTCGTGCCGCGGTCGTGCTCACATCAATCACATCCACCGCCGGCGCGAAGCCTTCCCCCTTTGTTTCGATGACGATCCATCAGTGTGTGTGTTTGTGTGTGGGGCGCATCAGCATCATCACCATCATCATAATCATCGCCGCCCGACGACCGGCCAATCAAATACGCCGCGCCGTCGCGTGTGTTGCGCTGCACATTCGCCTGATGCATCCGTCCGGGGACCGAAAAATGCACGACTCTCGGCGCTCGGTGTGTGTTTTGGGAAAGCTCGCCGGAAAATGATAGTATTTAGCGCGCCTCTCGAACAAACGCTGGCTGGCAGGCAGTGAGCATCGTAATGTTTGAACTTTGGCTACCCAGTCACTTACGTAGGTAGGCCCTAATCCCTTGCCGGGGCCCGAAATCAATCATTGTTGCTCAGTGCAGCATAATCCATAAGCACATCACCACGTGCACCAAGGGGCCCTTCGGGTAATAAGCGTTCCCCGGTGGAAGACGAATCAAAATTGAATCGATCGGAAGTTACACCATCTTACCGACCCGACATTCCGTGCTCCTCTCGCTTTTTACGATCGGCCGATCAAAACATAAAGGCTGGTCACTTATGCTGCTCCTCCGAAGTCCATATGTGCCTGAGAGAGCGTGCGCGCGGTGATTGAATGATGGGGACGCGAGGTGAGGCTGCCCTCTGAACTGTGTTAGTTCTTCTTTCTTCACCTGCTTATTAGACGTGAAGTCTGGGATCGCTGAACCTGGGGTCCATTTCGATTGCGTAACGAAATGTAGGCACAACGACGGGAACGTTAAAATGTTGGTTTTTGAGGCTTTTCAGAAAGTAAACAAACTTTTTTGGTCAAACAAAGGCCATGAAATCAGTTTGTGTTTAAGACTGAAGCATTAACCTTTGGTTGGTTCCACATTACCGACCAATCTATCTGTGCAACATTTCATTGAATAGAGTTAAAATTTCATCATTGTAGAAAATACTAAAAATTATAGAGATAAATTGGCAACGTAGGCAATGTATTTTCATTTTTGAGTGCTTTTGCTGATGATTTCCCAGAAAATATAAATCGTAACAGAAGAGTATAGGATTCAATGTACCTATGTAACCACGTTTCTCAATCTCAGCACTAAAGATGCTCCACTAAACGACAGCAGGTGTACTAAACAGCACGCAGTTATGTTGGGAAAGACGGAAATAGTTTTTGGAATTCTACCAACAATCCTGGTGGACGCGAAAATTTATCAGCACAACCTGTAATTACAGTAACCTTAAGATTTAAGTGAAGCGAATTTAATCAAACTGCCCTTTAAAGGCTCATAAAAAATTAAAAAATTAATGAATAATATATTCGTAAACGGGTTCGCGAATTTTTAGATTCAAATGAAATAATTTCATTGAACATATTTGAAAGATATTGTCTTCCTTAAATTTTCTTTTTTTCCACCATGTCCACGCGTGTCGCGTTCTGGTTCGTGGCCACGTCCCAGGTATGAACACTGAAAAGAAACAAAAAGAAATCGCTCCTGGGTGGTACCGTAATGAATTGAGAATATCGCCGGCAGTCAGTACTCTGTCACTGTTCGATGTGCTTTTTGCTCTCAGCCCGCGATAAGCGCGGACCCACCAGGCAGCGGGGCACCTAATTGGACAAACAATTATCGTTTAATTTTACGAGCCGGAACACGAGCCTTAAGGCGGGCTTAGTATCGGAGTCTGCGGTGTTGCACTGCGATCGTGTAGCGTTTTTGCTAATCATTCTTTCGCTGCAGGCCTCAAAAGCGCACAGCCATTCGCTGCAATCACGGCCGGCGTTATGTGTTTTTTGTGTGAACATTAATCAAAAGACTTGCGCGCCGGGAAGGCAACGAACCCCCCGAATCGACTGAAAGTGGTGTCATCATCGCAAGTCGAACCAAAAAGCTTTCTTTTTTTCGCTGTGGTGGTAAACAAAATGCAAACGTTTGTACATGGTTGCGCCTCAATTGGGCTATTGATTGCTTTATGGTACGTGAAGACAGTTTCCGTTCAGCAGCAAGTACTGCTTCACTGGTTATTTTATTCGTTAGAAGCTCCATTTTCGTTCAGAGAAAAATGGGGGAATGCTCACGATGACAGCCGAAAGGTCAGCCCGGCAATCGATCTTTTCGAGACTGGCCGAACCGAACTGAAGCGCGTGAGAATCGATCCCGATGACTGATATCCCGAAATTTGCACGTCTTCTGACCAATTTGCTCGATCGCCGCCAACGCCAGCCCGGAAACCGATCAACCTCTCGGTCTTGGTCGTTTCACACGTAACTCTTCGTCCACTTGAAGGGTAAGGCTTTTTCGAAACACAAGCCGATGCACGATTCGCTTCACGCTTTTTGGGTCTCGCAAATCTAAATCCGCTCTCGATCATGCTCGCCGAGGAACGAGGAATACATAAAATCTGATTCCGGAGCGCCGCAGCCGAAGAAGTAATGGAAGTCACTGAAGCGTGACACGACGCGCTGATGACGTCTTCGACAGTGCGATGGGAACGCGTTCTCGGCGTCGTCAGGTTAGTGGAACGAAAGTGCGCCGTTCGGCGTTTCGGTACAAAACCGATTAAGTTAAATATTTGAATGTGAAATTGGCAGCAAAATTAAAACACGTTCGCGTTCGCACACCGCGAATTGGGGGCCTCTTCCGTTCTTAGCTCTGGCGGTCGCGTACACGATTTTATTGTTGGGTTTTCATGATTTTCGTTTTATTTCGCGTTTTACTATGGCCACACATTTCTCATGGTGTTCGATCTGCGGTCAGGGGTTTCTTTTTCTAGGATGGGTGGAATCAAAAAGTAGTGTCTCTCTTTCGCATCACATCGCGGCTTTGCTCATCAACCGTCACAAAAATCGCGATGTTTCTGTGCCACCCTTTTTCCCGTTTTTCGCCGAGCTTAGCCGCTCGATGCCACTAGTGGCATAGTGTCTCTGTCTATGCTCGATACTTTCTTAAGCTGCATGGCGCCGCCGACGGCTCGCGGACGACGACCAAATCTCGTGGGGTCATCGTACCTTGCACGGAACCGTATTTGGTGATGTATGAGACAGTTTTTATTTACCGTAAAGCCGTGCGTCGCCGTCGCGTTGGAGCTCAGCGATTTGCTTAGGGACACACATGCGCTTTTACTTTAGGAGGAAATGCCGTAACAGCGTTCCGCTTGGCGTTTTTATGAGATGTTGTAAAATTATATTTTCC
The DNA here is from genome assembly GCF_943735745.2 of Anopheles bellator. NCBI lineage: Eukaryota > Metazoa > Arthropoda > Insecta > Diptera > Culicidae > Anopheles > Anopheles bellator. Next base: position 30,393,260 of record NC_071286.1, read on the forward strand.
TCCCCTTCTGGGTGTCTTTGAATGATCGCTAGCTTTCTCGTTAGCAGAGCAACATGTAAAACACAATGAAAAGCCTTAATTTATTAGGCTTAAGAAAAGTTTTCATTTGTTTCTTTTCTTCGAACGGCATTACCATACATTTTACCAGTTTTTGGCCACTTTTGCACCATATTTCTAGGGAAAATCATGATTTCGCCAAAATCGTATGGTTCGCATTCATTAAAGTAAATTGTAAAAATTAATTTTCTTACGAGCAGCGATTGGCTTTAAAAAAAATTCTGCAACAAATCCACATTATGTAGGCCACCAGGAGCAAACTTTCTAAAGTCTCCTGCGCAGCTTACGCCATTAAGTTTGACATGTATTGGCCCGTTTCAAAGTGATTGTTAAGCCTTTCTGCAATTAATTCCCGGACCTGTCGTAAAGAATGCACCGGGTTCGCTAATGAAGAAGTAACAGTTTCCCGAATCGCTCAGGACCGACCAACGGGGCCGGGTTCGGGTCTCCGGCTAAAAGCAACTCCCCGATTGAGTGCTCCTTTCTTCGGTCGAAGTTTCGTTACAGGGCCCACCGCCGTCAATGGTCGCGCGACAACCTTTTCAACTTTGGGAAGAAAAACGGCTTCCTTAACCCGTTCGATGGCGCTGCCGGACAGCCTTCGATGTTAGTTTGGCGCTTTGTGCCTGGTTTTTGTCGTGTCGCTCCACAAATCATTGGCTCTCGCTAGCCTAGCGCGTGGAGCATCCTTGGTGGACTGGATTTCTAGATGGGATTCAGCGCACCCTGTCAGTCGGCCCGTTAGACGACGTGGTCAAGAAGAGGAGTGCAGGCGCACCCTCCGTTTGCCCGAGTTGTTCGTTAGGCCGACCTTTCGAAAGACGATGATGAATGATTATCATACACAGTGTCTGTGTAGCTCTCTGGCACTGCAGCCGTTGTCCGAAGGATGGTCTGGCTATGCTTCGGCCTCCGTGCCGAATGCCCCTTGGTTGGGGCGGAGGGAAAAAATCGTTCACAAAGAAGTTTGTGAAGTGGCGAATTGTTTTCGGAAGTACATTGGCTTAAGTTCAACCTTTCTTTCTTCAACCCACCGGTGTCTCGACGATCGACATTCAAACAATCCTCCGAATACACGGACGAGACGTGTACAGCGCGCCATTTATCCTTTCCGACGGACAGCCGCCGTCCACTGCCTGGTGGAGGCCTTCCTTTGGCTGCACGATGGTCTGAAAATGGACCCTGGGCTAGCAGCCAGTCTTCTATCTCCTGTCAAGAGAGGTGCGCGCGCCCTATCCAAACTGACCGGAATTCGAAGAGGGCTCTTTCCGCTCTTTCTGAGCAGCCAAACTCGAGATTAATTTCGATGATGAAATATTCGTGATGTGTTTTTTCTTCCCGTTTCTGTTTTCTTCTCTCGCTGGAGCTGGCTGGCTGAAGCCTTTTCTTTTACCTTTCAAACAATCAGAGCTGCGCCCGCGGGGTGTCAGCTGTCTTCGGGGTAGAAACGGCAAGTTCCCGATGAAAGCGATATCATGCTTTCTTCGCACGAGCAATTAACTTGCCCCTCGGTGCTGATTTATGCTGCCTCTCTGCCCTGGTGCTGCCTGTCCACGGAAACGACCCGAGTAGACAAAGTGCATACTTCGGCATACACGCCAACAAATAGGCGAGCGCGCAGCATAAAGTGAATGAGTAGCGGTGCAACGTAATGGATGGCGGCGTGCCTCACATCAAGTCAAATCCCTCACTCAAAGGTTGACGCTGAGGCTGGTGATCCTGGTCTAGGCGGACGTGCGCACTGTTTGTTGGGGCCGCCGGATGTTGTTTTACGAACGAATGAGAGTGGATTTTTGGATCAAAAGACCCTCCGAGCATTTTTGGACTCATTTTGGTCTGATTTTAGGGTAAAATGCATTTCCATGTCCGTTGTAAGTGTAAAGGGTTCCGAATTTCTCACTCATTATTCATTTAGTTGCATTCATGTTTAGGCCTTCCGTAGTTCATGAATTTGTGTGTTGCATTTTATTTTATTTTTTATTTATTTTGCCAAGTATTGAAGTGTCCAATAGTCCAGAATTTAACAAACGCTTCCAAAAACACTGCCGTTACGAGCAAAGGATGTTGAAACAAAAAGGAACGTGCAGCGCAACTTGGGGTGGCGCACAAAACTCTCCAGAGACCAACTGTGCAATTTAGCCCATCTGCATCTTTATTAAGTGAGGGCGACGTTCGGCTCACGCGTGTAATTAAGCAGTGACGACGCCGCGTTGCATAAATCTCAACCCCTTGCTCAACCACACTGCTTGATTCGTTGTCCCGGATTCGATTGTAATTTTATGGGGTGTCGTCGGTTTTCGAGTGTCGATGGCGTAGCGTCGTTAAAGGGGCTGACGATGTCCTGGTGCGTGATTGTGGCGCGAATGGCAGGAAATTACTGGATGCTACTGGATCGCAAGGAGGAAAATTTGCGGACTGCGAAAACCTCTCCCCGAGGGACAATGGTGCAATCTTTCCATCATGTTGAGAGTTCCGGTCGGCGCGTGAGTTTTGGACGGCGTTTGCCAAAATCAAGGATGAAATTTGTGAGTGTGAGTTCATTACGCGCGTCTCAAGTCGCGGACCTCTCGGCCGTTGTCGAGTTCAGGCCAACGTGCTTTATCGAGATTTATGACGGCGTTAAGAAGCACGCATAATGCGCTGTTGTGCGAGCGGCCGCCACTAATCTCCGCTCCGATGACATTATTGGCAATGAATAAATTTTCTTTTAATTAGACGTCACGCCGTCACGGATGCCGGTTTTTGAAGAAAGCGCAGCGTTTGAAGTGTAATTTTTTTGTGAACATCACGTTCCACAGTCTGTCGAATTGGATTGTATGAAATTATTACTGGTTACGTTAGCATATGCATGGAGTTGCTGCTGAAGGATTAACAGCCCTCATTGTTAACACATGCTCGTTGCAAAAATTGAGCATTATGTAATTTTTGTAGTCAAATTCAATACAAAATATGGGTGAGGTGGTTTCCTGAAATAAATGGTCAACACACCATATAAATGCAAAAAATTTCAAATTATTTATAATTTTTTATTGTTTTTTCCTTAAATTTGACTGATTTGATTTTTTAATTTAAATTAATGTAATTTTCCCAATTCCGATAGAATCGTTTCGACATAGTTTGTTTGTACCCAAATTGAAATTGCTGATCGTTTTAGTACGAATTGAAAATCTAATTGAGTTCTGCCCTACACTATCATTTGACGATGCCGTTGTTTTACAACGGTAAATGGCAAAACGGTACTAATATGGAAAGTACTATTTCGCACGTGATGCTGTGCCTACGTGCGGAAGGCCGATTCGGGCGATGGACAGCATGAAGCAGGTTAATCAATCCCTCGCACGAGATGCACGGATTATGCTGGTGATTACAAAACGGTAAACCATTTTGGCTTGGCTGGCGATCGAACGCGGAAAGTCTTCTCTCGTGCCGGTGCAACTGCACCCGAGTGTCGTCGTGCAGTAGTGGGCATTAGCAAACACAAGGGAAGGGAAAATGCAATTTATATGACGGACCGTAGCGAATGCAACAATGGAAAACTCAATCGTTGCACCGAGAGTCCGTGTTTTCCACCACCGAGCGGGGCCGTTTTTAGATGCGCAGGCGTTGATTAAGGTACAAGAGTTACCGGAGGTCGGTTTGACGCTTCGGAACACAGCAGGAAACGGGAATGGTTAGGAAAGGATTAAAAGTAGTGCAAGAAGAGAGAAAGCGAGAATAGAGAGCAGAAAAGGAACCACATTAAACGGCTTGGAAAACAGTATCGTGTAATGGGATTGATGTTAATTTGAGATGAAACAGAACGCGAGCTATTCGTTTGCTCGGCCTCATCATCTCTCTGGTACCAATCTGCTGCCCGGTCGTCCTTCCAATCAGCAGGCACTAGCCTTCATCAGCGGCGCACCCGTTCGTGCCACTTCTTCCAATCATTGAGCACTTCATCTTTTGATTAAGTTCACTCTCTGTGGCCCTCTCAAGTTTAGCTCGGGCAAATTGTATTAAAACAGTGGGGTTGTTTCACAAGGCAAATTCTTATGTTCATTGAATTAAATTTCTTCATCAGGATTTCGTATCAAAGCACGATTTGATTTGATGCTATCTCGATCTTGATTTGATTTGATAATGTTACTATTTTTTGTAGCTGTTGTTATTGGTTTATAATGTATCGCTTCAGAGACAATGATAAAAAATGTGTTTGTTCTGCTACAGTAACGACTGTCCCATTTGGTTTGCAACATTAATTATCTAATTTACGACGCGTCAACATCATACCGAGAGAACAGCTCTGTTTACTACCCTTAACGAGCCTTGATCGACGCCCATTTGGAGGTTTCCATACCGGTTTAGCTATCGATTAAAGACTATAATTCGGTCACCCTGTAATTAAGCCATTTCTCAGACGAGACTTCCCTTAATGCCCAACGATCAACATCAGCGCGCCTACGCCACTACTAATAATCCCTTATTTGAAAGTGTGATCCCTACGCGAACCGTTAGGCCGCCGAACCTATCGCGGATCGATTGATTGGGGTCGCGGTAATGAACTTGATCAAAACCAAAATGTAGGTCAATTCGTGGGGTGGCGCGTTATTGTTTTCGGTTCCCTCTGGAAAATGGTTGGCCCCGATCGCTCGATCAAAAATGGTTACATCGGATCTGCTGGTTTCAATTTCTCGACGTAGATTTTTCTTCGTGCTCCCATAAGGCGCTTGGTTCGCTCACAATGACCTGCGCTTGAAATGACATTTCTGGAAATTCCAATTACTGCGATGTGAAATTAATTAAAGATGGCTCCCCTTCCCGGGTTCGTAGGTCAGTTTCCGCGATCATCCACTTTGTCGGGGATCCAAACTGAGGAATGTGCGCACGAAGTCTTCCAATAGCGCGCCCACTGCCTGCCATTTATCATCGATCGCGAGATGGTGCGTCGAAGAGTCGTCACCCGTTGGTGCCGTTGACAGCAGCCACTTACCGGCAGCGGAGTGGATACCATTTCACGCGTGTGCGGCGGCATCGTCGTTCCTTTAATCATTATCATTAGCCTCGTGTAATGATTGCCATTATCAGTCATAAATCAATGTTGCCAAAGCGCGCGCGTGCTCGCGCGTCGGCAGCGCGCTCTGGTAGGCTTCAGTTTCATGGTCAATCAAAAATGAAAGAAAAAAAAGCGGAGAAATGGCGTATCCCTGCCAGAGGGTCTGTCCGCGAGACCGGTTGGGCGGCCTGTGCAGTAGTCGGAGCACATCGGAGAAAAAATTGATCAAACATCGTTTCGCAATAACTTCGCCGCTGGAAAGAAGTCCCCGGAAAGAAAGTGGCTCCCGGGCTGGCGGTTTGTGCGTTCGGAATGGTGTTGCCTCTAGGAAGTTTTAAATTCCATCTATTTGGTTTCTGTCATTTCTTGGAGCAATTTTACTACCTCTCGATCGTTGGCCGTGGCTAGCTGGCGCTTCTGTATCAGATTGAACATTAAGGCGCCTGAAAAATGTGTGTTAATGTTCTATTCTCTTCGTAAATGTGAAAGTAAATGGTGCCGCCATACTGAAGCGGTACTTTAAATGCCTTCCCGAGTCGGAAAAAGCCTTTTAATAACCCCGCGCGAAGGTATGCTAATGGTGGCCAAAGTGATTCCGTTCCATCTGATCAGTTACAGTGGTTCTGCTGCAAGCAATCGCCCATTTTGCGGCCAAACAAAATGGCCTTTTCCGAAAACTAAACGATCCGACCCAGACAGATGGCCGACAAAAACAGCCAGTTGCACGAGAGGCAAAAGGTTTTGTCAAAAATCAATTAATTCCTCGTCAACACCTCAGCTAATAGAGTGCGACAAATTACTTTCGCCCGTTGGCCATCACCCGTATTTTTTTCGGTGTGATGGTTTTTTTTTTCTTCGGTTACTGCCCGGCGGCTTGATGCTGCAAATGGCGGCACATTCCGGCCGCAGGCCGCAAGGTCTTATCGGGAATCGGGCCTCTGCCGCCGAGTGGCTCTACTCTCTCGATCGAAAAACCGGTGGCAGCGGATCCAATTTCCTATCCTACAGCTGTCATAAAGTAAGTGCCCCGTGTCCGGAGCGTCTCTGGCTCTGGAAGCCGTCGCCGTCGTAGGAGGTTCGTCGTTAGACGCTAGTGCGAGTCACCGCAGTCGGTGGCGAACGGGGTACGAAATCATTAATCACCCGGCGGGAAAGAGATTACGCGTGTGTTCAGTCCACCTAACGGAGGATCTCTGATCACTTCCAGCTTCTTGGTCCGAGAAACGAGGATCTTACTCGAGTATTATCTTTCACGCTCTCTCTCTATCACTTTTTCGCCGTCGATAAGATTTTAAGTAATTTGTCATTCGACAGGGAATTTTGTTCGAGATATCCTTCTGTGATTTTGTTTGTCTGTCCTCTAATGTATCTGATTGTTGTGAGTCTGATTATTGCAGCATTAAAAATTCACAAATTCATTGCATAGCTTTTTTGAAGATATTGATTCATAATCTCGTAAACTGTATCTAATTGCTGTGTATTGTTACCGATTTCCCCAAAACGCGCACACTATTAACAATTAAGAAAAAGTGGTCGTATTGGCGCTGAAAAATGTCGACCTGCAGAAAGGCTCACAACGTGAGCCCTCCGGAACGGATTCGAGCGTGACAAATTAATCAAACTCAAAATTGGGATCGTAAAACAAACACTCAGTAATAGGAGAAGAAAAGTGCCCGACTCCCAGACAGAGATGGAAGCAAAAGTCAGCAACGGCCTATGATAAAACAACAACGAAAAACAAATGCCTTCAAGCTTTCTTTTCCTGTCATTAAATTCATTAATTCGGCGATGGCAGCCGATTGGCGGTGGCCGCGCCGAGTGTCGTTTCTTCTTCGTCTGAACGATCGGCCATTTGTTTTAGTGTGCGCGTGGTTCTTCGATTCCAATGGATTAGCTTCGTCTAGGGCTTCGTCGTCGTCGTTTGCCACCGTGGACTGATAGTTTGTTAAATTAAGTCTTCACTTTCCATTTGCCACCGCGTTCCGCGCTCGCCAAATTCACCGAAATCCCACTGGCCACAGCGTTGGTTGGCTCAGTAAAATCCGGTGAAAATGTTCGGATTCGCAAACACGGTCATCTTCTGTCGGCGGCGGTTTTGTTTTATCGTTCGCTGTATAGTGTGGAAACCGACATACTTTTGCGGGGTTTTCTGTGAGCGGAAAACGGTGCCCAGAGTGCCGGTGGCAGCAACGGTGCAATATGGAGGCGCATAGAGAGAGAGAGAGCGAGAGACAGAGAGGCGGCTGAAACATTAGAGCTTTACGAAGGAAACACCTTCGCGAGGGTGTAACCATATAGTCCACCCGTTGTTGGCGCTTATCGGTGCCATTCCAATGGCTTCCCGATGGCGCGTATCGATTGTCGTAATTGAATTCTAGCTTAATGTTCCTTGAAGTAACCCATCGGGCAGATCGGATTTACACGTGGCAGTCTTTCATGGTGCGGTTCCTTTAACACAACACACGGTCAAGCATTCCTTCAAGTGGCACAGAAAACACAATTTTATGGCATAATTTGACTCTGTTTCAAAATGTTTATGTAGCCGGCGGACGAGCCGCTAGGCCTAATTGATACACCTAACCTTCACCTAACACAAACTCTAATAGACAAAATACGGATACTTTTTTTATTGAAGTAATAGTATTCATACCTGATGAGGTCTATGACGCATATAATTTAGATCTTGCTCGTTGTAACTCGGGTGAACCTCCGTTGAATGCTTATTTCCTATTGATTTTCGAACATTTCTTGTCATTTTACAAGCAACATCTGCATGGTAGACCCGCAGTTGGTTGACCTATATGTTATCGATGTAATTTTGCTTGGGGATTTTTGCCACTTGCTTGGGGATTTTTGCTCAAAATGAAACCATAAATGTAGAGACCGCCCGAGGGCAACCTATTCACGCGGGCCACAGAAATAGGTTTCACCCTCGGGTGCGGTTTCTTTTCGACCCCCACCAGGAATTAGAAGGGATAATCCACAGAAAAGTACCTTCTTTAGATGAAACCATAACAAAACGCACGGAGGTCGTCATGGGGGCGCTCTTGAAACTATTCGCAAAAATCGAACGGACAATCGAGCAGCAGCGCACGTTGCAACAGCCCGAACGGCGGACGATGCAGCAGTTGGTGCACATCGCAGCGAGCGGAAGTTTTGCTTCCCGCATGCGGGGGTATCGGGTAACAAATTCCATTCGGGGTTCCGCCTCGCGCGAAGGGCGCGTAGAGAGAGGATATCCGTTCTTTGCACCGCCGTCGCCGTCTGGTCGCAACGGTCGAGTGGTTCTGGCCCTTTGCGGCCGATATCGATATTGTCTGGCGCTCGGCGAACGGCGAAAAAGTGCTTCGACAAAAAGTGTGCGATCATTCATGACGACACCCGATTCCGGTGCACCGAAACGACGATGCACCACCCATCCGTGGTGGGGCGACGCAAAAAGCATGTGCGATGTTAAGGCCAGGGTACGCCACGCCATGCCATCTTGAGCCTGCCGAAATGCATGCCCCAGCGCGGGTGAAAGTGAACATTTTCGATCCAATTGAAAGTGAATTGTGACTTTGGTCTGTACCATCCGGGCTGTATGCTACGGTTATGCTGTCGACCGAGAGTGTATTCTATTTTCACAGCCTCGCTAGGCTACGTGCTGGGCCACTCCGCTCCATAGACACACAATGGACAATTGGGGGATGATGCGCTGTGCGAAATCGGTCCTAATCAAGCGAAACGCGCGCGAACCGTTCGAATTTTCCTTTCGTTTTTCATCTCGTCTTTGCTCGGGGGAGGGCTGTGGGGGACCAGGAGGCACCTTTCAGGGCGAATCGTGGCCGTCGCCCGCACTTCACGTGGCAGATTTCGTTGCAGATGTGAAAAACCGACGAACGAACGGTGCCGGTGCAATTTGCTAGTTGAAAATAGTGATTGAAGTCTTTCGTAATCGCAAGCGACGAACCTCTCCGGCGTTTCGGGTGAAGCGATTCTGCTGGGGTTGTGCTGTGCATCCCGTCCCAAGCAATTTGGTGTGCCGTTGGGGGGTTGCATAATCCAGAAGAAAGTGTACCCGATTGAATTGACATTCCGATGCGGAGCGGTGACATGACTCGGGTGTTTTGGGAGGGATCTTCGAGAAGCTATTCAATCATTGTCAATTATTTTGGGAAAGGAAATTCGAACGGCAACCATTTGTCAAGCAAGTCTAGTCACAACATTTTGTTTTGCTCTTTCAATCGTAAAAGGGAAAACATTGCCTGAGTTACGTTACATTAGGTTATGTTGTTTCTATTATGCTTTTGTAACAGATGCCGAGCATTTCAACTGATTTATTCAATTAAACGAAAATGGAGCCGGTGGCTATTTTTATGGACCAATTTTGCCACCTCTCTTTTCTGCTTCTTCGAAACGTATGATTTTCACTAACTTTCTTGTTTCTCTCCTGTAGTGTGTGCTACGAAGAAAGAAAAAAAAGCATACACACAGTTTATGCCCTGACGCGCCGCGGTCAAGGGTTATGCGCAAGGGAAACGCATTCCATTAATTCCACGCGTTCGAAAGCACACACTTTCCCATCCTGCCACTGGCATGGATGGCGTGTGAGCTTGGCTAAATTTAGTGCGCTTTCGGAGTTGGTGTGCGTGTGGATGCTATGGATATGATGTAAATGTTAATTCACCGCGCCAGGGGTATCAATCGCCTAATGGCGACGGAAACATGACTCAATGCTTGCCCCCCGGTGCGCCAGTCGGAGGGCTAAGGGCGAAACGCGCGTACTCTAAACAGCCACAGTGTGAGGGTTTTAATGTGTCCAGCTCTCGATTAATATCCGCGCACTTCGCCGACGACACGCAGAGAGCATTATGTAAAGGGATTCGAATGGCGTCTATAACATCGCTCTTAATTTTTATTAGACTCTTATTAGAGGCACTATATTTTGTTGCACAATGTACAGCTTCAAAGTGGATACTAATATTGATTTTTTCCGTTTTCCGTTTCCCCAGGTACGTGTCAATGCGATCACGAAGACTTCCTTTGGTGCCACGAGATTGGATGGTAGTTGAGCTTTGCACTTATTGCTTAGGTTTGAAAAGTTTCCGAAATGAACAAAATTCAAAACTATGTCTATATATTTTTAATTTTTAACCTAGTCTCATTGTGATTCTACATATTTTTCCCAGCGATGCTGCGATCTATGTATCTCTTTCAAGCAATACTCGGAAAAGTAGTACTTTTTTTCTTCAAAATAGTTGTTCATGAGATTTTCAGATGAGGGAACAAAATGAATTCGCTTGGGCCCTAGGGCCCTAGATCCGCCCTAGAGGCGGATAATGCAGCAGTTCAAACCCTAATTCGTGGATTTTTGCCATGGCAATCGCTAAGGCAATAGCTAAGCTTCATCGGATGTTGCAGTTTTTGAACGTCCCGAAATTAGTTGAACGTTCCCTTAATTAGTTTTGCAGTGGCATGCATTTAGTGTGGCCACTTGCTACAGCCGTTGCCCGATGCTTCAGGTGGTCTCGTCTTCTTGCTCCGGTTTTCCTGCCAAACTCTGGCCCGCGGACAAAATCTCCCGTTAACATGATTTAATGTGATATTTTGTCCCTCCCCGGGTGCTGGCCCCTCGAAGGGGAGTCCGGTCCCGGGAATTATTAGTGCACACGGAACCGGTGCGGGCCAAAGGCGGCAGGCAGGCACGCGTGCACCCAATTGCTGCCGCACCGCAGGCGGCTTCCTTCTCATTTAGTCCGACTGCGCGCATGCGGTCTCTTTGCTTTCATTAGTATTATTATTATTTTAGGGTCGCTTACTTGTGTCGTAGGTTTACACCTCCTTTCGTTGGGGCGGCCCGAGAGCGCCGTCAGTGAGCAATGAGCACCACCAAAGCGCCGGGCGGGCGGGCGCGCGCGCTCGCGATCGGTACGCCAGTGCTCCTTGGTAGCATAATTATGTTACCCCGAGGGCACGCACCGAGCCTGAGCGTGTGGCGGTGTTGTACCGGACCGGAGCCCGCTGGAGGATACCGTTTGCATGGGCCCGCGCGCGCTCCTCTACCGTGAAACGGCAATCGTCGCATCATTTGCCACCATCTTTTCCAGCGTGTGGTCGCCGGTGGGCGCAATATAAACACGACCAAGGAGAAGCTGAGAAAATCACTGCCAGTGGTTGGTGGCTGCCGTGGCAGACAGCCACCTCCCGGAGGCAACATGAAATTAATAAAATCCATTTAACCACCACATCGCGGGACCGGACCCGTCTAGTGGGGTCGGTTCGCGCGAAGTGAGCTCGCAAGCCTCTCGATCGCTCGTCACAGATATCACGGCTAAGGTGGTCTGTTTTTTTTCCTGCAAACGCTATAACGATATTTGCATTTGATTCGTTCCGTTCTCGCGGCCGCACCGGCAGTTGGCGTAGTCCGCTGGCGATCGCATGTGTGCGCGATGGTTTGGCTAGCCTCATACGAGACTGGATTGTGGAAGTAGCCCAAAAACACTTGAGATGTTCGCAAAAAGGTGGAACGATTGTTGGAGCAGCGATTTGGTGCGAGATCTAGCCCACCGACGTTCGTTGCAAATTCATTAGTTTCTCTCTGCATTTTCGCAAAACACTTTTTGGGTCATCCTCGTTCCCGACGAACGGCATCCGACGTGGAGAAGTGGGACGAACCTGTTGGTTGTGTTAAACTGATGTTTATTAATTTCGCTTAAAGGAAAGGAGCGTTTTACGCGATTGCCTTACCGAGTGGTGCTTCTTGGTACTATGTTGCAGCGGCGGGTTCATCGTACTGTTGGTTGTCAGCAAAATTCTAACCTTCGAGAAGAGACTCTCACACAGGGCTTGAGGGCCTGCAATCAGGTGTCTCAATCGAGCGGGGGGCGCACACCATCATCGGTGAGGTGTTGATTTGATTTCTCGAAGCCCCCGTGCCTTCGGCCTTTCAGACCAATCTCCGTCAGTCAATCATTCGGGCCGCGCCATCTGTCAGCGGCCGGCTGCAGCCACGGCGAGAGATGCAAATCGATTTTGCAGCCCCCTTCGAGGCGAAGAGGTCCGAGTTCGTCTCGTTTGGTGTGTTGAAGTTACTTGACTGCAGCGAGTAGCAGCAGCAGTTCTCCCATTCGCTACGCTGAGGAACGTTCACTACAATGTACAGCGGATGAAAATCGTGGAAATCGTTCAACGGGCGAAAGATTATCATCTTTCGGCGGCGCGTCGATGACATGCAAACGACGGCCACAGGAAGTTGATTTGTTGCTCGCCGCCGCCGTCACCGTCGTCCGGGGTGACGACCTACGTGGCATTAATTTTTCACTCTCCTTGAATGGGGTCTCGGAATCGATTGACGAGGAACTGTCCGTAGTGAATACGGAACTTGCCGGTCTGCTTCATTGACAGCCATTTATCGGTTTTCCGGCATTTTCTCCCGAGTTGCCGATGACATTTTCGTTGATTATGTTGCGCGCGTTTCGGTGGTTTTTTGCAACATCTCGGGATTAGCTTTTGAGGATGGTGAAGTTCCTCCATTCAGCGTTGATCTGTAGTAGTAACGATCATCACTTTTAGATCAGACCTCCCGATCCTCGGGGACATTAAGAGGATGGAAATTAATTTTTCTGACCTGGTTGTGGTTTCCCTGATTGTTTTTGAATTAATTTGGCAATGTGATTTGTGCCACAAAAATTTCATTTACTTTTTCCACTCTTCCTCAATCTGTGTGTTTCATGTTTAATTTACTAACTCTTGGGTCTGATTATGTAAACATAGTTTTGCAAATAACTCCAAACTAGCCAACCGGCTGACGGGGGAACGCTTTGCATCTTCCGGCCTCACCTCATTTGCGATCGCATTCACGATCACGAACTGGCTGGAGAAGCGTGTACTGCGAAGCTCTGTGCTCAATCCACCCATTTTGACATGCTCCCGAGCGGGACCGGAGCATGATGCCCGTACCCGCAGCCCGGCATCAGCGGTTGTCAAACATTTTAGGGCCGACGACATTAGAAAGGGGCCATTCGATTCATCGATTGTATTGCGGACCTCTCTTTCTCTCTGCGGCGAGGTCATCTTCAGCGCAGCGAAAGGTCGCCCTTCCGATGCCACCGATTCGGAGATTTCAATTCGCTGCCGCCGTCGTCGACATAACGGCGAAGGTAGCGCATTCTTGGTTCGGGGCCGTAATTAGATTATGCTCACTTGAATTACACATTGGCCCATTTGTTCGTGCCGGGCCGACACGGCGAGGCCGCTGCATCGCTTTGGAATGGTCAGCGCCGCTCGGTTTGGTTCCTCTTTCTTTTCCTTGCGGAACGATGCGGTCATCGTCCGATGGCGCGATCGTGAGACGCGATTTAGCCCTGGCGCTGATGAGAGTCCAGCGGCCGAAGGTTCAAAAGGTTCAATGTGTCGAATTTGATCCGTTGATCGGTTGTCAAAAGGCGATCGCCGATCATCTCCGGCGATCGCCGAGTTGAGTTGATTATCCGCCCTCGTTTTTTGTGTGGTGAAAGTGGAGCAGAGACAGAGAAAGAGAGAGGTGGGCGGAGGAGGATCGAGATGACAGCTTCGAAACATGACGACGTCATCGTCGGCCAGTTTTCCAGTGGGAGGTTCTGTGGGAATTTCTTTTGTTCCGGAGATTGGAAATTTGTCGAATCTTGCGTCGTGGCATTTTCGGTGTAATCCGCCTCTTACTGGAAGAAGTTCCAGAGAATTTGATTAAACTGCAGTGCTTGTAAGTGAAGGTGTACTGTACAGCTCAGCCGACGAAAATTCCCAGTAAAGGTTACATTAAGCATCTTGTTCGTAGCTAGAATTCCCATGCAAATGCCGGTTGAACGAACTGCGTGCCTAAATGGCTCATAGGAAGTCGAGAGTTGCTAATGTTGCTGCTGCTGTTGCTGCTCGCCAAACGATGTGAACACATAATAAAACCCCGCCTAAGGAACGACCACCGGACCACACCGGCCAGCCAGCCAGCCAGCTGCCGCGCGCCACCCTGGGAGACGTTAATGGCTCATTTGGCGAAATAATAAAACGCAAAAAATGCTTGCTTCCTGCTAAGATCTCGCCAGCCAGCCAGCCGGGGTGTTGGCCGGAGGATGGTTATTCCACCCGGCGGGAGGGAGCAGCATGTGTGGGTCTATGCGCCCAGGCGTATGCACTCCGGTGTGGGCCGGAGCATTAAATACGGGCCGCTGAAAGAGCGCCCACCGAGGGCCTTACTATGCCCGGCTTATGCTCGGTTTCATAGGTTTTAATAAACACACTATTAATTAAAGTGAAAATAAAACATCATACAGTGGAAAACTGACGGTGGCGGTGCGGTGGTTGCTTCCCTTGGTACACCTCTAAAACTTTGTTTTCCTCCTGGGCTTGGGCGCTTGGGCCGTGGCAAAGAAAAAACGAAACGTTTACGAGAGAAAGGGCCCTTTATGTTGCGCTTCTTGCAGCCGCGGCGGCTCGTGCACGACGTCTTTCGGCTTTCGCTGAGCTGCACTTGAGTGCAGCTCACACCGCCGCCACCGTCGTGTGGAAAAGGTACTATTTTTCGCCCAAGCCCGCGACCCAACAGCAGCTGGCGCCAGGAAAGGAAAAAAAACGCCAGCAATTAACCCTTTGAACCACGGCGCTTTTCTCGAGAGGAGGTTGTTTTGTTTTTGTGTGATGGATAAATGAGAGTTCTTGAAGGGGCCACGCGGTGGGTTCTTGGCGAGGCTAGAGGCTTGATCTTTTCGGACCCACTACCGGTAGTCCACGTGATCCTAATTGGGTTTTGATAATTGCAGCACCGGCGTGGGGAGAGCATTTTCAATTGCACGACACTGCAGAAAATGGGCAGCCATTGTTCGCGCCAACGTTATCTGCGACCATTGGTCGATGTGTCGATGTTGATAGCGTGATGCGCCTCGATCGGGTGGTGATCGGAACATGAAAACCACCATAAACGCGAAACATAATTTCATTTAAAGCAACGTGCATCGAACAACGGTTCGATGTTGTTATGTTCTCGCTCATGTATTGGCGGTGTTGTCGATCGATTTTTATTTACTTTCTATTGCTACTGCACACTAAATTCCAGATAATAATTACAGGTAATTGAGAGTCGTTCGTAGAGCGTTAATTGAAGTTCAGTTAGTCAGGCATTCCAGTAGGATTTTTCATCCGGTTGATATCAATGTGTTGCGAGTTGTGTGATGTGATATCATGTGTTTAGCGTATAAACTTACCATCTGCCTAAAACTTATAAAAACCTAAAGCATTAAAATTGCTTAAATCTGTACTGTGCTGTGCGTTGAGTCAATTTGCCCGACATTGGGTCAATCGGAAAGTAACGAGTGATATAAAATTAGCTTGAGGTACGCCATCAGAGACACCTCTTTCCGCTATCTTTCGGGCTGATTTAACATATTGCGCCCCATTTGGTTGACTGCTACCACCGCCAAACAGGAAAATCCTGTCCAACGCCCGCCGTCAATTGATCTAAAATGGATCTCTCGGCATCGCGTGACTACCACCGCGTGCACTTGGAAAATGCAGGTGTTGCAGTGCACGTGAAATGTTCCGATCGTTTCTGAATGGAATCTGAATAAACGAGCGCGGGAAAAGTCGTCACCGGTCGGCGGTGGTGGTGGTTGCCGGTTATCGTCCCAGGTTGCAAGAGTTGAACTCGCTGCCAGCAGCTGCCGACTGATAAATGTCCGCACAAAAAAGTCAGCACTAACGAAACGAGGATAATTTCGCCGACACGCAACCGATGTCTGTTATTAGTTTCGTTTGTGATGCTTGATTAGACGGCGCGGCCTCTGATAGTGGGGAGAGCCTCCGTGGGAGAGCGCCCAGTGCCCATAATTTTCACCAACTGGAACTGGATTTGCAGAGGCCATGGAAAACGAGGATTTCTCGGTTACTTTCAGGGGCACACATTTATTATCAAACACACACCACCGAAAAGAAATGTTAAACTTTCGCTAATTGTTGTCAATGTGCTGCCTGTCAATTACACATACAGCTCACTTGCGGCCGCCCCCCCGCGGAGCGGGGTCAAAAGGCCGGTGGAACCATTTGTCTTGGTCGGCCCACTTCCATGCTGGGACGAGTGGGTATTGTGTTTAGCATAAATCAGTGTGCCTGCTGGGAACCCCACGTCGTTCTCTCTCGCTCCTCGTCGGTGTCCCGGAATGTGATAATGTTGTTAAAAGTGTTGTCGTGTCTGCACCGTACGATTGACCCCCGTCGCTGAGCGATGCTGTGCGTTGCAATTATGGTAATGAAATATGGTTTTTTAATGAAATAATCGGTTCTCAGTCCCGGTACGCTTCCGGGACGCACGAGGAGATGCTATTTAGCACAGGTCGGGCCGCGTTGCGCCGGCGATGCTCGTGACTTTCCGTCTCGGCTCCTCCGGGGCTGTGAGGCTGTGAGAAACATTATGCGTCAACATGATGTGAAGTGATCGTCGTCGCTAGTCGAGAGAGAGAGGAGGTCCTAATGAGCCTCATTAGCCGAAGACGCCTCGCTCTGAGTCAGCTCCTCGAAAGCTAATTCCTTTCTGAGTGCAGCGCAGGAGAAGGCTCTTCGGAGAAAGGTCATTATCGTACGGATCGTTAACAATTGGTTCCGGTGGTGGTTGTTGGTTGGTGGTGCGCGGTTTATGGAAATTGCGCCCGATCGCAATCGTGTGGTGGCTTGGCGGCGGCCGTCGAGGCGGGAAGACTTTTCATAATCATCGCTCACCATTGACTGTGGAAAAGGATAAAAAGCGAGGTGGCCATTTGGTCGCGCTGCCATCTGTTTGTGTATGTGTTGGGTTGAAACGGTAACTTAATTTAATAAACGCAACAGCATAACCAAAGATCGGGCAGGCGATCGGGCGGAAAGCAAAGCGCTTGTTGTGCCTTCATATGCTGGAGGGCCCTTGGGAAATGGTAATTACGGGGGCGAACGTTTTGAACGCTATGTGATAAAAAATAACAATACGAATATTTGTCCAATGTCTAAGTAGTTTGTTCTCACATTTTAGTCAATATCGGAAATTTAATTATTTTTTTATTACGCCTACAGTCAACGGGCCATGAGGTCTAGATGTTACTTAATACTAAACAGCGGAGGATCAAGACAGGAGCAGAAGATTAGAGAGAGCATAAAGCTATAACAAAATGACACAAAAATGCACGTTAAAGAGAAAAGAAATAAACTATTCGTTTGCAATAAACATACAATTCATAACCTGCTCAGGTGGGGACAAGTTAACATTAGCTAGCAATAAACGAGCATCAATTTCGGCTGCTAAAAGCTTGAAGATGAAAAGTGCCCGAGATATTAAACGCCTATGTGAAAGCCGGATGAATGCTAAGTAACCAAAGACATTGTAGCAAAGCAGGTCATTACGTTGGAACCAACCGGTCCTCGAGACAGCGACTCTCGTGCATCTTCCCTGGACAACCTCAATTGCATCTTCACAGTATGTTCGAGAATTGTACTCACCTAGCGCACAGTAAACGTGTTTTCTGAAACATTACATCGGTGAACTTCTTTGACATACGAAAAACAAAACGTAACATTCAAAGTTTTCTATTTAATATCTCCGCATAATGATCCTTAACAGCATCTAACACTAAGCTTAACATCTAACACTAAGTTTACAGTGGATACCTAATCGACTAGACGAATTAAGATGTTGTCTGTTAACTTAGCGAGTACGAGCTAAATAATGCTGGAGAATACTCGTCCTTAAGCTTTCATTTTTCAAGGAAATTTTAGTTTTATTGATTTTATATACAGAGCACATTTCCAAATGACATTCAATAGCACAGCACTACCGAGTTGCCAGATGGCATGGCGGGTTTGTTGTTCGTGAGTCTTCGGGCAGCAGCATCCTTGCACAGCCCTTCGCGGGCCGCTAACCTTTCACGCGCTCCCTCGTGGGGCTCTCGATCAGGTTCAGGAGGCCCTCGTGCGATCGCTAGAAATCTAATTACGGTCCGCCAATAAATTTTTCGTCGAGTGTAAAATTTGAAATTAGAAAACGTGACGTCTCGGAAGGACCGATCAACCCATCTCTCTCGCTCTCTCTGAGAGAGTGACCGCGGACGCGCCGACGAGATGCAATCAAAACGTTCAATCAATGCAAAAAGTTCAACTTTGCACCTCCCTGGATGCGGCGGCACGAGGGCTTCTCCCTTTCTGTTGTTTATGATCCCTGCCAGGTCCTGGCAGGAGGAGGCCACCCAGGGCAGGGTTGTCGCGCAATTTGCACCCTCGAGGCGTGACGCCATTATCGCCCCCGAACAGCAGCACCCGTTGGTGGCCCCCGGGCGAGCACACAACACTCGGATCGGAGAAAGTGCAGGTGCGCCATCGCGCGACTCCTGAGCCTCACGGTATCGCTGCAAAAAAGCGAAATAGGATGGAAATTCGCACCACCTTGGCGAGGCGCGCACTCCGACATCCGACACCGGGCCGGGCCCCATTATCATCTCCCGGCGACTCGCTAGCTCCGGTTGCTCTCTGCGGAAGGAGGCTAAAGTTTAGAAGATCACTGATCACTTGGCCACACCAACCTTTCCAATGTGGCAGCCCCCCCTTGCCGGGAGGCATCAACCATCTCGGGCTGATTTGCTGAGCTGATTGCTATAATTACCACCATAATGGCGGACGAAAGCGAAATCAATCGAAAGGTGCACTTTATCGGTACCCGGGAGACCCCCAGCGGGCATTGTTCATCCTTCACTAAAACGAAGAAATTAATAAATGCATTTATTTGTGTTTCGATTATTCAAATTCAATGGCTTGGCACTAATGGCATCGGCATGGTGTGAAAGCCACAATATTTGCAGAGGTTCCGGGAAGGTGTTGTGGAAAATGGTTACTTCTTACATTGCGCAGAGATTACTCCGTGGTTACTGTTTTGCGGCTCATAGTAATTGAGTAAAGTTGATATTTTAATGGAAAAGATCCAAACTTTCCATGCTAATTGTGTATAAACGATTCTTTTTTGCTCACATTTACTTTTCCCCTATTTTCTTTGACTAAATAATGTAGTTATATAAGTTGTGGAGAGAGTTTAGCTTAAGTATTAATGGTAATTTGTTACAACAAATTCGTGAAATTTTGTTATGAACAGGAGCGACGATGCATCAATAGAAGAAGACAGAAGTCCCGTTTGAGCTGGCCGTCTCCTATGCTCAAGCGTCCTTAGATCGAGTAACAGGCAACGCGTGTTGTATTAGTACATCAACTTGAGGACGAAATTTTAAGTTGGTGCTCAACGCGGCTCTCTCCGTTCTAATAATAGCAAACATTTGCGATATTTTGCCCTGTTCAGTAGATTTTGGCTTTTTCAATTAAATCTCTAACAGAAGTTTCTCGCATGTCCTTAGCTCAAATTGCTGATAGAGACCGCAAAAAGCTTTAATTAACGAGAACTATTGTGGGTATGTCCCCGGAGAGCCATTTTGTCAACCATAAATCGCACGCCTCGGAGCACCACCAAAGTAGCAGACCGGACTGCAAATATTGTTGCGTTTGCACCGGGCAACGATCAGGTGCTTCGTGACCACTGATGAGACACACGGGCGGGCCTCTTTAGCCAGCATGACGCGGAAATCGCCAGTCAGCGTGGTGTGGCCAAGACGAAGAGTCTTGCATATGACGTGACGTCCGTTGGCGTGTGGCTGTACCGTTGGTTGGTTGGCCGGCCGTCGGTCGGAAAGAAAACGGGAGATCTCGTGCGGCGCAGCAACGACAGAGAAATATCCTGTTAATTGCTTAATTGCAACATCACGAACATTGGAGAGTGTTCTTCATGTGGTTTGGTTTTTATTTTTATGCTTCTCCCGTTTCGATTTCCACCGACTCTCGGTTCATGTCTTCCGAATGGAAGGCGATGAAGAGGATGATACTGCTCTGAGCCTAGTGGAACATGGGACCGACCGACCGGTCCGTAACCATCATCGTCATCGTCATGAACATTGTAGACCACGCTCCGGTGTGTGCGGCTGAGGCACGGTAATGCACGAAAGGCACTGCTCTTGCGGCCCAATGCGCCTATGTTTTTACCGGATGCTCTGCTGGAGAGAGAGATCGACTGTTCTATCGGCACCGCGCTGGTTCTGAGCGAAAGTCGCTGTATTACTTGGCCTCGCCATGTCTATTTCCAATTTGATGGGATAGCATCGACCGCTCTTGGATGTGTTCGACGATTTCACCAGCAAACGGTGGAGCGCAGAATCGTAAGCACACCTCGGCGTTGAAGCCATCTTCGAGAACGTGTTTATTATGAAACAATGACAGCATCGTTAGCATAAGCCACCAAATGAAGTCTTCACAGTCTCAAGTGGAACGACTTGTGTGGGGTTGACTCAAGAAACATCCTCCTCTTTCACGATGTTCTTTGTCCATAGCTACCTAAAACAGTAGTTGAACCGCGGCATCCTGCATTTGATATTAAATGAGTTGTCATATACATGTTTCTCACTCTGTCTGATTGATGAGAGATTTGAGTAAATTTATATTTCAGTCTGCATTAAATTTTTTAATAACCCACGGAGAAAGTGAATGCAAATCGAACCATGTGAGCTTGTTAATATTAATCCCTTTTTTTCTTTTTGGATATGGCCCACTTCCTTTCCAAAATTAACTTGTCCACGACTTCTCGTACGCCGACCGTAAACTTTTAATCCAATAATTCACGAGATAAAGCGAGATAATAAATAATGAAGCCCCGTGCGGTTTATCAGCATGCGGTGTGTGTTTAAAAAAGGCACACACGCGGCACAGTCATTCCGAATTGCGGGATGAGTACCGGCGGCCGGCCAGCGAGTGGGTTTCCGTTTTCGAACGGCATAATTCTGTCGCAAAATTTGATATTTCGTGCTCCAAATGGGCAACATCCGTGGCGACGCTCGAGAGAGACGAAGAGAGCATTGCCACTTCGTTTTGGCATTTCTTTTCGGCAAAGTCCACCATCGTTTCGGTTGAGAAAAGGTTTGAGTTAAGGCCGGCGCCTGGTGCTCGACTTTTGGGCTGTCACAACCGCGGACCCCGAAGACGTGCACTTCCGGTGCAATTAATATCAATCGCGATAGCACAAGCGCGCGAGCGATGTGGGCATTAAATTGCGACCTTCCAATTTGCGTTTCGACTCTCGAGAGAAAGGTTTTTAAAACGCGCGATAAATAAATTACATCCCCGTACATTGCTTCGTATCGCCCAGGGCAGCGGAGGGAGCTAAACCAAAGACTGGCGGTGCATTTTTAATTAACGACCCACTTGCCGATTTGTTGGAGTTATTGTGGCGCGAACACCACGGCGAAGGCCGATTGACAACGAAGGCTTCGGTGGGGTTTTCTTCTCTCAATTCCATCTTCGAATCTACGATGGCTTTTCCGTAGACTCTGTTTCGAAGAAAAATGACTCCCCATTGAATCGTTGACACCCTTTTTTTTTTGTTAACGTCGCTTTTCTATCGTGCCAAGAATCATTCGTTTCTTAAACAGCAGGGGGGCAGGCGCCACGTAGCATAATTCACGCCCGATGTCATTCATTGTGCAGCGGACGAATGCGAAATGACACACAAACACAGCGCAGCGCAGAAAGCGGTCGGTAATTATCTACGTCCCGGCCCCGTGGGCTGGCTTTCCGCGCCCAGTTTTGCCCACTTCTCAGGCTCAGGTTCTTTTGAGAGGAAGGAAATAATAAGACAGAAAAAAAACTGTGCGGGCGCCGCTTTATTGCTGGGCGACGCAGATCGTGGAACTCTCCGCGCGAGGCTGATGCATTCCTGTGGAGTGAAAGAGGTCGTATCGTTTTTGTTTGACTCCATCGGTGACCCCTCTGCCAGCTTAAGTAATTATGTACCGCGTCGGGGGGCTGGTCTTGTGCGCGAACCGCGCATACTAAAGGCGAAGAAACGGGAACTCGAGAACCGTGTGATCGTGTGCATTTTGAATATTCGCAATTCCCATCCCAAATTTATGTATAACTCAGTTTCATAGTTTTTATTTGTTTTTTTCTAATGATTACGCGAGCGTTATGGGAGCCATACGATTGCATTAAAGTCATGTCACCACCATGCACTTGTTGATGTCCGAGTGTGGTGTGAAAAGGTTTCGAAAGATACAAGACATTTTTTTTTCTTTGCTCTTCAAAATAATTGCTTAGAAAATTTTCAGATGACGGAACCAAAAGAATTCGCTTGGGGCCTAGATCTGGTCAATGATGCTTTCGCCGGTTGTTGAAGTTCCCAAGCACTGATGGACACGTTTAAACTTCCTAAAATGTAGCATTGTTTAATAATGGTACAGAGTCCCCATACGCACTAACCAACTCTTCCCAGATTTGCGTAGGGATATCGCCTTTGAAAAACAAATAGTTAATGATATCTCGATACTCGATTTAAACCTTTTTCTCAAAAACACCGACCTCAACTCACTCGCTAGCATTTATTAGGTAATGTTGCCATCTCCACGAGGGAATCGGAAACGGTTCCGACCACCCTCGTAACATTAGAAAGTTCTCAAAAAATAGGAAGAAAGTAAGATAGATGGAGGTGAAAAGAAGATTAATTGTGATTAGTAGCGTAACCATTCGTCCCGGTTCGTCACGCGAAAGAAGTGGTCACCTTCCAGAAGAGCTCGCGGCTCCTGTCGCTGGTTCGCGGTGGTGGCCATTGTCGCTGGCCGCACGAGTTTCCTGCTGCCCGCAGCGTTGAAGTCTTTCGTTGTATTACATCCATCGTAATCGGCTGACAGCTGACGGCGACGGATACACGATGGATACATGATCGAAACTCACGCACAATTACAACCGTTCCCTCTGTCCCTTTCTTTGCTCTCTTTCTCTCTTCATTTGATTCATTGGAGGTCGGCCCGAATGGTTCGGCTCTGCAAGTATATGCCTCGCGCGCACGCCGGTGATTAGCATACGATGCTTTTTATGCTGTCGTCGCGCTGTCGCGCTGATAAATGGCGCCGTGGTCGTCGTCGTGGCACTTGCTCAATAGGATCGGATTCGTGTTGTTACATCGAACGAGACCACACATACACATCGCGGCGCGGCAAGGCGTTGATCGTGTTGTGGATGAGGATTAAATTATTACCACGATGACGAGTGTTATTTATTAATTATGCTCTTTCGCCCGACGGCGACTGTAAGTATGTGCGACTCAGTCTGCGGTTTGGCTCCGGTGAAAGCTCCGATCAGCTCGGCTCCGGATAGTTCCGTTAGCGGCTGCCGGGTTTGATGTGGTTTTTTCTGTCGCCCTTTGGTCGCCCCGGCGTATATGGGTTGATGTTTCTGGGTGGCGATCGTCCAATCGATTGGTAATTGTGTTTGCATAAGGCGTGTTCGGTGGATTCCTCTCGATTGGGTGGTCGAAGAATCCGGTCGCCCGGGTACGCTGTTTCCTGGTTCCCTATCAACGTGGTTGCCCATGTCTTAGACTCGTGCAGTACAATGCAGGAAATGTCGTTAGCACAGAAAGTGCCCCGTCTGATAGCCTCTGGTAACCTTAGCAATCCGACTCTGGCCTCTCCGGTTTTGATTGGTCCAGCGCATTGCAGGGCGCTCGCGCACCCTGTCAACTTTGGTGGGTCCGCCGAGATCACCACGGTATCCCCGTTTCCTAGTGCTCTCGGGTCCCAATGTCAAGAGATCATTCGCTCGCTAATTATTTTCCACATAATTGCACGACCCACCCGTAGCCGCCGTGATACGGTCTGGTGGTCGTCGGCGGGTTTCGGTCCCGTCTGAATGTCACCATTTCCGGGGCGCGGGAGCCCGATTCCCGGCGGTACCGGATGGATTGCGGTGCTAGTTGCGCGCGCGCTCACCGAGCTCGTAAATTGTGATCCCGGACCCCCGGAAGTTTCGCTTTATCTTAGCACGGCGAAAGGTCCGACCGGCCGACAGCGGCGCTGGCAATAGAATTCAACCCTAATCCACCAATCTAGGCACGCCGTGGAGCTAGCGAAGGGATGCAGGGTTGGTCTTTCGGTTTTAATGATTGTTGACAGATCACAACGCGGGACCGTTTTGGTTTCGTTTTATCATGTCACAATGATTTACAGCTCTCGCCGCGCCGGCTACGCTCGTTTTCTTGCGCTGAGCCACCGCTGTGCCGTTTTGGGAAAGCCAAACCGTGGAGCTGCGCGCTGGATCGAAGAACTCTTACCCTCCGGGAATGAGTTTTCCAGGCCCGGGTAGAAACGTCCCAAAAATTGACACTCTCTTCGGGCGCAAAGAGATATTCCCTCAGGTCGATCCATTTGCATCGTAACCTTTTCGATCGGGCTCGCAAGACCGAGCGTGTCGCAAAGGGGGCGCCGAGCGCACGAGAGCCTCTCACGGCCTGTCAGAACGGTTGACACATGACTGGTTTATGCTCGGTTATTAAGTCATTTCACGAGATGGCGCGCGCGCTCTGGTCATTGTGGGTCCTCCTTAGCCGCGTGGCAAGCAGGTCGTGTTCTGCGCGCGACTGTCCATCGAGCATCACGATTTTCCCAATTTTCCTGCCCCCGTTCACCCTTCCCATGATGGGGTCTTACCGTGCGCCCGTGGCATCGCGTAAAAATGTTCGATATTTGCGCGATGAAGGTTTCGCCGAGGGTAGTTGGAAAAGTTTGCAGGAAAAGGGAAAAGGGGCCAATCGTTTGGAATATTGTATTTTAATTTAAATATTGACAAACGAGTAACTAATTTAATTGTTTTTCCTAACACTAATAACGTTGTTGTGTTGGTTGATGTCGTACAAAATTATGACACTCTGGGCCGTTGAATCTTTTTATAGGAATTTACTGAATGAATTATTTATGAATTTTCTTTCGTTTCAATTTTTACTTATGTTATTGTAACTCCTACTAAAGCTTCTTATTGATCAGTTGAATTTATTAATGCAATTAATAACATCAAATTTTCTATTACATTTTTAAATTGTTGTGTAATAAATTAGTGAAAAACAGTTATTAGTCCTTAGTGACTTTCAGTTTCTCATATTTTTTTTAACATGTTACCGTTACAATAAGTTCGAAAGTTGAATTAAAAAGAGAACAGCTTGATCTGGATGTTGTGACTCCATTTTCGTCAACTTGCTGAAGACCTTTTGAACCTACCCTCTCATGACCAGAGCGACGCCTTCGGCTGTGTTGTATCAATTAAATGACCCCCGTAAAGATCGTGTCCCAAAATCATGGCTTTGCAACATCCTCCCCCGACCTGGCACGCGGTTCTCACAAAGTGGGTGCACTTTGCAAATGTTGCCGCCATCGGGGACGCGGGGACCAGCCAGGGAGACTAATGATGTGCGCAATCTCGGGGCCATCACTGGCCGGACGGCCGGTCGAGATTATCCAACTCCAACCCGAGAGAGGGCCCGCCAGGGCTGGTGGCGATCTAAGACGACGGCAGTTCTTTCCACGTCCACACAGCCACAAATATTGGAGGCTGGCGTCCGATGTTGGCAGAATTGCGCAAACCGCGCCTCTTGCGCGCGCACGAGAGGCGCGTCCGTGGCGTGTGGCCGTCGCATTAGCACGTAATTCCTTCGGACCCGGCCCTTCTCGGTACGCATGGGAGTTTCTTGACGCCGGGACGCCGGGCCCGCGCCACGGTTGTGTTTGCACTTTCACTTGAACCGCGGTTGTGTCATCGGCGGTCGAGATCGTGAGACGTCGAATGGGGTGTGGGAAATTCTCTGCCGCCCGTAACATGACTGTCAACATTTGTGGCCACTCCGAGCGAGAGCGGTTCCTGGGTTCTAATTGGACCAATGTGCAGTAGCTCTCACTTCGGGGAGTGAAGTGGAACAGGCTCGAAGAATGCGGTTTCCAGCTCGATGATGTCGATCGTTGCCGGCTCGGGCGAGCGAGAGGGCTGTAGCATAATTTATGTTGTGTGCGCACGTACCCAACCAAAGGTGTGCCTGCAATTTCTATCGTGATTAGAAGCATGATCGATCTTTCTTTGTGGGCCACCATCATCCACAGCAAACACACCTTTCTCGAGCCGGGACATTAATTACTCCGCGCTGTCATCGACCCACACACCACCGGGCGATGACGAGAAGGACCGACCGGTACCATTGTGCCTCGTGCAGACAGATTAACGGGGGAACAGTGAGATCAACGTCGTCCAAATCGGACGACAAATCCGTACGTGAACGGCCAGGAACCTATGACGATGGCTTCGGCCAGATATCGCTCTTGGTCCTCATTGGTATTCCACCGACGAACCACCGAGAGAGAGAGAGACCAGATCCAGACCCCGGCTGGATCTAATCTCTGGGGAACAACAACAGGGGGCTAAGGGATTACTGAACCGCTCGGTTGCTGCTCGAGAGTCACAGCAAAACATGGTTATTAAGGGTGCGAAAGTGGGTGCGCTGTTGTGACCCATCCCGGGGTGCAGTTAATCGCATCTCGTCGAAGCCGAAGCCTGCCGAAGTCCCGATGACGACGTGTTTCGCTTCTAATGAGCACCGCCGACAGGGCGGGCGGGTCAAGAAAAGGCCCACAGTGGGAGGAAATTGGCGCGGCCCGCTGTGTGTGGAGGACCCTTGTTCGCGGGAGACACCCTTACACGTTCGTTGATCGAAGTATGATCAGTTACGGGGGGAGTAGATCAGTGGCGTCGAACGCGGGCTGGGGCCAGCTAATCGAATCCTCGAATGCAGGCTGCAGACAATGCTGCCAAGGGAGGGCGTTTCAACAACAACGCCCAAGAGCCTATGAGAAGTCGAGTGGCGCGGCTCCGGATACACGGCGTTGATGAGTTTCTACTTCAGCGTGTCAGAATATTTATTAGTTTAATTTTAAATTATAGTGGCGCTCATTTTTGTTCAGTTCGTTGCTGAAGCTGTTGGTGGACTGAACTGGGCCAAGAGGTGTTTGAACTGTTTGAGCCGTGGAGTCCCTGCGAGGTATCTGATTATTTGTAACCACGGTAGCAACCACCGATGTCCGCTTCTGGAGCAGCCAACGGAGCTCGATCTGCGAGGAATTTCGCGAAATTATTGTGATTACCACCATACCACAGAGAGGCACCGTGACGTTCCCCGATCGAGTCTAACCGAGCGGAGAACACCTGGGGCTGCCTCATTTTGCCTTATCGACTTGCTAACTAAGAGTCAAGAGCTCCTGTCAAGACCTCCAGTGCGGACCAGAGTGAGGTTCATCATCGACGCACGGTGCGTACTCGGCGAGAGGCAAATAATTTTCACTATCGATAGTGCAATCGGTGATTAAGAATTCCTATCGCGCTTCGTCGCCTTGCTGCCATCGGAGAATCTAACGGAAAAACGCAATGCTTTCACCGGCGAGCGATGCACATTGGGATGAAGGTCTCGGAATCGCCAAAGTGATGTCTTCAGATTTATGTCCTTATTATTGAAGGTCCAATATCTTCGTGGAAATACTTGACGCGCATTATGCTGTGACCTGGTATAAGGGAAAGTTAAAGTTACCGGACTTTTTGTCAAAAAATCCCAAACTTGGACAGAGAGCCAGTACGTATCAAGTCCACTGTGTGTCAGTGGAGAAAACCTATTCCCCAAAGACCATGGGTCTACGCAACAGTATGTTGCTCCTAGCGAAGGGCTGCGAGGCAGATGTGTCTAGACAGCTCGCGCCGGTCCGATAATGGACACGGAGTGAAATGATTCATTCAAGCTGCACTTGCGGCAGTAACACGCTGCAAACCCGTTAAATTTGCACAGCCCCAGTCACTGCACTGCACTCGTCTGAAGGTGGTGGAGTCCGAAGGCAGAAATAGAACGCGAGAGTCGCCCGCTCGATTTGGCTGTAAGGCTGGCCGTGCCCGGAATGACATAACTGCGGCAAGTGTGCCAACGCATGATGGGTGCACCGGACCTGGGAGGCCAGCATGATGCTCGCTTCGCTCAATTAGCTTTAGCTAGGCCCACTCTCCTGTGCGAAGCAAAGGGCGTTCCGGTGTTCTAAGCGCAACTCGGCGGCTACTTGCCACATTTGTTTATCGTTTTCTTGTTTTCCTGCTCTCTGGCGGCTAAATTTATACCAACTCCAAGCACGGTAGCCGGCCGGCCGGCACATACATTAAAAACAACATGAGAGAGCGTGTGTTGATAGTTCGGCTGCTTGTTTAACGCAGTTCCAATGCAGTGTTCGGTGCTGCACTGCTCCAGGCGGCAAATGGGCAAACATTACGACCCGACAATGTTTGCCAAATGTGGAACCCTACAATGTTGATGCAATGTTAAGGCTGATGCCAATTTTGTCGCTCAAAGTTCTTTCGATGAGCTGAGAAGAAGGAAACGATCGCTAGGAGTCATATTCCGAATAAGATTATGTATCATGGATTTTATCCATTTTTGTCATACTTTCGATTGTTGTCGTTGTTGGTACTGGTGACTATTTAACTCAAATTGTTAGCAAATGTAATGAATTGGTAATTTTCGGTGCTGTAGAGTTTTTCGTGTGGTTAGTCAAGTAAGATCTCCAGGTATTCGGAGCCATAAGCTTTAAAGCGGTGATTTGGAATTTTAGGATGATCCAAAAATTACAATTACATTTTATTTTCCTGTTGTTCCCTAGTAGATGGCTAATCATAAACCATTCGAATTGAATCTAAGGCATTTGGTGACTCTGTCGGTCCAAGCGCATAGCTCAAATCCGATCTCAATCGGGCGTTAATTAAATTCTTTCGATTTCACCATGATCGGCCTAGAGGCAAATTTTAAGCTATTGCAGCTAAACACCTCTATAATTCAAAAGACACCATGATCGGCCTTGATCGCCCAATGTTAATGTATCGCTGATTTTTTCCCTTTTCCCTTTCATTTGCAGGTAAGACCAACGAAAATATGTTGATGATCTCTGATGATGGCTGGCTTAGTGGAATGCGATCGTGCCCAGTGGCCCGCGACAGGTTACTGCTTCTCGCAAAAAAAAAAACGATCAATCTAAAGTGGAATGTTGTCGGCCGGTGCCTACTTCAGTGGCCTGCTTCCGGGAATTTCCGGAATATTGGTCTAACGAAGCACGAAGCCGCCCGGCGTCGTCACGACGATGAATTGATCCTCGGTAAAAGATTGATGCTGAGAAGTGGCAGCATAAAAGGGGGAAACAAATTTTACAGGCAATATTAACGCCTCCCCGAATAGAGCAACACCGAGATGAACTCCTTCGAAACTAATTAAAGCCACGCCGTGTCGTGCCCTGCGACTTCCGACTTTTGTGTCCCGCGACCACAAAGGCAATCCGCCGGGGCCACCCGATGATTGTGGATTGATTATGAACAGCAGCATAGAAGCATGTTCCTTTCACCTGTCGTCGCGTTTTGTGATGCACAAATCACGCGCCGAGCCGGTGGTGCAGCTCTGCTGCCGGTGCCGGCCCTTTGGTCCCGATCGCCCTTTCTTCGTTCCTGTGCTGATGGTGGTGGTGCTCCCTTTTAATGCTCCGCTGGAAGGAGCATGATGCTTTGTAGGATGTGTGTGATGGGCCGCGCTGGCCGATGCCACCGATCGGACGATTGTCACCCGGTGGTGGACAAAAAGCGTTTGATGAGTTGGTGAAAGGACTCCGGCAGGCTGTATGCTTCTTCGCGAAGGGGCATTCGGTTCGGCGGCATTCGGTTTGCATGTTTTCCCATGCTCTTCTCCGTTTCGGTGGAGTTTCCGATTGGTTTTGGGAAGAGTTTTCTTACATAATTCCGTCGACGTGCACACAGCATGACGAAAACGACGGAAATTATGCTCTATTTGCATTCCAAGCGCGTCGAGTGTCGGGTTTTCGGGGGCACTTCTCTCGGCCAGCAGCACGCATTTTCCACCCCTCACGGTCGCGATCGCCTTTCACTTTCTTCTTTCAGCCGACGCGGGGCGCGCTGTTCGGCCCCATTTCTCAGCTCACAGCTCTTATGATTGAAGATTGGCCCAAACTCCGGGTCGCGTAGGAATCCCCGAAAATGTTTCTTTTTATTTTGGAAACGGTCGATAAATCGTCCGCGGCGGTGATTTGATGGCATATTATTCGGCGGTGGGTTTGTTTCAGTCTCACTTTTCACCGGCGTGTTTGACATTTGGCTGCGGTGGAAATCGGGGCATCGGAATGATTCGCCTGAGCCTGGGAAAGCCGTAGCTGTGATCGGTTATTGTGGGCTTCTCGTCCACTGGGCGCGGCCGGGTTGAGCTATGCTCTGGGGTTCATTAGTTTGATGTATTAGTAGAAGAAAGAATGTATTAAGAAATTAGGCGGCTGCATTTGACGTAGTTTCACAGTCATGCTTGTTTATCTCACCGTTCCGTTCGTGTTAAAATCGATC
The DNA here is from genome assembly GCF_943735745.2 of Anopheles bellator. Taxonomy (NCBI): domain Eukaryota; kingdom Metazoa; phylum Arthropoda; class Insecta; order Diptera; family Culicidae; genus Anopheles; species Anopheles bellator. The sequence continues at coordinate 30,423,639 of NC_071286.1, forward strand.
AGTCGTTGTCTTCTGCGTTTACCAATTTCTCTGGCGTTCCACCTGGAAAGCCTCCTTCTGAGTGTCATTTAGTGTAAACCTAAAGCTCTTCTTGTCTGTCAGTGATCTGATCGATTGATAGGGTCTGCGTGCTTTGCTTGATCGACTCGCATCTTGTGCAACGACTTGTCCCTGAACATCAGCAAGTCTCATATCATCTGTTTCTATTCGAATAAAAACCTTTAAGTTGAATTTAGTCAACCTATTATTTAAGTTAATTTAGAAGTAACATACGATCGTCGTGTTTGTGTGCATTCGTGTTGTACCTTACTCTTCCCGCGAACCACTCCGACCCCGATGGAAAACAAAATGGCCGGTGGGACCCGTGTAAGTGCTGCTGTTGCTGCTGCGACTACATCCGGGGCATCGACTACTTTCGCGAAGTCGTGTTTTGCAAAAATCGTGTAAATCACCAGCATCAGCACCAGCACACCACCCGGGAAAGCGGACACAAATCGGAACTGCGCCCTGCGGAGGCGAAGAAGCTAAATTTGAAACGCACGCGGATCATGTTTCGGACCCCTGTTTCTTCGCCCCCTGGGCTTGACGTAATGAAGAGCGCACTAAAAGGGGGGAGTTTATGCTTCTCTCCTGCCTGCCCTGGATTGGGAGCTGGAACGGCGGCGACACCGGATCTGCGAACGAACCGCGCGCACAACATACTGCCACGCAGCAGCAACATAACCGCGGAGAGCGCGACCATGCCACGGATCGTATTCCATAAATCATAAAACACCTCATGTGTGGAAATAAATATAATCATGAGGCGAAGAGACAAGCTTGGGACCGGCGGAGGACCCCGGACGGGGATGGTGAAAATTCCCACCCGCCACACGCGTTGGGAGGTAAAGAAAAATCGCTTTTCCAGCTCGCAGGGAAGACTCGGAAGACTCTTCCGCGGCCAAGTTCATCGTGTCTGGGGGTGCAGCAGGTGCCGACGAAGGCGTACACCCATCCCCCCACCGGGTGTGGACTCTGAACCGGGCTGTCGATGGCTGCTCTTCCGCCTGGCGCAGTTCGGCGCACAGACGGCACACGAGAAGGCCCCGTTAATGCTATTCGTGTGTGATGAGGTTGGGGATTTGGGTTGTGCGCCGCGGTGCCGGCTTCCCATTCGGACCGTGATCATCATCATCATCACCATCGCCGCCGTCGTCATCGTCATCTTGCGTGTAGTTCCGCTGCCGCACTTTGCACGATCCGTCGCGCGCTCCAATGCTCATTTACTCTACTAGGCTGCCCGGCACCAGCAAGGGGAGCCAAAAAAGCAACGGTATTGCTCGGTTCGCGGCGTTTTCACGAAAGCATAAAACATAAGTCTTGGTTTTCTTCGCTGACCCAATTCCGTGGTTGATCGGGGTGGTGCGTTCGACCGCAATATTCGATTTTTGATCGCATCCCGTCTTTTTGGGTTAGAGATTCCTGTTTTTTGTCGTTGCCGGCTTCTCGGTTTTGGGTGCGCTGCACTTGCCACGCAACATAACAACATAAATGGAGGTTCGGACACAAAAGAAAAAAAAAACAAATGACTGAACAACCAGCATTTCGCTGTTGAGCTGAAAGTGAGTGATCATCCGTCTTTCGCTCGATCCTGCAGTGCAAAGGCAAAGAGTCACTTTCGATTAGCGAGACAGATGGGTGTGTGGTGGTCAGCATAGAAAGGGCCAGCTTCGTTTGGTCGCCTGTTGCTGAAACGTGCCGGGTGCGAGTCGCATTCTTTATCACCTCACCGGAGGGGACCGCTCCGATAGGCAGCTCACTTACTTTGAAGGGCACTTGGGGGGAGCAAGTGTTTTGCCGTGATTGCTGCCGAGTGGAAGCTTTTAGTGTGGACCTCAATTTGGTGGCCGCGGGTACACGCAGTATTGGGTCTACCCGAAAAGTGTATCCAAAAGTTCATTTTATACTGCACATGCCAATCAAGAGACTGATGATCATTATGCATTTTGAAGGAATCGATTTAATATGTCTACATGAGTCACATGAGTCATTGAGTTGATTCACTCGTCGACATTTTTTTTTAATTTATCTGAAACGACTTTAAATTCCTTGTTTACATGAAATGAATACCTGAATAATGCTAAATCAAATGGATCTGATATGCCTGTATGATGACGCAAATCAAGCCCAATTGTTTGTATACTTGGCTAGAACCCGTTGAAAATTTATTGTACATCAACATATTGAATCGGTTCGCCCGTAGATAGACGCTGTATCGATCTCCTTTGTGAAAATACCTTGCGATCATTGTTGACAAATTGTTGCAAAATGCTAACGCTTAACTGTAGTGCTCAAACATTTTAAAATAAGAGTCGTACCATAATTGCCTGCGCATGTTCATTTAATGAAAATGAGATGTCAATATTACCAAAAAGCTGCGAAAAAAAATTTATGAATTTCAATTTTGCATATAAAATTCAACTTTCCAAAGTATGGAAAGCAGTTGTGTTTGCTACAAAAGAAGGCAAAACCTATGCGGCACACCTAATATGTTAATGGACCGGAATTCAGAAACAGGAGAAGAGCATCGCTCGTCGATAAGAGGAACCAATCGATGGATTGATGGGTGTTTCAATCATCTTCCGGCGACGAGAGGCTTTTACTACTTACCCGTCTCCTTCTGGGGCTATTATCTTGACAATTGTGACTCCCAAAAACACACACACACAAACACACTCTCTCCTGTTTTTAGTCGTCCGATTTCACCACTCGATCGATAGCAGCGTCATGAGGCCGGATGGATGGTCAGCCAAGAGTGACCTATCGGCCATTCGGGGGGGCCAGATTTATGAATGAAAGCCAACTGTTTCCCTCTTTTCGCACACAACGACGACCCCCTTCATCATCACGTAGCGTCGTGTGATCGAGTGAAACAACACTTGCGGACGTGTTTTGTTTCCCGCGTGTGTCTCTCACAACATTTGGAACTCGGTGCGCAGATGGTGGAGCCGACGGGTGACAACCGGCGGTGGTGAAAGGGGGCTCTGTTTTTTTTGCAGAACCAATAGAAAACACTGACGTGCATGTAAAAACCATGACCTTTTTCTATTCATGCGAATCCGGTGGCCGAGCGAAATAAAACCAAAAAAGAAGCACGAAACTAATTGAAACAAAAAAAGAAAGACGAAAGAAATGAGAGCCACGCGCGCGCGCATGGTGTTCCGGTGTGCGGTACTCGTCGGCACTTTTGTGGTTACTGTTTGTTGGAAAATGCGCGAAAAACAGTAAAAGCGCACGCTTATCGTCGATGTCGTCCCCGGGTGACGTCTCAGCCTGGTGCCTGATCGAAAGCCAATGAAATGTCATTTACCTTTCCGCTCTCGGTGCTCGGTCCCCGGACGACAGACGGGCACGTTGAAGGCCTCTCGAGGCTCTCGACGGCGGCTGGGAAGAGGCCGCGACTCCGTGGAAGCCTCTTTCCGTTCCGTGTGGCCCACTGATTCACGCATGGATGGTTGCGTTCGCGAAAAAACTAAAAACAAAAAACGACCCCATCACGTGGAACAACCTGGAAGGAATGTGCCCACCCGTCCGGAAGGGCCTCCGAGGGGGTTGTGGTGGACTGCGGTGGCTGGTCGGTGAGAGATCAGGGACAAAACCGACCCGCGGCGAGGTGTGAAACCAAAGTGTAGCTTTCCGCCTGATCGCCGCTGTTCGCCATCGGGCTCGCGGGATTGGGAAAACCGTTGAACCGAAACATAACCGGCCGGCCTCCCCTACCGCGGCCGGTTGGTGGTGGTTTACCGTCGCAAGACGACGTTCCACTTGATGCTCCGCGTCGGTCTCTGCGGCTCCCCCCCGGTGGGACGTCTTCACCACGCTCTTCGTTCCAATTTGTCGTGGTTTTAGCGCGGACCGCGAAAAGAAAGAAAAGAAACACCAACAACATAAAGCATAAAATGCAGCAATTAGTAATCCGTCTTCGCGTCGTCGTCGTCGTCGTCCGTCGGTGCGGCCCCGTTTCCGGTTTCCCGCGGAATGGTGTTTTCTTTTCGTTTATGGTTTTACATAAACATTAATTTGAAGGCGATGCGAATCGATTCTGGTTTTTTGTATGGAAGGTTCCGTTGCTTGTAAGCAGATGAGTAAATTGATGGACTAATTTTGTATCTCATAATTCAAAAGCTATGAATTACTTATCCGAAATATTTGGGCGACACAGGCACCTTCCGAGGCAGGATATAAAAGCTTTGATTGCAACATTATTGGATGTTGTTTAGGATTTTTACTTCAACAAAATGAACACAACTGAATGTACACATCATAGTGAAATTAATAACCTCGGTGCCCTTCGATATTACATTGATCAAATTGATATAGAAGTGTAGTGCACTGCAGTGCACATAATTGGCGGGAAGGTTTGGCCAATTGTGAATTATCTTTTAATGTCCTATATTTCATTAAAAAATCCAGTTTTATTTGTTCTTCTTTTCGTGTCAACGAAAATGCTAAAACGAAGCTCCAAATTTTTACAAATAATTGCAATTGAGAGCCCAAAACCGTGTGCCACAACACAACGACCAAAACATTGGATCACGTTAAGCCATCAAATGCGTCTTGTTAAGATCGTTGCACCAAGTGGCCGTTGAAAGTATCTCACAAATTAGCTAAGTTACCGCCTTATGATCCCGGTGCAATTCTTAATAAACTTTGTGCCATCGTGCCAGGAATATTTGTCTTTGCACATGGACTGAGTGTTAAATATTAGTGGCGTTCGGGATTTAACATCACGCTAAAAGTTATTTCGGGTGGCACTATAAAAAGGGAGTCATTCGAAACACGGCGTACGGCGACGCCATTAAATGTCGGTCTTCAAACTATCGGAATAACAAGCTGTTGAGCCACGATTCTCCATTGAACCTGTTTGCTGCATATTCGTTGCTCCACCGAAAGATGTTCGCTCGCTTTCCAATACTCCATCGCCTGGCCATAAAATTGATGCACCAATGGAGCCGCCCAGTGTCAAGCGACCGAAAGGAGGGCAAACATAAGCCGAAAGCAAAACACAAAGCCGCGCGCCGGATGTTCGGCGACAGACGGCTTGAACCCCCCGGCCAACGGACGTCGGCCGATTTTGTTTGGATTCTTAGAAAAGGTTCTTCGTTCTTTAAGCTCTTGCTTGGTGGCGGCACTCTTCTTTCATCATGACGAAACGGTTTCTCTTACACTGCTCCAACTCCGGTGTTAATTGGAACCTGAGAGCAGAACCGTTGCCGGCTTCTTGCTCTCTCCGGTGAATTACACCAGCTCTCCTTTTCGATTTTCCTGGTCTAAAAGATCTGGAATTGATCATTCATAAAGTCGTCGGTCTCCGCAATGTTGTAATAATAATTGGTGATGGAATCAAATTGGTGTCCAGGTTTAGAAAAAAACAACTTCCAAATGTTCGATGCACTTCTGGTACTGGAGAAGAAAACTCTCAATTCTTGGAATCATTTTCCGAATCCCATCACGACGACGACGACCGGGTGCTCTCTGTGGGGTCAGCTGAGCTCTTCTCTCTTCGGTCTCGTTTCGCTCCACAATTTCCACGACCGGCCGGCCGGCTCTCGGAGGGCACTCACCACACAGCTGACGAGAGAATTTCCACGGAAAAGAGAGAGAGAGAGAGAAGCGGCCGCGCCAACACCATTTAGTACTTCTTCTTCACATTCCGACGGAGGTGCGTGAGTTACCCCCCTTTGGGGGGAGTCGGCCGAAGAGAGCTAGAGAGAGGATTTTCCCGTTGGATGGCGGATGGCTCTCTCGGGGTGCCCATCTCTTTCCATTTCACCAAACGGCGCTCCGAATCACGGCAGTTGTTGGATCCGTCGCCGCAGACCTGGAGCTCTGTTGGGGGGAAATCCAACCCATTCGGGGGACTCGGGACTCACGATCGCTCTCTCTCGCTCTCGGGCGGGCGGGCATCCGCCTGGTCTAGCGTGGCCCCGCCAGTCCGTTGGACGCCGTATAAAATGCCGCTGGCATCGTAAATAGTGTCTTAGTTCCGACTCCAGTTTCGTACCGTGCGCAGCTCCCGTACTCGTGGTTAGTGTCCCGCTCTCGCTCTGCTTCATTGCCGATTTCCATTTCGCTGCACATTTCGTTGCAATCTGTGTCCGTGTTCGTATGTGTGCGTACGTGGGTTTTTCGTGCAATTTTCCACGTTGGACTTTGGGACTGTTGGACTCGCGCGACAGTGTGTTTGGTATAGGATTCTAGAAGTTGGACGCCGGCACCGGAAAGTGCATAACAAGGACTTAGGGCTTACGGCAGACAGGATTAAGAATGGTCGCTGTTCTCGCGAGTGTGACGTGGTCGGGTCGACGGATTGGCCTGAAAACATAAAACGGAACAAAGTGCCACACACCACACATAAGTGATGTTCTTTTTGAGTGGTCGCCGTCTAACAACGGATTGACGCGACAGGCGATTTGTTGTGGGGAGCAATGAACTGCTGTGTGCCAGTGGACAATAGCTAGGGACGTCAATGGCAAATGGAGAATGGTAGTTAATGACGTGGAAAGCATGGCTAAATAAATTACGCGGAGAAGACTACTGGGCACATTTGATATGCGCGGCACTGATGATGATGAGGAGATACAAAATAATTCGATTGGGCTCAGGAGATAAAATACCCTCAGAGTGTAATGATGAGATTCAAGGGTTTCTATTTTCATTCCTTGAATGTTCGGAACGGAACGACATCAAAATGATACTTTTTTATCATCCAAACTTGCTTGCGGTTTAGACAATTCTCAGGTTTTGCAATTTTGCACAGCGAAGTCTAGAACTTTTGTGACCATGAAATCGTATCGATTTTCCACGAACGAGTCCCCAAACGGACTTGCTGGCACAGATAACCATGATGATGATGATGATGATGGTGGTGATGATGCTGTACATTCCACACACGTTGCTAATGCCTGTGGCCTCGGTGCCCTCTCTCGCACGCAGCATCCCTAACCTCTGCCAACACGGTTTGCCTTGTTTGAGGCTAACGCTCGAAAAGTCCTCGCGCAAAACTTGGTCAGCAGCGGCTGTTACGGCGAGAACGCTCTTTCCCAGCTGCTCCAGAATTCGCCCCAGCAGTGTTCCCGAGTGCGAGAGGTGGCATCTGGCTTTCTCGTTTTCGGCTTACAACACAAAGTTTTCGGACCGGTGGATCCATCCCCCCATTCTGAAGTCCTGCTCGGCGCATCATCAGGTTATTGGCTCTCCCGGTAGGGGGCGACACTTGTGTGCCATTTCATTGATCTCTTTCTCTCTCTCTCTGGGCGAGGAGTCTACATTCCGATGGTCTGGCTGGCTGGTTGGTCCTTTTCCCAGCATCCGCGAGCAGCGATGAGTCACTGCGGCATTCCTCGGGACATGCCAGGAGAAGACACTAATACCACCCTAACCCGTACCGTGATGCGACAACTCTGCGTGTGCGGTCCAGTAGACGGTGCTCCATCTCGTTCTGGTGTTTTGCCGATCGAAAGAGACCGAAGCCCATTGGGAGCCATTGGGGCAATCCTTTTTATGGTGAGACGCTGCGGCTCTGCTGCTCGGACGGTGCCGGTACTAATACCAGTGGACGTAACTTCGCCGTCACCAGGAAGCAATAGAGAATCGATTTTTTTTGCAATGCAACAGATTGGATTGTGGTAGAGGAAGTGGGTCCGTGGGATCCTTAACTCGCCACCTTAACTCCCACAAACATAAACACATGTGCCTAATCCATATCCAATACAAAGTGTGTTATCTAGCGTTTCGTTTTTTGTGTGGCCCTCATACAAAATTTATCAAAAATAGGTGTTTGACTTCGCTTTTTTAATCCATGCTTTTTATGTCCGCTTCTCCCCAATGTCCGTGTTGTCGCGCGCGCAGTTGTCGTGTTTGTAGTGCTGTTGTTGTTCCCTTGGCAAGAGGTTTTTGTTTTTGGTTTCCGTTCAGAAGTGAAGTGATTCTTGTGACAAAAAAACACAGCCGCGCACAGGCAAACTGCAGAACTGACAAAAACAAAATGGCCACATACGCAGCATTCAAGCACGTCGAGCTGTACAATGTTGGAAACACGAAGAAACGGTAAGTAGGGTTGGGTTGGCAATGTGCAAAAAGTGCCCAAAAGTTACCCAGCGATTCCCACGTCTCAATGGGCCACACAATGTTTTATGTTTATTTTTTCTGCATCTGCTGTGGTCATGTATAGTAAACACTGGGGGCCGTTTACTAGTCCATTCGGAAATCGCACAATGTCCGCGGGCAACTTATTGATGCCATAATTTGGCGTAACCCTTAAGGGGGAGCCGTCACATTGCTTCGAGCTTCGGTGCCGAAAAGTGGCGCAATAGGGATTGAGGCTCCGTTCGACTTGGTGTACGTCACTGGCGCCTGCGAGAAGCGGTCAGCTGACTGACCTTGAGGTCAATTTGATTTTTATGTTGATAAAGTGGCGCTATAGCCACCACCGCAGGTAGATCCTGGCCCGCTTGGCAAGAGACCGACTGGCTACCTGGCTGGACAATGATTGACTTCGTAATATTTTGGGAAGCTATTCCGGAATTGAAATGCGCTCCGGTTGGGGGCTGCCCGCGGCGCCCCACATTGTCGAATAAATTAATTTGTAATGCAGGGTCACCACCTTCGGGCGACTTTCCAAGAAATCGATCTCTACTACGCGCCCGCCAGAGAGAGAGAGAGAGAGCCACGGTCCCTGCATCCTGCTGCCGCCGCCTGGCCATGTTGGACCGAAGCCGAAGAATAATGTTGATTTTATTTATCTGGAACCATCGACGCAAGGACTCCCCGATAGAACGTCCGAGATTATTGCGGTGGAGGCCAGCGAGCCAGGCAGCCACAATGAAGAAGGAATGTAGGCCAAACGCGCGCGGAGGTAAAGGATTCGGCTGGGTTAAGGGCACAACCCGGGCTGGCCAGTTTGTGGGGTGCGTCAGCGTCCCCGGGGGCTGCGTGATGGGCTTTTGGGCGGAGTTGGGTGGTAGGCTTCAGTTTGGTCGATTTGGCCCATTCGAGCGTTTCCTTTTTATGTGCCCCCTTTCCGGCGGTGGTACCTCCTCGAGCCCCCAGGGTTAGCAGACGGCCGACAGCCATTTTCTCGGTGTTTTTATTTTATTTTATTTCATTTGGCTAGTCCAGCCCCGGTACGGCTTGCCAAGCATGGATTAACGCCGATCTAGATCGGTGTGGGTTCTGGGTGGGCACGATGAAGGGTGGTCACATCGCCAGTGGCTTTTTCCTGCGGACTGCTGCGGGTTGGAAAATCGGTGTCATGGTCAACGAGTCCAGTCGAGACACGAAATTCGAGTGCGCCACTTAACATCATCCTTTTAGTGGGCCCCGAACTTGGGCCCTCTGGCTCCGGGTACTGGGGCTTTCCTCTTGAGTCCTGGACTCGACCTGTAATTACACGCACATCGTGCCACGCAGCCAGAGCCCGGCCCGATTAGAGCTGATTACGTCTGCAGGGTTTAATGGAAGTACCTAATTCCGATTTCGAATCTTAAACGCTCCAACCAGAGACACATCGTAAAGTGTAAATTATTAATTTTCCAATCAGTGGCCACTTTCTCCGACTTTTCCGTGCGGGTGAAATGGGCTTTTGGGCAGGCTGGCCGGTGCCTGGATTTCGGTTTGTGGAACAACTAACTAAAACCCCATTGCTGTGCACGCGAAACTAATCGAGATGGCACGAATCGTCGACGGACGGCGCTGGTGGTGAAATAAACATAAAACTGTATTTTTTGTACGCGCACACGGTCCGGCCCGGCTCGGCCCGGCCGGTTGCTTCCGTTTGCTTTGCTATCCGATTTTTGATCGATCGGCTTCCGGGGGCTGACGGTGTTATATGTTTGCCAGCGCCCGATGCTCACGGTATGCTGCTCATCACGGTCAGTGGGTCTGCCCCAGCCCAGCCCCGGCTGCTTTTCTCCGCCGGACCCGTATTTTGGGCAGGTGGATCAGCTGAGCAAAGGCAAAGGAGGTAACCGGCACACAGCGTACAACAACATCTGACCATCCGGTGGTGAGCATCACGGCGATGATGATGATGATGATGATGGGGCTACAGGATAATCCTCGTGCAAGTGGAGAAAGTGGTGCAACTACAAAGGAAGATATGCGCATTTTTGCGCATAAACCGTGCTGCTGGCCGTAAGATCAGTTATTAGACAAGCGGTGCGCGGTGCGTGTATAAACGTGCGCACTTTCGCTGTTTAACTTCTTGGGCCCGGCTAAGGTCACGCTCTGTTTGCTCTCGAGCGATGCAGTTTACCGATGGCCACCCCCCCGATGGGCGAGACTAACATATTCACCCACCGAAGGTAACTCTTTTTCCATGTTTTCGGTGCACATTTTACACAGAACGAAGCAAAAAGTAATCGAGCTGAACGGGGCAGAGTCAATATTTGATAAAATTTCTATTAAAACGGAAAGCTTAGCAAGTGGCCAGCATCGTGGGACCGTCGTGCATCAAATTATGTTGACTATGCAGCTAGCGCTCCCGAGTTCCGGTCGGCTGTTTATCAATTAAATTGGAAGACCAGACACCGGCACACATTAATTAGTTTCCTACGGGCCGAGGGGCATTCAGTCGTCCTTTAAAGTTGTGCAAATCTTATTACGTGAAAATTGCGATGCGATTATTATTGCACAGTTTATGGCCGTTCTATGTTCTACGCCATTCATTCATCCGTCTTTGGTGGGGCGGGCACTATGCCTGGCGTAGCATAACGTTTTTTGCGTGGAAAGTGGTCGAGGTGTGCGTAATTCGATACCAATGTGTAACAAAACGCTAATGGGACGACGATTAACATAAAGTGGTGAAGGCAGAAAGGGCAGTAAGAAAGACGATAAAATGCACTTTTTATTTATTGTGTGAATTAAGACCGCATTTAGTTATGTTGCGTGAGTCCAGTAAGTAGCTGGGTTAAATGTTTGAAACTATGTCTATACGAATAGAATTGAGTCGATGATACTTGAATTCATGCTTAAGTGGCACTAAAGTTAATGTTTTAGCTTTTTGGGAGTTTCGGGTTTAATTTTTCGTCCAAAGTACTTTCTAACCAATGTGACTAACATTTCTTTTAATTCAAGTGCAATTCGAGAGCTTGAGTGACCGTGTGACAGAACTAGGAAAAGCTCGGCCAATGCTCTCTCTCTCTCTCTCTCCGTTTCCTAACGACGCATGAAGAATTGGGAACATACATTTCGTATTTCGTCAATTACGGATAATTACAAAAGTGAGCTCTACTATGGGGGCAGGTTGATCACCGGAAGTGGAAGATTTCCGTTTGGTCCGCCTCGCCTCCCGTGGCCACGTGGAACCGCGACTGCCGACGGTGTCGTTGACCACATCGCGTAGGTCTCCGATGACGACGGCGTCGGACGTAACCGGAGCCGATCAGAAACCGACAACCCCGGTGTGATCCGCGTGTGGGGTTGCTATGTCCACGCCGTCCATTAGCCCGGTGGTCACCACCGGGGCGGGAGAGCTTTCATCAAACAAAGCGACGAACCCCGTTAGAAATGGCGGCGCGAGCAAAAAAAACTTTATTTTGTCTCTGTCGGTGCACACGCGCTCCTTTTTTATGCTGTCCGCCAGTTTCGGTGGCAGACGAAACACAATGAGTAGATATTTTGGGGAGCGGAGAAACAAAAATAGGAACAACAACAACATTGCGCGGGCCTCTGTCTCACATTAACCGCCAGTCAGCTGATCAGGTCGCGCCGGGCTCCATGCAAATGGGGTTATGATTGTAACTGTCATACAGCTTAATGCGCGCGCGAGCATAACCGCAGCATTTTTGGGGCCGCGCCCTTCCACGAAACGGGTTTTTCGGCGCTGATGGCGTTGTGTTGTACGATGAATAATTAAAAACGTGCCTCGCGCTGCTGGGGTTTTACAATTAATTATGGTTGCTCTCGGCGATCTCCGGGGGTCCCCGGGGCCGCCAGCAAACGCTGATCGCTTATCGCGTGTTCCGTGCACGTGTTTCGATTTAATCATCACGAGAGAGAGAGAGAATGCCTATGCGCAGAATGCCCATATGTCACGGTGGCCTCTCATTTCGCGAGATCGTATCTCGCGTGTTGGCTCTTAAGACCGATATTAGGGACCACCGTGAGTTCGACAAACCGCGTTGGGCAAACTCTGGAGCTTGTAACGTTTCTTCTCTGCCTCTTTGGTTTTTCGGAAGATTAATTTCGGGGGGTCGCCAACGATTCCGCCAGCGAAGTGAAAGTGTGACCCAAACCATTTCTCATTTCGGTTTTTGTTTTTCGATTCGAAACTGTCAAAATAGTCCAAAATTATTGCACCAGAAAGCGGCCCTCTCGGGTGGGCATGCAAATCCACACCAAGCTGACTCCTCTTTCTTTCTCTTTCCAGGTAAGTGGTCGCTACACGAAAATGATCTCAACGATCGGTCACTTCCTTCCGGGACACGCCACAGTCCACAGCCCGCAGCCACCGGACAAATTACTCTCGTAGCTGTCAAAACTTCCACCAACATCTTCTCGATCGCTCCGGCCCCGAAAACGGGGAACCAAGAAGAGGTTCACCGCTTTCTTGATCGCGCTTTTATCGTATCCACCGGCGAGGACCACGGAGAGCCGAGCGACCGAGCTTGATGTGGGTTTTAACTGTCTGGTAACTGCTATTTCCTCACCTCGATGAAAAATGTGATCGTCGCGCCGCAGCGGAAGAGATAGCCTACCCCAAAGGGGTGCCCCCGGCCCGTTTATTGTGATGAGATGGCGTTAGTTTGTTTCTATTTTGTTCCTGCTGTAACCTTGTGTGGTTGGGCCTTCTCTTGGGAGCTGCCAGATCAGTGAAGGTCTGGGAAATGGCCCCGGGGAGGCTTCAGGTAGCGCGACAGTAGTGGAGCGGTTAGAAAACACGTGTGTGCCACACCGCCACCAGACGCAGACGGAAGTCCTTCGTCGTCCGTTCGCTTTTCTTGGTGGTGCTCTTTAATGTTTGGAAGGGTTTGGTGGAAGAAGTTTCTCCGTGTGACAGTTGGTGGCGAGGAAACGGTAAATTGGATGTGGAGTTTAGAGAAACGTTATGCATGGTTCTCTAGAACTTGTGACGGCGGCTTCCGGCTCTAATGGGTTACGACTGCCGCTGCTCTCGATGGGTGTTGCCTAGGGCTGATCTACATTTTATGGGGCAAGATCTGACTAGATAGCTTGGCATCTAGCTTAGCAAGAATTAGTTCCTTTGTAGAATGGTCCAAAACAACAGTACAAACAATACCATTGACCGTATTACAATACCCCTAATGATTTTTCCTGTGGAGGGTCGGATTGACTACCGTCCAATGTCTAAGTTTCATGTCCGGTTGCTTGGAAATCTATGAACCATACCTGATTGATAAATATGAACATTTTCCAAATTATCCAAACTATGACGTGCAGACATCAATTTGACAGTTGTTTGTGAGGTCCAAAATTATCTTGTTTCTGAACCATCTCATGTTTGAGGATGGATTTTGGTTCCTTTTTACTTCCAACTTAGACGGAAAAGACCAATTTTTTACCAAGAAAAATCGCTGAAATCGAGAGAAGACTTAAAGATTATCAATATTCAACTTCAGAACCAATCGATCTTCTGGGATGTTTGAAGTAGTTTTCACCGAGCGCATCTAGTTTCATAGACGTCTAGACGTGATCCCCGATATAGCATGCGATAAGGTTGTGGTGACTCCAAGAGAATAAACCAGACAATTTTATTCTCCCTCGAAAGACCTCCAAACTAGTAATTTGACTAGTAATTTGAAGATCACGATCTAGATGACGCCCTGGCCCTCCCAAAAAACGAAAAGTTCCGTTACAAGATCGCCCCGACCAGAATGCCGCCGTCAACTCGAGCGAATACTTCAAAGGATCGTGGTTCGGACCTCGTCCGAATTTAGAGTGAAATGCTCCCGCATAAGTCGTGACCCTCGCACAGACAGTTGTGACATGGCTGGCCGTGGCGTGTGCGCGAATCACTGTTGATGGCTAATTTAATTAAATTATCCCAACACGATCTACTTCTCGAACTTCTGAAAGGAGCTCCAGGGGAGTGGTTAGCTGGTGGTTGGTGGTTGGACCCTCAACAAAACTCACCATTGATCGATTCCGAAGGCGCGCGGTGGTCGGTACCGTTGCGTGCTGCGATGTAAGCTAAGTGGAAGCAGATCCGCTGCGAAACATAAAAGCATTGCTCGCCGGGCACGCAGTTGCCCCTAATTAGTCAAGTGATCTCTCGCCGGCCCCGTCTGACAGCCGGACAGACGGGCGGCCGACTGACAGCGAATTTCCATAACCTCAGCCAACCAACGCACATGCCCCACGTCGCACGATCTTGTATTTTTCATCTTCATCCAGGGAAGAATGGCGGCCACCGGCGGGTCTTTGGGTCGATCAATCATACGCGCATAACCCACTGACGACTGCGACTTTCACCCGTTCTCGGCTACAAAGCGACATTGGTACATTCAGCTCCTCATTCGGCGTGGGCTGATGAATGATGACAATGCTACTACTACACCCGGCCAGCAGCAGCGGAATGAGGGAAATTGAATTTTTGACAGTTTTCCTAAACGCTTGAAAAATGGTAGCGCGCGAAGAAGGTGGGCGACTCTTCACACCTTTCCGCCCGACACACCACCACTGGGCTGCCATTTTGCTGCCGGGTTTTTACCGCGCTGCTGCCTACCCCGTCCTTCACAGGGATCGGCGCGAACATGTTCATCGCCTTGTCGCGGTGGGCAGCAGAAAGTAATTCGAATATCGCGCCCATAGGAGTAGTAGAAAAACCAGACGCGCGCACTCACCGGTAATGAAGTTGGCTGTCGATTATCGGCCAAAGTGCTTTCGCCCGCAGTGCTGCACGGTGGACTGTGGCGAGGCAGAGGCAGAGAGAGAGCGAGAGATTAGAGCACGCAGTTTGTGCTAACATTAATCATAAGTTGCAAGCGCGCTGCCAGGTAATGCACTCTCGAGGGCGGCGGCGTGTGCAGTATTGGCACGACGCTGCTGCAACCACGAGGGCTAACGACGAGGAGGGCCCGACATGATCAAAACTACATTGAAACTTTCCACCTTAAAACACACCGGCGGCGTGCGCAGCCCCTGATCTGATCGCGCCCGCAGAGAAAGTCTGAGAGTTGGACAGTAAGAAATTATTATTTGGATTGCTTTCAGGTTGCACGGCCGGGCGGGGCCTGTACAAAATGAAACTAAACTGTCTCAATGTGTCCGTTCCGGGGGCCTTTGTAGGTTGCCTTGGGATTCGCTTGGGAGCGCTCGTGTAAAGGGCGGATCCACACGTCACCCGGGCACACCGGGGCGGGATCGATCAACTGCGATCGCCGTGGACGTGACTTTCGTAACGAAAGGCGAGTTTGATTAATTACGTTGGGATCCTTCTTAGGGCCCGAAACTTATCGGCCGATCGAACGAAGATTGGGGGGGACCCTGTGTGAGTCGCTTTGATTGGAAAATTATGAAAATCGTCCCCTTTTTCCCGATGCGCTGATTGTGTGAGGTGCAAGCATTTTTCACACGAAAGTCGTTAACATCGTCTGGTTGGTTTTTCATTTCTGTCTTCTCGGCCGCTCGGATTTATAATGGGGTTGACCAATTCATCGACGTCGATTAGGACACTTTCGCCGATTCCGCCCTGGGGAGATGTCTTAATTAACCGGAAACGATAGTCGATAGCCAATGGGGCCCGACGGTTCACGCTTCGGTGTGGAATTCGGTGCAGGTGATGAATGGCTCTGGTCCTAGCCTCAGCCCGTAGCGATAAAGCCTCCAGAATATCCAGCTCTGCCAAGACATAGTGCCGTTAGGATGCGCACGGCGGCGGTGGCACATTCATTGGTTTATCACCCAAACCTGATCTTCACGTAAATTTTTTCTTCACGGACATAAAAAACGTTCCCGATGAGGTGTGGAAAGTCCAATTGGCGCCCTGTGAAAACTCCTGCGCATGTGTGTGCATCGAAATGAAGCTGCAATAAAATGTTAATCATTTATTAATTTATTTATTGATCACCTTCTGCGGCACGCTATTCGAAGAAGGAATTCGGCCCCGGCAAAAGTCGAAGGTCATCGTTTTCCATCACCCTTGGAAACCGTTGCGCCCGGTAGCAAAAGCTGCAATCGTCGTCCTGCCAAGTGACGGCATTTATTTGCCGGCATGCGAACAACAGCGGACAAAACTGCCCAGTCAACGTCCCGATCTCGCTGCTCCGTATCTGCGCGCGCACCGTTAATTAATTGTCCTCTGAGGGCGCTTTTCGCCAGCATCACGTAGTAGCGGCGCACGCCTTGGCGTACGACGCTCGCGAATGCAATTAATTAAATCGGAAAATTTACATACTTCGTCGCCGACGAACGGACTGCAGCAGTTTTCGTATCGTAAAGTTTTATCTCGCGCACCGCGGCCTCCACGGCACGCTATCTGTAGGCATTGATCTTCGGCCGGGTCTTGGTCGTTTTGTTAGCGCTTTGGAGTCCGATGGTCCCCGAAGACGGGTCCGCGCTCTGTGCTCATCGCCTCCGGAGTGTAGTCTTATGGCACCATAAATTATATGCCACTTTGGTTGGTCTCCTAGCCTTCCCGATCTAGGGTTCCATCAATTGGCAGCCCAGTCTAACGTTACTAAATCGTCGTCCACAACCCGTGACGATGCCGGGAATCAAGTAGCGTTATAGCTCCCGATAGGGAGAGATAGAGCTGCAGCAGAGAGAGAGAGCGATCGAGAGTTCCCCTTTGGCCGAAGCAAGGGCTGGGGCACTTCCAATATCTGCATTCGCTGGACTAGAGCGCCCCATAAAAGTCGGTTAACCGATCATCAGTAATTCCTACCAACAGTAGTGTGATGACTAATCATCTGATAGCGGAACGATGCTTCCACGGGGAACGAGATCACCACTTGTGGTCACATTATCGCACACTGCAATTGTGTGTCCGGAATTAGCATTGGTCCTCTCCCTGATTTGTGTGGCGCGCGCGCGCGCGCCCGCGGTTTCTGTGGTTTTACTCGTGTCTGCGGTTACTGTCCAGGTCCCCAACCAGGTCGGGTGCCCGTCGATGGCAGGTTGGTGGCGGCTTTTGAAGCCGCCTTCTCCGTGTCCAACGTCATGTTTAATTCTGCTGCTTTTACCGTTCTTCAGCTACGTCCCAGGGCCTAGCGAGCAGTGCAGTGCCCTTATTGGTCGGACTCATTTACGGGGCTAGAAATTAATCTCCCAGTTTCCATCGGTATCACCTTAGCGCCAGTGTCCGTGGCCTACGAATCGGAAACGTCTAGACAAACGGGCTGGCGTTATTCCGGAGAACAAGAAAGCCTCTGCTATCGTCGTGTCTCGGGCGGGCATATCAGCAGCGGTGTTGTTACTGTCAGGAGAGACCGACCGACCAGACAGACCCAGCGAGCGGACCGCGTTTGTGTCGCACCAGTGGACAAGATAAATGGACGCCAGTCGAAGGATAACATTGAAATTCATTCGTCGGATTAGCCAGTATCAAATGTCGGTTGACAAACGTCGTGTCCGTTGCTGGCTCCGCTGCCTAATAAATGGAGCTCTCATGTTGTTGATATCTGGAGCGCCTGCAGCGATTGGAGTTCAATTAGGACACTCTATCAACAGTAGCCAGCCTGGGCTTTGAAGCTTTGAGTGGCCTTCGCGAAACTCTGCAAAAATCCAGAGTTCCCTCGAATTCGCGTAGTTGGTGCTATAAAATCCACATCCATCCAGGCATCGTTTCGGCGGCTCCACAGGCAAACCTGCAACCTGAAACCCGCTCGTTCAACGAACCTTGGCTAGTTTGTTTACCTTTTGTGTTTCGGGGGCTGGCTTCTTTACTGCAACGGTTCAGCGGGGGGGTGTACTGCCTGCTGAAGCCACATTAATCCGCTTACGTTTGGTTCTGGTGCGAGAAAACCGACAGGAATGAGCAGAGGGAAAACTACGCCGCCTCCAATCCGAGTGCTGAGTTTGGGTGCTTTGCCCGCAAATGAGCTATCGAACCCCAAAGTGTGACGAAACGTGTGAGGTTCTTGCTGGGCGGATCGCATGGCCTCGTGCGGAACTATACGCGGGCATGACTCGTGTGGTAATACGATTTCCGAGCCGTGCCCAATGCTGACCTTCCTGTGTCAGAAACTTTTGCCCATATGTTTTTGGGGGTATTTTGGGAGCTTAGTCCAGGCCGCGTCCCGGTCTGTTCCCAGGATTTCCAGGGCCACCGGACCCACTTCTCTCGGAAGTGATCCATTCCAGACCAACTCTCCTCCGGTGCGCTCTGATGCTTCGTTTGTCGAAGTCCCCTTACGTTCCCATGTTGTTGGGGTCCACTTTTCACACCCCACTTGCCCTCAGTTCGGCTCACCAGTTGTAACATAAATAGATTCCTGCATGGCCCCTCTGTGGCGCGATGCTCGGGATGCGATGAGACACCCAACATTACGATGCCGTCAACACTTTGTTGTGGCTCCGGCGATGAGGATCGAAAACGATTGTGAATTTTTCCGAGAACACCTTTCAAAAGGATTACGCGGGCTGTGATTTGTTTACTCACCCTCACCACCACCACCACCACCAGTGAGGGAACGTTCCCGGAAACCGTCGGGAACACGGTCTGTGGAATGTTTGCGGTGAGAAATGGGGCTAACAACATGTCATCGGAATGTTTTTAATGATCCCGGGATGGGATCGTTATGCGGCCAAAGTTCGACACGTGATCGCCGTAGTGTTGTTGGGTGGAGTTTATGCTCTACAGGCTTTGATTTGATTTCGAGGCAGCTCTTCGAATTACACCACTCACTGTCGCGGTGGGAACGGGTGTGCGTGGTTTATTTTAAACACGAAACCATAACACTTAATTATTTATATCACACCGCAGCATTGGGGATGAGTTATTGAGGCAATGGGCAACATAAATAAAAAGAGGCTCACTTTTGGTGGTTTATAATAATGGTGAGGGGTTCTTTGGATGCATCGATTGCGAAGCGGCTACTCAATGAAGACCAATCCAACGAAGAACGTTCGTGTCGTAGACCAAAGTACGAGTAACTAGTGAATGGTACCTTCTGGTGCTTCGAGTGCTAACCTCCAGCCAAGCCAAACCAGAGCCCGTAGAAGTTCATTGTCACGAAAATAATACGACTTGCTGCACCGCTTCCGCCGTAATCTGCGAAAACTTCCCAGGGAATTGCCGGATGGGAGGGGTCCGTCTTGGCGGCGTCCATGGCCGTGGCCGTCTGTTTGTGTGTGTTGGTCCACCGACGCCGGTCAATCGCCGGTCGGTCCGTAAATAACGCTCAAAAGTAAAATTACCATATGGCAGCATGCAACTCCTATGTCTGCTCTGCAGCGAGTCTCGCATGGCCGGGCCAGGCCGGGTGCCTTGCGATGCATCGCCGGCCGACCCGAGCCAACCCGATTAGGCCAACTTCCCTGCCTGACACGGACCGAGCACGCGCGCGCGCGCCTAGAGCGCGAGCGAGTGTTTAATGTTTGGCCGACGAACGGACTATAAATAAACGTGTCACGTGTGGGGCCCCGTGTGACAGGACAGGACTTCCCCTGACCGCCGTCGACTGCTGGGCCCGCGGACAGTGATGCCACATCTTAGTTTGTTGCAGCCCGCCGCTGTTTTCGGGGGGATGATCCGACTGCAGATGATTGGCCGCGGCTGATCCGGGTTTTCGGTTGATCCGGGTTCACCAATGAGAGCGAACTGGAGTTGGGTTTGAGTTTTGGAACGGGACCCAGTTTCTTATCGCACCTCTTCAATCCACCAGGTCCAGGCCGTAATGGCGGTGTGCCAGTCAACACCTTCTTTCCATCGGATCGGTGTTTCGGTGGCCCGTCCGTCCATCCGTCCGTCGTGGGGAACCGACCCGTGGGGGCTGGGGGTCGGCCGTTGCATCGCGGGTTGGCGTGTCGCTCGAAAATAGCTCTGGACTGTAGCGTGCGGACCTCTAGCTGGCTGGCTGGTTGTGGCCCCTTTTCGGGGTGTGTTGCGGCAGTCCAACCGCGGCCAGCCGGCGGACCAGGCCGATTGCATCAGACCAACTCCCGCCGAGAACGGCCGAGGGGCCGAGGTGCCGAGGCCTGCTGCTGCTGCAGTAGTTCATTGAACTGCGCACCACACGAACACGGGCGCGCCGCGTTCGGATAGTTCTATTCTATTTCTTTCACCACAACCGCAAACCGCTATGCTCCGGGGTGTTGTGGATGACTAAAACAACATGCGCGGGCGCGTATGTGTGTCTGTGTTGGCCTTTCGCCCGTTAATTTCCGGGTGGCGGCAGCCTTGTGAAGGTGGCGCATCAATCCCGACGGGGCCGCCCAGGCCTTGGCCGGAGTTCGAGCAAACATCGCGGAGGCTTATCGTTTATTGATGGCAGTTAGAATCTATTTAGATACGAAATTGCAGTGATAGTCAACGCCGGAACCTAGTACCGAGCTTGATTGGAGGCACCGTGTGCCGTTTAAGATGGGTAGTGATTAGGGTAAAAGTCGAACAAAACTATGTTGCAATAAGAAGGAAAGTAGATTTATTTATTTCAGTTTGTTGTAGCTTGTTGTAAAAGATATGAACCTTACAAAGCGATTCGAATCGACGATGTTCGTTTTTTTTTTATTCAATCCAAAAATCTGGATTCAATCAAATAAAATTAATTACGGTAGCCTGCTAATAGGCCGCCTCTCTTCCCGTAGGTTGGTGTGTAAATTCGCGGAAATGCGAAGATAAACATAATCTATTCTCGATAATCAGCCGTGATTATCAACCGATCAGACCCCCACGAAAGAGCGGGTCGGTCCCGGTCGATCATTGGTCACAGGCGAATTCACCGTAAAAGTCAAATCGCCACGGCCACGGCACCAAATCCTCCCCGTTCACATCCTGTGTGGCGAACACGAAAATCGATCGAAACGACACGGATGCTTGTCGAAAATTAGTCACTTCCCTTTGGCCTGCCTTTTTGGCCCACGTGGGCCCTGATGCGCAAGGGCTGAAGAAATCGCGCGAGGGAAACCCACACATTAATCTCCCACGGATTTTGGACTTTGGATCCCGTTTAATCCGTGAACAAATCATCCCATCGGGCGGCCAGCCAGAGCCACAGCTCTTCTCCGGGGTGGTCCTCGTTTTGGTTGGATTTCCCGTTGCGAAAGACCTTCGTCGACGTTAGAAAGGTCTCCCACAATCGCTCCACACGCAGGAGGGTATATATTAATAAAACGGAGAGATTGTAATTGCGGTTGGTTCTTGGCGGGCGGCGGCAGGGCATTATGTAATGGGGCGAGCACATGCTGCGTACCGGGGGGCACATAGGATCTGAAGTTTCGCCGGGGCTATCGGACTCCATCATACGGAGCTGTGGGCTAGAGCTGTCACTAATCAGCATCAATTAAAGCTAACCTCCAACGCTCTAACGATCGGCCGCGGCCAGCCAGTAAAAGCTTTACCTCATTGCCCACCGAGAGTCGAGTGTTGGTTGCCTCAGTTCTTCAGTTCTTCGTATCGGAGGGAGCCGGCAAAGAAAAGGGCGGAAACCAACGCCACACTTTGTGTCGCCTGCCGGGCCCAAGTATCCCATGGGAGATGGGGCTCCGTTGGTCGGCGCAAATCAAATCAAACGGAAAAAAGTGTGGAACCAAACCGCAGAAGTGCGCCCCTCGGGCGGGTTGTTAAAATTTAACAACCTTCGTCGAAGCCCTTCGGAACAAATCCCGCGCGAAGGACGCGACGCTCTTGGGAGGGGAAAAACTTGAAACAGATCGCGCGCCGATCGATCCGGAGCAGCGATCCGGCGCCGCCCTGCGAGAGAGTCACATTAAATTAAATCTAAGCCATTTGCAAGATGACGCCCGATTTGAGACGGCGTTGGGCAGAGGGTGCCTTGGGCTCCGCGTCGCGGCACCACCGCGATAGGGACTTCTGACCCCGCTGGGCCGGCGGCTGCGAGTAGACGATCAAACATTGTGATCTGCTTGATCTCTCTCTCTCTCTCTCTCTCGGATACACGTCAAGTCCGCCTGGTGCAAGCATCGTCTGGAATGTGCCGACGCCCCGAGCGCTCGTAATGGAGTATCAAATGGCCCATCGGCGCGCAGCGTTCCATGGCCCCCGGTGAGTTGGTCTGTTTGGTGAGTTACGCCTGTTGCGTTTATTGGCAAACGCGGCAATAAATAACGGGGTCGGCGAAGGGAGATGGCTGTGCGAATACTTTCAGCGAGCGTCATACACCCGAAACGCATTCTAACCAACATCAACTAGTGTTCCGGCCCGGGTCCCGGAAGTGTTTTGTCGTGTTCTAAAAACCCCAATGTTTCCTCCAATTCACCGTTGATTTCGGTCGTTTATTGGTTCCTGAACACGGCCCGGCCACCGCGTGTGTGAATGAGCCAAAAGCGAACGTCGTCAGCCGTCAGTCGTAGAACCCGTAAATCACCTACGGGAAGATTGCTTTACTGCAGAGACTGGTTGCCTCCTGCCGGTCACGCTTAGCTTAATGCTGCCATTTTCTTCGCAACAGCGAGCGCACCGATGATGATGATGATGGTGATGGAAATTGGATGATCTCTTTGGACGGGTCGGCTCAAGAGAAAGTCTCAAACCGTACGTTTTGGTCTGCTTTGTTGCCGAGACCGACTGGGCAAAAGCGGAGCGATTCCAGACAAATTTTAAGCGGAACACCGACCTGTGGGCGCTTCATCGGCCGCTCAGAAAGGATTAAAGAACGGGATGGTGTGCCGGTGGGGTACATGATTTAATTTTCCAGTTCCACGAGCAACCGTAACCATAAATCCTATCGAAAAGAAAAGCCGCGTGATGGTAGCGCATCTCAAACACAGTTAGCGTCAGCAACGCGTCCGACAACCGTGACAACCGTTCACCGCTCGCTTCACCAGGTTTGCGACTCCGCAAGCGCCATTATGGCCGACGTATTAGCGAATTAAATTTGGCTTTTTTCACCCGTTGCTCGTGCACTTTGTTAATGTGTTCCCCACATTTTACTAATGGTTCCCTGTTTTTGTCTACTTTTAGGTAAGTGGAAACACACACTCTCTCTCTCTCCCGCAAGACCCCACGGAAGGAGCTAGTAGAAGCTTAGCGGGACCCCATCATCCTGCCCCGAGGATTATCGATATAACGCCCGAGGAGCTTTTTTTGCGCTGGTTTCCATTCGTCAGAGGCCATTAGCATATATTGGACTGAGGAGGATGGCTGGGCACTGCTGGAACAATGAAATCATAAAACGACGTAAAGCTTCACACAGCAACGGCACGGTTCCTAGAGCGCAACTTCTATGCCGCCGTGTTCGTGAGCCGCCAGGATAAACATAAATCGCGTTTTGCGTTCTGCGGATCGTCGAAATGGCGAAAAAGCTCCCGGAGAAGCCCGCACGAAGCGCTCCGACCAACGAAAACAAGACCTCGCAGACAGTGTCGTCCCCTGCTTGTACCTTTACTTTTAGGGGGCCGGTTTGTTATATCGATCTTCGGAGGCGTGCTATAAAACTATTCCTTCCGACCGCAGCCCGCGTGTTATCTGGAGGCAACCACCTCGGCAGCCAGCGAACATTCCGATGAACTAATTCCTTGGGTAGTAGATACCCAAGGTGAAATACCTTCGCGGGCACCAGGTTTTGGCCAGCCGGTCGGCCCTACCGCACACGCCCGGAAGGTATCCTTTTTTCCATGGCGACAATCGTCAACAAATAAAGTGTGCATCTTCACTCTCGGTTCGCCCCAAAAACCGCTCTACGCTGGCTTTGCCTCTCGGGTCCAGGGAGTTTGTTTGGACGGAAGGCAAGTCGTTCGCGGTACAATTTCGCAACAGATAGCGTCGATGTTGTGGTGTAGTTTTATTTTGTTGTAACTACTCCAAACCGTACGAAGGAAGGCATCACCATTAGGGTAATAGGGACGGCCCTAAGCGCGATCAGGCAATGAATCAACTTTTGGAATTGGATCACGCGCCTCACGCCGAGGCACAGCCAAAACTCCCATTTCCAATTCCATCCGATGGCGTGGTGGGGTAGCATGTCGATGGCCCGTTTCGTGTTTAACCAGCGTAAAAAAATAACCACCCCACACGGGTGGCTAACATTCTCGGGGTTCTCGCCATACCAAATGTTGGTCACAGTTTGGTAAGCTTTGACCAAACTTACGTGACCCGTTTTTCCTTCCCAAAACAACATAGAGGCCGCACGCGTGTGGCGGCACTCAATTGAAAGCGATGCTGCTGCTGCTGCTGCTGCTGGAGCATAAACTGTGGGGACTAGCAAAAGGGGGTCTGCCCACCGGAAGGGACTACCTGTATCCGCACTCCGTGTGCCTTCCGATAAGCGGAAGAGGCGTTTCCCAGCTAACGGCGGGCGCCCACGGGAGATTACGGGAATTTAGATAAAACTAGTAATTTAGCCAAACCCGGGCTCCCGGGCCATGCAACCAGCCAATCGGAAACACGAAACTTCCCGAGCAGAGCAATCCCGAGAGCTGAAAATTGGAAAACAAATTAGTGACTCATCTTTCGGTCTACGGTGGCGTGGTGGAGCTGAAGAAATTGCCGCAAGTCGGAGGTCTAATAATCGACTTCAGTTTTATGGAGGCGTCTTTTTCCTGCGCCGTCTCTTACGTTATCTCCGCATTACATTCACTTACACGCCACGGTTGACGTGTGTTCCCGTTCTCCGTGGTTTGGGATAATTATAGAACTAATATTGTTTTTCCTGCGGGTTTTTTTTTTCGTTGACTCGCTTGGTGAAGAAGTAGTTGGGCTCTCGTTGCGGTCGAAAGTGTGGGTTCCTATATTAGGCAGCTGCCTTATTAGGCTACATTAGCCGATTGTCAACCGTCGGACCTCCGTCGTGTGTGTTTTAAGTTTGCGCAAAGTGAATAAGTACATGTGTGCGGAAATTTAACATTTCTTCTGAGTCACACACTATTATTCGGTTACGGACGATCTACGAACGAGTCGCAGTTACACATAAAAGTGTACATATTTTTGAATGTTTATTATCGATGTGTGGCGTAGCAATGTTGATTCGATGAACCATTTTCGTTTGACCTATTTCCAACTCAACGACAGCCTGTGTGCCATTATTGATATTAATTAATAATGGATTTCGGTCGAACTCGGGGACGGAGCTTTGCATTATTTTATCGATTCGTTTAACCCCCCGTGGAAATACTTTAGCATACTTTAGCATACGTTTTTTGCCCAGTGAAGCATAATTTTCAGCCACCTCCCTGTTATGCGCCGACTCGATTGGCGCTCTTTATTGCAGTACAGGTAAACACAATGCTGTAAACAGCCATGAAAATAATATTCGGAAGTCAATTGTGTACCCAACCCATGTTGGTGAGCATAAAAAATAGCTACGACCTCCACGGTCAAATCGTTCACGCAACATCCGGGAGCAGGTTTTTCGTATCCGATTCAGGGCTTCACATTTGCTGGGTACGGTTTTTCTTCTTCTGAAACGCCTATGTTTTGGATCGATGATTTTGGGCTCGGTTGCCGGCACCGAACACATTATTCCTGGCGGACTGGTTCCGGAACATAAAACGGCTTTTTAATCGTCCCACCTGCCAGCTGTGGGCAAGGTTATGGAAGATTCTTCTCCGTGGCGCCCGAGAGAAAGTGCAATCCGATTCCAGGCAAATGAATGCTAATTTTTCCTAAATCACCACTAAACGGGCAATAAATATTCCGCACTCAGCGCAGCATGTGATACGGTGGTGTAATCATTCCCGAGAAGCCCACGGAACGGCACAAAGAAGTGACAGAAACGAATCGATGATCGGTTTCCGTGTGGCGGGATCGAAATTGAATCTTTACACCGGAAAGTGGGGAAGAAAAAATTAACTGTCATTCTCAGTGCTAATGCCACGGAAGGCCCGCGGAACGTGAGCTCCCTCTCCGTCTCTGCCTCGCGGGGCCAAAACACACAAATCAAGATGTCGTGCGGCAGGCCGGGGTAGCATTTAGATGGCCATGCGTGTAGCGGTAGGACTCCTCAGCCCGGGATGGTTTAGTAGTGAGACATTTTCCGGGACTTGTCGTGCGCTCCTTCGCGATTGGGCCGCCCGGCCCGGCACCGATGTAGAGAGATAGATAAATCGAACGCGGCTCCCGCTGCTTTGCGGTGGGTGGCGAAACCAAGAGGGGGTTCCCCAGTGAGCCCCTACATAGTTGTTAGGTGGACGATTTATGACATGGGGCTAGATACAATTTCATATCCATTACCGCTAATGATCCAAATTACACTCTCGCGCAGCATAAATGCTGCTCAAACATGGGAACATGTTGAAAGTGCAACGGTGGCGGCGATCGGCGTCGTCGTCGTGCATGCGTTCAAATTATCGTTTGGAAACAAAAAATGGAGGGAAATAAATTAAACCGCGGACTCCTAGGGGGACGATTGGCGTCGTTTGGCCGCAGCGCAGCGCGTCGCAGAGTATTCCAAACATTCGAGTGAATTAATTCATGGGACCCCTGTTACCCTGGAACACACCCGGCCGGTGGGACGCAAGGAATGCGCGGCCATTTCGCCGTGGCGCGACCCCCAGAGAGACACGGAATGCTAAAGGCAGATTTGTCCGATGGAGGCTCGGGTGGCTCGAATTTCCTTCTCATCACCTTCCGATCACCACCACCGGAGAGCCGTGTGAAAGCGACCGGCCATGGGAAACGCGTGGCGCGCGTCTTCTCGGATGCGCGCGCTAATGAGTTGCATTGATTTTGTGAGCTCTCTGTGGCTGAATAACGAAAGCAAATTACCCTTCAATTTGCTGTGTTGTTGCTGGCGTAACTAAAGCGCGGTGGCTAAATTAATTCGCAAAGCAAACACCACCGCCGTGTGCAATTGCACCAGACAACGAGTGAGAGAGCAAGTAAGAAAGATTTTTTTTTTCATTTTTCCGGCCTCATCATCGGGGAGGGCCCAAGGTTTTCGACAAAGAAAGTCGCCGGGAAAACAACATACGGCATTGAAATTGTTTTCTAAAACCGCCGGCCCGAAGCATCACACGCGATTTGGTTGCGATCCCATGAATTTTCTTTCGGTTTTTTTCCACACCGTGGATTGACTAATTATGTGGTATGTGCTGCATTAGTTTCTCATTTTAAGCTGTGCAAATAGCGGAAAAGTTTTGGTTCGGCGTGAGATTTCTGCACGCAAATGGTTTCTGGTTTTCACTTCACTTCGACTAGGAATAAAGGTCTAGGTCCAAAAACTCTCGCCCGCTGCTGGCTCGCCGTACTGTGCCTTAGAGGCTGACCAGAACCAGAAGGCAGTGGGGATGCGATGTAAACTAATTCCACCTATCCGGAAGCAAAGCCCCGAGTTACTCCCGACGTCGGCGGAGTGTGAATAAATGAAGTAACTGTGCACTGTGACTAACCGGTGCGGCGTTTGCATTGCTGCATACCGATGAAGGAAGAACCATTCGCCTCTGGTGACCAGCGGACGGAGGGCAAAACAGCTTCCGAGGTCAGAATGTTCCACTGCGCCAAAGAAGCCGCCGCGCGTCAGGAACAATTGCAGCCGCCGCCGTTGTCGAGTATTGTGGAGACTTTTTATCTAAGTTAGCATATTTTTTTATGTTGACTCCGTCGTTGCTGATCGCATAACTCTTCTCGCTTTCTTCGAGCACGCCACCCCACGGTGGGTTGTCGGGTGGTGGAACCCCTCTTTTACCCAACAAATACCAACTCTCGGGAACTAACGGGACCGCGGACCGCCGGGCCGGCGATGGTGAATTTCTTCTTCGACCGCCACGCCACAGCGAGTGGGCCTTGTGCAATGCTCTGTGAAAGCTCTCTTCGCGGTGTGACGGAGTCCCAGAATGGTGGATAGAATCAAGGGCGGCGGGGGGAAGGCCATTCTGCTATCGGGCTGGCCTGGGTGTTGTGTGTTTGCTTTTCACTACGCGGACAATTGTTGCATTCCGCGGGAAGCGCCCGCTGAACATCGTTCTCATCATCCTGCTGACACCCCCACGAGGGGGAAGGCCAATCGAAGGGCGGAGTGGCACCCAGCGGGACCCGCGGGAGCAGCTGATGTGATGCAAGGCGGCGATGAGGAAGAATAGAAAATGTGGATTATTCTTTCGTTCGTTCGCTCGCGGATCATCTTCATATCGCTGCTCGGCACGCTTCATTCACTTCACTTGAGATCTCACCAAACACGAAAGATCTTGGCGTCTTGGCGTCTCATTCTCTCCCTCTCTCGCTCCCTCAATAAGATGGCGAGGCGAACTGAATTGTGGAACTAAATTTAATTTATTTTCTTCCCACACGCGCCCGTTGATCGAAGCACAATCGACGGCGGACGTGCGCTGTTACGGAGCTCAGGCCAGGACAACCAGCAGGCGGGTTGGCGCATGCAGCGTGTTGGTTCACTGACTTGCGCTCTCGGTTTACAAAAGTGTTAATATGCAACAGTGCAACGCGCGTTTATGATCGAGTTAATTGTCTCATATTCACGAACGGTCCGTCGTTTTTTTGCAAGCGGAGCATATTGGCGGGATGCTTTTCCCAACCACAGACACACGACACGGCAACGGTAGCTCATCTTTCGTCTCGGTTAGGCGTGAAATTATGTTATTGTGCTGCGCGTTTGGAACGACGACGGGCAATGATATGGCGCGCAGAGACATGTCGCGTTTTTCCCAGGTCTTTGTGGTGAAAAAGTTACATCAACGCCACGGTGCCTGCCAGGTTACGCGATCTCTGCCTGGGATTGGTGGGAAGAATCGTCCACTAGAAGCCGGGCGTAATCGATCGGGATCTGGCGAAGCCACCAGTGAAAGACGTTCCAGTTCCGATTCCGCAAACCGATGCGCGCTTCCCGAATTAAAACTGTACTTGCTCCGGTTCGCGATTCCCCGCGTTGCTGCGCTTTTGGCGTGCACTGCCGTTGTTGTTGGTGAAATTTCCACCCGTTCCAGCCGCTTGTTCCGGACTGGACCTGGGCCGGGATCGGTTTGCTTCCAATTTGTTCCGAATCTCGGCTCCGGTGTTGGTGGCCGCTAATTGAAGATGCTCGCGAGCGTGTGCGCGTTCGGCAGGTCCATTTCCAAATTCCTTCCCAAACTCCCGTTGGTTGCGATTATTTGTTTGGTGTTGGGGGTTGGCTGGCCACTGGTGAGTTATCCGTTTTGGTCCAGTGAGTCAGCAGGTGGTAGTGGGCAATAAAACTCCTTCAACCAGATCGGTAAACCGTTTTCTCTCCGGGGTCTTATCAAGCGAATAGAGTGGATTTGCGGCAGTCTTCTCCGACAACTCCCCCCGACTGTGGTTGGTTCAGTTTTCAATTACTACGAGCCATCCAAACATTTACGGGATAAAATTTGCATTTTAATCACTAACGAGGCTCGGCGAACCCAAAAGCTCCCGCGCTCCCGTAGCCCTTTCCAATTTCACTCGATCGTTACAAATTTGGCGCGTCGTCCACACGGGGCCGCACGAGAGGGGTGTCCATTTATGTGTCAGCCCCGGATCGGTCGCGGGAAAGGTGCCAACTAACTAAATTCCCGATTATTCGCGCCTAATCCGGGCGGTGGGTGAAGAATCCGGTCCGCTAACGACACACGAGGAACACGTGTTTGTTCGTAATCCCCGATCCCGAGAAGGGCCCACTGGTCGGTCTCTCTCTCGGTCGGGGTCGACCTGTTGTGGTCAATGTTTTGATCGAGTTCCGAGAGCTCTCCGGGGTGCGCACCGTAATTTATGTAAATTTTGTGAACCACGGACCGGGGTGCCCTTTCGATGGTGGACCCCAGCATGTCACCGGAGAGAAAGGGTTCCCGTCCTGCTGCTGCTGCTATGTTGTCCCTGCGCATTCCACATGTTCCGTTTTATCAGATCCCAACCGTTCGGCCGGCCGTGAACGACTATGGGAATCACGTTGACAACAACACAGTCCAACGCCAGGCGACCACGAAAAAGGGCGCAAACATAAATTGAGCCGTGAAAACGGATGGTCGCGCCACCAGGCAGCCCGTCGGCCAAAGTCAAGTGTCGGGTCTCGGGACTCGGCACTCTGATCGTTCTGATTTAACCGCCCGCGCGTTAATATCTCGAACGCCTGTTTTGCTTGCCTCGGAGGCTCGGACTTCAACATCTTCCCGAAGGGTGTCACATCTCAATTCCCTCCCCCACACTGGTGCCGTGTCTCTTCGGCCCGAGCGTGAGCAGCCCGCGCGAGGTGGCTGTGTTTTATGGCGCTGTTGTGGAATTTAAATCTCGTTAAAGAAATCGGGTGGCGAGGCGATGTGTGAATGTTCCACAGCCCATGGGCCAGTTCCCACTTGAGCCACTCGAGCCGCGCGCGCATCGTCGAATGGATAAATTCCGAAAGGACGCTTTCGTGGGGTTCGTTCGATTGAATGCCTGCCCTACGGCGCCGGCATCGTTTGGGTGCGAAGTGTAACCGGCTTCACGTTCAGACTGGTCTGGTTTTCTAACGGGGCCATCAATGAGCTTTATTGCTGTTAGTTAATCGTCGGGATCCGGATTTAATCGTTGGTTTAAACGTTATCGATTAAATCGACCATCAATGTCGCGCTGGCTGTTGGTTGGGAAGAATTGGATTGGATCGGGAAAAAGAGAAAATTATTAAACAAAGTCACAGGGGTAGATCGAATAGGCCATACGTCTCGTTATAGGCGCTCCGGTGTGGAGATCATGTCATGAGAATGGCGAATGTCAATTGATTGCATCCGGCCAGGATGAGTAATTAAGTGAGAATAAATGAACGTAAATGTGCAAAACTAAGTCCATCAACTCAGTAACAAGAAGAATCGAGAGCAGACAAGATTGGTGATCAGCCGAAAACAGAGAGACCAAAAAGTAAGACTATAAAACGGTGCAAGATTGTAAACCAAACAAACCCTAGCAATACAACTCCACAGTAATGACGAGGAAATGGCACAACCAGCAGCCGTCATTAGGTAGCGCTTCGCCTAGAAACGGGCCCCGTCGTCGTTTGCGCAACGATCCCACACCGAAGCGGAAGTGCAGTTTTATAACTCTTCTGTAACACACTTCTCACAATCGATCGATTCGCGGCGAGTATCGGCTCCAGCCCGTCCCAGGTATCCGGGAGTCCGGGTGTGAAAAGTGAAGCAACGACATCGCGGCCGGCCGGCCGTGAGAAGGTTCCCATTCCGATTTTCGCAGGCGACGATTCACCGGCTGGTGACCTCATTGGGTGCCTGCGGAGGGTCCAAATTTTCAGCACCCCTTCTCGCTGAGAGACCCACATATTTTCACGGATCATTCAGCGGGGACCAGACATCGATCGATCGATTTAGTTCACGGTCCCAGCCTCTTTCCGAGACGTGCTCGTCGTCTCGAAATTGATGAATGTGAGTCGGCAAATTCTCAAAACCCCGTCCTTCCCTTCAGGAGAGCCGGATCAACGAAACGTCCGCTCTAGTCCGGGCACTGGTGCGGGTCCAAAATTTCTCTCCACCGAATCGCCGGATCGGCCGGTGGTGAATCCACAGGGTTTCCTGCTGCAGGTGCGCACGTCCATCGAGAAGTCTCCGGAAACCTCTTTTCTCACGTCGATTACGTCGATGGCGCGAGGTCTCTGAATGAGGTTACAACCAACCCCCTCGTTACTGCGGGTCCGTCTGCTGCTGTGCGGGTCGTCGTCGTCTAGGTTCGGGTTCTGCTAGAATCGCCCCGTACCTGGGCTGGACGCGTCGAAACGTGTCTAGGACGGGTGACCTGCGTGGGCTTTTATCAGCACACGAAACCACCCTAAATGGCCGCCTCAAGGTCGCCGCCGTGGGCCGACACACTTAACCCAGACACCGAAGCCGCCTTTCGGCGCGCCCTGGACACGGGTGACAAATGGGCCACAAACATGGCCGTCGGTGGTCGCTGCTTGCTGTGGGTGCGTGACTCACTATTGTAATTATATTACGCCCCCGAAAAGAGAGGTGCCCTCTGGGTGCGCTTTGAGGACCTACATTTACCTGCCGTTGGCGCGGCGCTGGCTTACCGACTTCTGCCACGTTCGTAGAAACATCTGAATCACAAGCCTTGATTTCCGTTTCCTCTATCGCGGGTAATCCTGCTACGAAGCGGGGGGTGTCTTCTCGCCGAGGATTTTGCCTGGCCGTGAACACGTTGCGAACACGTGTGCCCGAGTCGGTCCTGGGGTTGTGGTGGACGTGGCCGAAAACCTAAAATGTAAATACTTGACCTGAAAATCGTCATTTCATTACCGGCGCTGCTGCTCACTCTGTTTGCGTTGCGGACCAACCACTTCATTGCGGTTCACGTCGAAGTGGTGGGACTCCTAGTTAGACCCTCGGCCTCCGCTTACCTGTCCCGCTGACTGTTTGGCGGTTGCCAGCCCACGGCACCAGCAAAACAACCAAACGCGAAGCAGTCACCACCTTGGTGGCCGCCTAGCAATTAGCAAGGCGACGCGCGGTCCGATCCTGCCTGCGTTCGCTAACTCCTGCCCTCTTTGGTAGACCTTTGAGGGGGTCCTTTACGATAAAAGTGCCGCTTTGATGTGTTTGTGTATTCGCTTGTGTCGCAGCCAACATGTCGAAGGGACATGAAAGAGAAAGAGAGAGCACAGGGCACGCAGCGCACACCAATATATCGACACCCCGACGGCCCAGGCCGAGTCAGCGTCGTCGTCCCCGAAGGCTGCGATATCCTTTTTACCGTTACGGCGCGCCATACCAACGAATCTAGTCAGCCTGGTCAGTCAGTCAGTCAGAGTGTGTAGTGAGGTTTGTTTGCAATTGATCGAAGCAACCTTAGCCAAGTCAGTCGGGACAGTCGAGAGACATTCTCCAGCAGAGGTTTAGGCAATTGGTCAGTGGGTCGGAAGAGACAGACGTGTTCAGGAAAATTCGAAGATCTTTCTTGGTGGATAACTAGCCTGCGGTCCGACTGGACAAAGTGACACTTCGCTGTAAGAAGCCCTCCGTGGAATCGTGCATCGTCTTCATATCGTACTGGTGAACTTCCTTAATTGATGTGTGCCCTGTTTTTACCCTTTTTGCAGAGTTCTGAAACCACCGGGCGGTGGCAGCAGTGATCTTTTCGGTTCGGACCTGGGAGCTACTCCGCGCACCATGAGCAAGAACCGCATGCAGTCGAACATCTTCGCAGCCCCATCATCTGGCGCCCAGAAGAATGGTAAGAGATCGATCAATGATTATAGCAATTTGCCTCGTGCCCTAGAGGACCACCGGAACCTCAAAAAGAGGTGCCATCATGGCCGATGATATGGTTGGCCGTTTAAAGCATCAGAATACGCCGTTGTTGTAGCAGCGAAAAGTGCGTTTGTAAGCCTTCCGGGGTTTTTGTTTTTCCGTGAGGTCCGTACGTGTGCGTGGTGTTCCCGGTTTTCCCTCCTGCAACGGGAGCATTATCCTCGGAGAGGGTGCGCATCCTGTTCGTCATTCATTACCCTACCAATACAAAGGTACACCGACACCCGGATCGACGATCGCATTCAGCGAGGGGTCTGCGCCGGGGCTTTCGAGGACGGCACTTGGCCACAGGAGGAAGGACCACGGTGTGTGCAGAGTACAAACGGCGGAATGTGTACCCCTTGTGTTTGTGCTGTGTGTGCGGATGGACGCATTTTGTTTACGGTGTGCGCTACCTTCGGGTGTGTGTGTTGGTTTGGTGCCCAGGTCTGGGGTGTCCTGGGTATAATTTTGCAAAGTTTTGTGGCCGTGTTTGTTGGATGTCATCAACACACGGAAGAATAGTATGGTTAGAAACGGTGTTTGAAAAACAAACTTTGTTTACGATGCCCAGGGGAATGCCCCCCGCGATTGGTAGCATAGCACCACAGATGGGAAGGACATCGAAAGAAACGAGCGAATAATTTCTAATGAAACGTGCCAACATTAACCTGCTGGGATAACGATATGACAAAAAAGGAAACAATGTTAACCGGTTACGGGTGGATAAACACTCTAACATTTCTCTTTGCTTCTTATCATCAACTCCCTGCTTCCATTTGATCCGATGGAACGAATAATGACCACGACATGCAGTCTTCCGCCAAGGAGTTCACCGATACTACCTGCTTGGTACACATTTTTGAACACTTTCTTGTTCTTTTCCTCTCCTTTAACGTTTTAAAATTCATCACTAGAGTCCGTTCGTTAGTTTTAATGCCTCCCAAGTACTCCGAATAATGCTTGCCAAATCGTGCTTGCTCGCTTCTCCGCCTTTTGTTGTGTTTATACATTTAGAAATAGTACCTGGCGACTGTTTTATAATGTTTCGTGTATATGTTTATTTCAGCTCGTAGCTGATGTTTTTGGCTATATTTTTTCTAAAGCGTTTACCCTGTTACATGTAGTTTCTCCAATTTTCATCTGTTTTTGTGACTTTTTCACAGTTTATTCTTTCCCTTTGCAACTCTAATGTAGTTGTAAAATGTACCAATCATTTGTCGTATTTGTTTATCGTACCAAATCAAGTGATTTTCTTTATTATATTAAGGGGTTTCTTTTTCTTCTATTTCCCCACAAGATGGTTGTTAATCTTTGTAAATCCATCATTGTTCCTCTCAAACGCCACTCTGTGGCTGTTTGGCCCCTCCAGTTTGTCTCGTTGGCATTATCTTGATCACACGTTTGAAGTAATAATCATCTTGTAAAAAAGGTGACAATTGTTTCGGCGAAAACAATGGCCAAATTGATGGTCGGGCGACGGCACCCATTCTGTGATGCCGATGGACCAATTTTCCGTCGGTGGGGTACGTCACGTTATTATTTGTCGTTAGCAGGCAATCTTACCATCCTGAGCAGATAATTTGGTTCCGCGGCCGCTGCTCCAGCCGGGGGTAACCTTATCTCTCTCGCCGGAGTCTTCAGCTTCGGTGAAGGTTATTTTCTCGTTTCCGTAATGTGGCCATAATTTTGTAGGTAACTCCTTCGATGTAACCTATTGGTGCGATCTGTCGTGAAAGGTCGGTTCGCGGTTCCTTTAACCAGGGCCGCTCAGGTAGAAAATTGGCACCAGTTAATGATATTTAGTTTACGTTTTTTGGTTTCAAACTGTTGTAGAGAGCGCTGTAGAGAAAGTACTTCCCACAGATATCCGTCCCGGCGATCGGTTTACGTTGCAAAATGGCCTAGATTTTTACTCCCAACCTTTTTCGATTGAATTGTTAGAAGTTGTTTCGCTTTTAGCGAGTGCCTTTGAGAAGATGAGCACGCTAGTTGTTCCCTCCGTTTTGTTAGTTGCTGCTGCCCCCGAATCGTTCACTCTTTTGGACGCATGAAGATATTTGATTTCGATTTCGTTTGTTAATCGTCAACCGAACGGACCCCGCGACAGAGACTAATACTAACAAGTGGTTTTCTTCTTCGCAACCTCCCGGGCGGAATGATAGGCTCAGAAACTCCACGCCGTACCGGCAACGGCGGGCAGGACTCGCACAACCGGCTGTTCGGTGAGCTGGACCGTCCGTTCACTCCGTCGAAGAACCACATGAAGAGCAATCTGCCGATCGGTGGCGATCACACCGATGGCCGCAAGCCGCAGCAGAACGGCAAATCGAACGGCGTGGCACACCAGAACGGCAACGGAACGGCCAACGGACATCACACCAATGGACACAGCAACGGCAACGGCCACATCTCGTCGGCCTCTTCAGACAACGGATCCAGCCACAGTAAGTGCACCCAGTAGTTGGCCACATTGTAGCGTAGAAGGCGCATCTCAGAAGACGCATCCGTTCTGAGGTGCCGTAAGGTTGTTGTTGTTCGCATCGTCCTTGTTCTTAAGGCCCTAATCCCCAAGGTGACCCCGTAACGACTGCGCTGGAGCATCGCCAGACACAGTGGTGACTTCAAATCACCGGCATCAGATCCAGTTGAGATCCATTTGTCGTTTATTTAGAATCATTTCCAATGAGTGTGACTCGAAAGAGAGTTTCACTTGGTCCATTCGTCCATGCAGTTTTGTGTGCGAAAATACACGAAACCTCGTGACCGTGAATTTCGGTACGGCCTCTCTCTCTCTCTCTCTCTCTCTCTCTCTCTCCCGGTGGTGGTTGTAAAAAGCGATACACAGATTTATGGCGCCCTGGCATATCGGTTCCGGTTCCCTTCACGGACTCCCCGGAATGTTGTGTCGATCCACAAAGGCGACGACAATTGCATGAAAGACCTGCCCGACCGCGTGGAACGGTTTCGGATCGATGAGAATGACACTGCCATCGTTACACTTCCCGATCGTCACCTTCGATTACGCGATCATTAGCCACGGCATGAGACACGACCGGCTGGGCCCGTGGGTTGGCCAATGTTCGCGCGGGAGTGACATTCAAGATTCGCGTGGAAGTGCTCCGGCGTGGAATGGCGTCGAATTTTGCTCTCCATCCGTGCGACGGCGCCATTCGTCGGCGGTGGCCATTGTTTTGCTGTTATGTTTCGCTTCCTAATTTACCTCCAACACACTACAGTCCTCCGTCGGGGGACTTTGGCTTTGGATGGGAGATGGCAGCTCCATCATCCCCATCCAGCTTGATCCATTAGGGCCCCTGGCGTAATCTCGAAACTCCAGTAGGAGCATGTAGTTGTTGTTCTCCGCCAGCGGGAAGGTTAATCGATTTCTTGTTCCGTTCTTCTTCCACGCAGTCTTCCTGAGGAGATTAAGTAAGTTTTGTGAACGCGGGAACAAACGGCACACACGGTTGTTCACTCGCTCAC
Source organism: Anopheles bellator (assembly GCF_943735745.2). NCBI lineage: Eukaryota > Metazoa > Arthropoda > Insecta > Diptera > Culicidae > Anopheles > Anopheles bellator. Next base: position 30,460,401 of record NC_071286.1, read on the forward strand.
TACGGGCGGGAGTAGATTTTGTTGTTCAGCTTTTCCATCCACAAATCTTAGAGTTGTTGAATGCAAAAAATCATTACTTTTATGTCACGTCATTATTGTTGACAAAATTCTTTTCAAAATTCACAAATTTTGTTTTACTCTTTTGCCCTGATAACTTACGAGACTAGTGGTTTACATTTCACCATGGGCCGAGGACGATGCATGGAGTTGTCGTTACATCCAATAGAGCTTCTTCCCATACTCCCGTGCATCCTAGACAAATTAAGTCCATATTTTCCATCGAACATAATGCATGACCAGCACGCGGACAACCTTCGAAGCCAACCGGTGGCGATCAGTTTCCGAGAGCCTTTCATTTGGTGCGATCGTAACATCAAACAAAATTAACCTCATTCGCGAGCCGTGTCTTCATTCCTACCGCGTGATCCGGCGCAGCATAATTTCCCATTATTGGACAAATCGAAACACTAGACACAGTTCGCTAACCTCCCGCGAAGCTCCCGGCTCCCAGATAATCGCTGACATCAACCACCTACAAGTTCAATTCTTGTGCAACTTCTTTTCGAGCCCCAGTTCCGCTTGCTTGACGATCTTGACTGAGAGAAGCCGGAGAAGTCTCACTCCGTCTTCGTGAGAAGATCGCAGGTGGCAGGTTGATGACTCTATCCATGGAAGCGATTTCGCACAGCACCTTTAATTAGTTCTCGATCTTTAGAACACTTGAAGTCGCCTCTACGATGGAGAGCCTAGCCCAGTGCAAAAAAGTAGCCCCGGCTGTGCGGTGGATCAAACATTAAATTTTTTATGAACGAGGGATAAGCATTTCACACGATCCAATTTTTCCATCCAATTGATTTTTCACGACCCAAGAGTCAAACAATTGTTTTATTAGTGAAGTAAATTGAAAAATTCCACACCAACGATCAACGATCGTTGATCACCCCGAATCTTTCGCGCTGTACAGTTTCCTTTCGCGTTAATAATGTGCACCTCTGCTACATGTGATGTAAATTATCGGAACACATGATCGTGATCATCCCGCCTCGGAGCGTCATTGCATCGGATGCACCACTCTCATCCTTGCACGCACGTGTGTGCTCTCCAAACCAGCCCTGTCTTTCTAACCAGGGGAACCTGAATGTTTCGTTTCTTCCGGTAACTGCTTAACACCACGGCTCGATCCCTCCGGAATGCGCTTGTTGTCTACTGCTCGCCGGATGATTGGCCTGCCTGTGCCATGTCCGATCTGTGTTGCCCTCTTTTTCTTGCTACCTCCAAATGGCCCCGCGCGACCACATAATAAGGTAACGAGGATGCATCGCCGGATTCAGCCTATTCGTCGCAATCACAGTCATCGCAGCAGCAGCAGCAGCAACAGCAGCCACCCCAACAGCTGCACCTGCAACAGTCGATGGCCGGTCCCGGCGGTATCTGGGCCCCGTTCGACGGTGGCCTGGCCGTGCCGGTGTCGCCTCGGCGCCATCTGCAGCAGTTTTACCCGAGCGGCGAAACCCTGAATCCGACCTATGCGTCCAACATTAATCTGTGCATCAGTGACGATATCATTATCAGCGTGACGGAGCACGACGAGGACGATGCGGCCGGCGCATCGTCCTCGCAGCTACAGACCAGCTTCACCAACGCCAAAGGTAGCCCGAGAGAGAACACTCACGGCGAACGGCGAACTCACACTGGCCTTCTTCTTCTCACCTTCTTGAGTTCTTGTTCTGTGTTGATCGATTGGATTCAAATGTTGATTGGACGTTGTTTGTTTTAGACTTCTTTTACTGCATGTTTTGCAACATTCTCGTTGGTGTGTGACGTTTTGAGTTTGACTGGAAAATGTTCCATTTACTGCTTATGCTTTCGCATGCTCTCTTACGCTGTTACTCTGCTCGCTTTCTGCTTTCACTAACCCCCTGGTTCGAACGAACTTCAATGCTTTTCTTACAACACACCACCCACCACACACACATCTCTAGCATCGCCGCGATCACCTCGCTCGCCACGATTTGCGCAACGGAACCCAGTTACCGGCAACGGAGTCGAAGACTACGCCGACAAGCCACGGAAGGCCAGCTCGAGACGTGGAGCAGTAGGAGGTAAATTTGTGCACTAATTCTGTTTTCCCTCTGCGGGCACAGCGGTTTGTGGTGTTTGAGTGTTTGGAAGATTAATCACGCGCGCGCACAAGCAGCTTAACCGAAACTAAATGATCATCGACACTATCTCTAACTAACTAACGGCACCGCGCGTTCGGGCAATGGTTCATCATTTAATGGTTCAGCAAAGGGCACAATAATTCAATTCTTTGAACATAAAAAATAACGATCCTTACAAATGGTGCTTGTGAATAACTCTAATCCACATCAATCAACAGCGCGCTGCTAACTAAAGTTTTATACTTTCTTTAAAAGAACACCTTATTTTGATGTATCCCACCCAAGACAGGGGCCCAGTGTCCGGTTTGGCGTGAATGTTTAGATTAATGTGATGAAACACACCGACGTACAACTTTTAACCTTTGCTCCGTTTCGAAAGGATAAATGAGGTACCGGAAGGGACGAAAGAGACGTCCCATTCGGGAGTACTAGAAGCCGATTGTTTCCGACACCATTCCGACCTACTAGTAGTGAACGCGCGTCGTTAACATTTTCCTACGATTGTTTCGCTTCTCCGCTTCGCAGATGGCAATCCGATAACTGGGGAAGGATACAGCAAATCGAACGGTGCAGCCGAAATCAACACTACGGTGCCGTCGCTGAACAGTGGAGGACACGTGATCAACAAGAATCGCATCCCGCCCGGTGGCTTCTCGTCGGGACTTTGGTAAACAACGGACGGTATAGGAGAGGACGCCCCGGGGAACCGTGAATGTGTGATGTGTTGTCGCCGTTGTCACCGTCGTTTATCAATTTTTGTTTCCTTTCCAACTACGTTTTCGAATATTTTTTTTTAAAACCGAGCATCCTCCGGTGTCGTTAAAAAGCCGCCGCAGTAACCAAGAGCAATAATAATACTAGCACGACAGGTTTGAAGTCTATTCCATCAGACGCACTTCTCGTCCTTAAAATCGAGAACCTGATCGAGTCCGTCGAACAAGAGCGAGTTACCGGGGGAGCCGGATCGAGTTTTGTCCCCCAAAAAGAAATTACAGTTGGATAGGAAATGAAACCAGAAATGTAATATCGATATGTAATAACAATAGAGATCCCACTATGTGACACTACGACATACACCAGTAAGCGTGTAATCATTTGCATTTTCCCAGAGAAAATGGAAATAGTCCGTAGCCCAGAAAAACAGTAAGCCCCACTCAGTAAGCCCTTTCGATGTACTGACGACACCGCAATTAGAACCCTGCAAGTCTCTGGGAATGTCAGTCTTCTGGAATAGACAAACCGATTGCAATCGAGATGGAAATCGAACAGCGAAAGACAAGGCCCTCGAATCAAACGAACGATTTATGTGAAACGACAAACAACAAAAAGAACTTTGAAAATGTTGCAACATAACACAACACCGTACCGCAGATAGTTGGTGTGCATCAAACGATACGGATAGAGAGGGAGCACAAGTTTCGGAAGCAGCGTCACTGAAGGAGCAGGAAAGTCAATTTGTAAAAAGAGAAACAAACACAAAAATTAATAGGTTCTGAGTGCGGAAGCAAAACAAAAAAGAAACGAGATTTCCGGAAGCGAAACGAAACGAATGTTGTTGTTGGGTGGGTGGGTATTTAGGGAAAGGGAAGAAAAACGAAAGCTCTAACTAATGGCACTATATCTCCATGAAGTAAAACAATTCTTGGTATTAACGAACCCCTTATATAACCACACACGCAAGCAAGAATCGAGAATTGTTGCAAGTCAACCCGACAAAGCGTAGCAGCAGCAATCGGTATCGGTAAAGATCTAAAATAATCGTTAGACACAGCCCCCGGGCCGGCAACCGTGGGGCGGGGGGACCGGCATCAGAATGCGTAAAGGATGAAAGTTTATACACAAACACACGCATATTTATCAGAGTGGCAGGCAAAAGATGTAGTTATTGTGAAAAGTTGACTTTAGTAACGAAAGATTAGTGAAACAAAAAGAAAAACTATAAAAACATAGTAAAACCAAAAGAAGAAAAGAACGAAATGAAGCAACCACATTTCTAGCGGTAGAGACGAATTCATCCAGCGAATTCCGGCCAACCTCGTAAACGATACTCAAAGAGAGTTGGAGCAAGCGATTTCTCCACAAACTCCTCGTTTTTCGTTTCGAATTGAGCCCCGAACGAGCGCTGCGAGTCGCGCCTGAACGTAAGGATTGGTAAAAAAAACTTATCTATGATTGGCCTTAACACAACACCCCCCTCTGGTAGGAGTAGCACCCTTTTCTACTTCCAAAAAAAGCAAGTTTTGATAATTGTTTACGCATATTGTTTGCCATTCGAAAAGCATTATATTGAGTGTAGCGCGTCGTCCTAACGATTATTGTAGGTTTGGTAAGGCAACCCCCTTCAAAACACACACATGTGTGTGCTGCCTTTGCAGTGTCCTGTGGGAGAAGCTTTGCGGATCCGACCGAGTCCACCCGAGAGGGTGAAAGAGTACGAGAAAGAGATATATATAAAGAGCATGCAAGGCAGCAGCAGTTGAGACCACTACTGATGGTACTTCACACGTAACTGGACACGGTTTCGGGCGTATGCCCCTGTGCTCCTCGTCACAGGAGCGAGCACCCCGCTGCTGCCGGTTTGGTGATGAAATGTGCATTCGATTGCAACTCTGCTTGCTAGTATATAATTTTTATAAAATTATCAGCTATATAAAAGAATGGAAAGCATAGAATCCCCAGGAGAAGGCCCGAGGCGGACCGCGCGCGGTGGCCCGGACAGCAAACCGCGAATCGCGAGTCATCGCGCTTGCAGCGATGCACAAGATCGAATGGGAACAGTTTGTATTAATGCATAAAGTATGGAAACATCATTTAGAGTTGCCTTGTGTTTTTCTTTTGTTTTGTGTAGTATCGCGCGCTGTCTTTGCCTGTATACTCTTTTCACACACATAAAGTTTCTTCGTCCTCTTTTTTTGCGTTTCGGGTTTTTTCTCCCTACTGCACACGACTTGTGCTAACGTCCGATAAAGTTCTATTTGCATTTATGCAGCGGGAAGTGTGAGCTATAGATGGGAGGGTGCACGCGAAAGTAGTGTGCTGCAGGGCGTCGGAAATACTGTTGCAAGTTGCACTATTTAATGACAACAATAATGTGTGTATCTTCGTAACCGCAACTCCCTTGTACCACCCGTGGTAGCGAATTGAATTCTTTTGTCTCCTTTTGTAATAATACATTTTAATTTAATACACTATCGTGTTTCATTTATTGCCATCCGAACGTGCCATCCGAAAGTGATTTCGGCTCCGTCGCACAAATCCGAAATTAACGGTCGGTTCGAAATCCCCTTGTTCGTAGCTGGTGCTTGCGGTCCATTTTTGTTCAAAATTATAGCAGCATGTAAGCAAACGTCACAATTATGGTACCACACGCTGCCATAATTTTGACGCCGGCCCGAATGTCAAAAACGGCTGATCGCTGCGACGGCGCCAAAATGCCGGTTTGTTTGTGCCTGGAAAACGTGTGGTAATTGAGTGCTTGAAATTCGATGAAACTAAGCCAATGAAGGCAATCATTCAACGTGTAACATCGGCCAGCGTTACGGGTAAGTTGGTTTGAGGTCCGCCAATGTTCGCCAGCTCCTCTTCCGTTCGCCGATACGATTTCGTGCGCTGTTTTCAGTTTGCGATGAATGTGTTAGCAGCATCGGCCGAGGGCTGTGCGTTTTGGTGGGCATCTCGACGGACGATAACGCGAACGATGTGGACTGGCTGTAAGTATTCTAGTGAGTACGCATTACGCGGCACACGATGGACTAATGCAGTTTGTACAATCCTTCCAGAGCCCGCAAGCTGCTCAACATCCGGCTGTTCGAAGAGCCGGCCACAGGCAAACGGTGGATGCAGTCCGTGTCCGATCAACAGCTGGAAATCCTCTGCGTCAGCCAGTTCACATTATACCACCGGATGAAGGGAAATCGTCCCGACTTTAGTCGCGCCATGCAAGGACCCCAAGCGCAAGAACTGTACGGAACGCTGCTGCAGAAGTTGCGTGAGCAGTACACGGCGGACCGCATTAAGGACGGCGTGTTTGGGGCCATGATGCAGGTGCACATCCAGAACGATGGACCCGTCACGCTGGAGATTGAATCACCGCCGCAAACGGACCAAGAGCGACAGAAACTGCAGCGCTCGCAAGGACGCAAGGCGCAGGTGAAGGACTTGCAAACGGCACCGGCTGGTGGCGAGTGAGTCGTGCCGTGAAAAGCGACCTGAAACAGTGCCCCCGGTTTAACCACAGCTATTCTTTAGGACCCGGTTACTATCGGGCGAAACGTAAAGTAGCCTTCTTTGAAAGGGGAACTGAATTTGGTAGGATGGTTTGGTGCCTCGAACGTTCCTCAATCGTTGTGTTACTGAGCATCATGTTCAGTCGAAAAATAGGTCAGCAATCTTTTTATGAGGTACGAAAATGCAGCGCCTCCGTAAATTGGTAGGGAACAATATGAAACAAATCCATGATGCAGAACTTCAAATTAAGAACATCTCCAATTTGGCGTGTCAATTAGCCATCGGACCACACGAAAAGATGTTTACAATTTATGAGGAGCATAGGGATCTTGATAACAGCGAAGAGTTGACGGTTTTTGCTCTGAATACGTTTAGTTTTCGATTTTTAGTAACTGTTACGTATGGCCGCAGGCAATTTGTTGCAAACACGGCAAGACAAAGAATTATTTTGAAGTCGTTAATCTTACCTTCAGTGAGGATTAAAAAAATATGTATTTCTTGTGTTCTTATCGACCTCGTTTACACGTAGATCAGCTCGCGCACTCCGCGCTGGGTGAACTTCCGCTCCAGCCGATTTTGCCTCCTTTTAGCCGAAAAAGCCGTGAAAGAAGCCAAAGAAATAGGATGAACCACTATTGTTAATTCAATAGGTCCAAATTCTACTACCAAGGAAGTTCGGAAAAATGCCAATTATATAGTTGATTCCCTAAAAGATAGATATTTTAAAGTCAGAATAGGGCAAACGGATTCAATAAGAAAAGTACAAGAAAACAGAGTTCCACAAGGAGTTATACTATCGCCTATATTATTCACGATCAGTCTACAGTCCATTCCCAACACCTTCCTTCACTCAATTCCCAATAACATACAGACTTTTATGTATGCGGGCGATATAACTCTTGTCTCTACCCATAGAAAACATCTTCAAACAGCTCTCCTCTAGATCCAGAAATGGAATAGCTTAACAGGATATGAAATCTCAGCCTCCAAAAGTAAAATCATGTTTCTATGCGATAAAAAGACTTTCTCAAAAGAGGTAGACAACTAAAATGTAAAAATATCCAAACACGTCTAGTAACGAAAATTAAAACAATATGAACCAACCTATTTCGTATGTCAGGATGTGGGAAATACAGAGCAAATCGGAAAACCCTTGTTAGCATTCTCAACCAATCTATCATAATGCCGTCAAAAAAATGCCGGGTGCTTTCTGCACCACCTTGTCGTGTTCTCTACGTTTCCAGTGGATGAAACTAATTTGTACTGCTACTTTCGGCTCTTCTACTGCTCGTGCTGCACGTTCTACCTTTACTTAAGACCGGATTTAACCAAAAAATAAACCCTTCCGTACAAAATGCTACGGAGTATTCAAAAATAAACTACCTCAACGAGGTATTAAAATAAATAATTCACGCACTCTTGGATTTCCTTTATTTTTGATCCGCAAAATCTCGTATTATTACTATTAATTTGTTTGAGCTTGAAAATCATGTCCACTCTTCGAAACGGAACCGGAAAAAAATATCGACAAAAATTTCTGATTGATTGATTGAATTTCTGACTGATTTTCTGAGTTCGGTTCCAAAAATCCAGAAATCGAATAGGGGAGCATGATCAGGCTTACTGGCAGAGGTAGCGTAAAAGCTGGTCTCTTGCATGCACCAACCAAACAACATTACATACAAGCTTGCATGTCATTTTGTACACAAAATTTTGATGAAAATCTTGTAGGTAACATTGCATGCAGGTAAAAATATTGCATGTGGGGCGGTGTGCAACATGTGTGCCAGCGGCGTTCGGGAGACTCCAACGGTACCTCAAGCGAGGAACACGATTTTTCGAAGAGCTACCTCCGACCAGCTCATGCTAGCCTATTACTTTGGCCGGAATTTTGCAAACGAAAATTTTGTTCCCGAAATTTGTTCTGGAGGAAGAAAGCAAGTTTTTACCTTTTCTATTTAATACCATTTCGGACCGTTTTAAAGCAAACATGAAAGTGCAAATTACCATTATGTTCAAAATACGAGCTATTTTATTGAATGGGCACCATATTTACAGTAGAAACGCAGATTCTTTTCTATTGTACACATCACTCAAAACGTTTCCACGGCTCGCCAGCGGGTGAGGAATCTTTCCAACGGTGGTCGCTTGTCCTATAGAAATGGAAAATGAAAGAAAAAAAACACGAAAAGAATCGTTCAGTGAGCTATTCACTTTCTCGAACCAACAGGACATGGTTTTTACTTACCACGTTTCCGCCCGATACACAATATTGCAAGAGTTTTAGAGACCGCTTTGGCTAGAGTTTTATACATTTTAATAAAACAACGTTACAAAAACCATGCAGACTAGTTTCAATAATATTTTCTCGTATATTTCCACTCAAGTGTCAACTTCTGCCCCTATAAATCGTCGTTTGTTTTTTGCTCTCGTTATACCAAGCATTCGGCGTGCCCGGGCCTCGCTGCAACGGTCTAAAACAATCGACTAACTGTATCAAATCCCACATCGTGCTGGGCCGTGCGCGTGATAAATTCCTCATCTCTCATTTCTCGCTTACAACTTAGAAATCGCACAGAAGTTACTAAAATAAGAAGGCAAATCAATTCACTACTTAAAGTCTAGTCCAGGGAGTTAAAATTATTAAATTAAATAAAACCATCTACAATGTGTGGTTGTGTGTCCTTGGGGATGATCGCCATCTACCGTCGTAACTAAAATTACACCCTAAAGCGTGTGGTTTAACATGCTCCAACGATCACCTGAGCTGAGTGCTTCTCGTCCGCGTGCTCTGCGCGTTCCTTTTTTTTGCAATATTCAAATCCTTGTGTTACTTTATCTCTTACATTTTTCCACACCGTGTCACTTGTGTCGCGAGAGGGAGACATTCCCTAGCGCAAGTCAATTCCTTTGAGTAACTTTTATTAAGTGAGGGAAAAGTTAAAACCGAAACAGAAACGATAACATCACGCCACCCACCACCAGAGCGGCCTCAAAGGGACCGACTTTCGGTTCTTTTGCCTTCGCCCTTTGAGATAAAACTCTCCCTCCGCCGGAGACCGAGCTTTCCCGAGCTGCACAGCGCAAAGTTTATCCCTTTTTTAACCGTGTTCTATTTTTTTCTTTTACGAGCTCCGAACGCTCCACAAACTCCCACGGACCCTGGCCCGGATTTGAGCTTTATTTTTATTTCCGTTTGGACACAAGCGCTACCGGGCGTTTGTTGATCTAAAAAGTGGCCGGCCACCAACACGGGGTGGTATGAAAAGCGAGAATTAATGAAAATCACCCTTCGGGGAGGTGAAGAACACACTTCTCAACAACGACAACAACACACGGCGGCGGAGGCCCCTAATCTGGCGATCTCTGATTTTGAAGCGTTTTTCTTTAATTCTTCCATTACAGTGGTTGACAAAACAAAATGAAATCGCCTAGCACCTAGAGGGCCGACCGGGAAATGGATAAACAGACGGGTACCGAGAAGCGGAGTCCCGGCACAAGAATCAACTTTGCGTTCCACGAACACACAAATTGCGAATCGTTCATGCTCTCTCTCTCTCGCCCTCTCTCGCTGTGGCCGATTTCAGAGGGTATGTTTCTGGGAATCCGTTGGTATCCGTGCTCGGGTACAATTGCAAACATTGCTTAATCGCCCATCGAAATGAATCCATTTCGAGTAAAACAGCAGGACATCATGTTTTGAGCCCACGCAAGGAGCTGCAGACAGATTTATGAAACACATACGCCCTCGTCTATGGCAGCCGCTTTGTGACCAACGAGGTGGGCCAATAAGCAGTGTAGCTAACTATGATTCCAAATGCCAAATTAGAGTTCCATTAGTTATGCGATACTTTTGCAGCAATTGGACCTTTTTCTGGGGGTGGCCTCTAGACAAAAGGAGCATCAGGTGACCTTTAAACTAAGAGAGCAAAATTTACAACTCTTTTCGTCAACCTGAATTTAAGATAATTGAATATCAGTTGATTTTTGGAAACCCCGAAGAGATCTATTTTTGAAAGAATTACACCAAAATGACTTCTCTACCTAATAATGCCACTGAATTAAATTTTATATGCGACAAGAAACTAGCTACCTAGAAGCAAACGCTCATTAAAAGTTTTTAAATTAAACTAAAAAACGTTAAACGAATGAAACGATCCATGCTTCTCTACTTATTGATCGCTGTCGCCGATGCCGTGCTGAGTAAAAGAGGCACGCAGCGAACGGGAGGAGCGTGCACCCAAATGGGTCATAATGAAAATTAAAAATGCATTATGCTTTTCTGTGGGCCAGCATAAAAAAACGAACGGAGCAGAGGCATTGCAAATAGACAAAAAACGTACCAATTATCCCCGGTCCACCCAGCGCCCAGAGGACCTATCTGAAACGTTACCTCATCCTCAGCATCGAGCGGCGCTCGGTCTCTTCGGAGGATAAGTGTCTTCCGTACGCCGGAGCCGGAGCAAGTAAGGCACTCGGCCAGCGGCTACCGTAAACACCGTGCACCGGGAAAGGAAAGTGAAACGCAGACGGCAGACGCTAACGGCGCACGATGATAAAGTTTCACTCGTCAAACTATCGCTCCGGGGTGCATCATCATAATAATAAAGTTTTTCCGTCCGTTCGTTCGGCTCGCTCGCTCGGTTTATGTTGAAAAATGAAAAATCAAACAATCAATCCAAATGTTTGCACACCAGCAGCAGATTGATGTAACTTTTCACCCGGCCCTGGGTGGTGACGATGATGTTATAGCTTCCTCATTCTATGTAAGCAGTAATATAACTTGATCAAAGTAATCCTTGCCATTCGCCTTACTTAGCTCGCCTTTTTCTACCGCTCTCTACTCCGAGTTGGTGTGTATGTGTGTGTCGGTGTTCGGGTGTTTCGAGTGTTTACATTTGTTGTTAATTGTTTCGTTCAATATATAAGCTCATCATTTAGATTGATCAATTATACGCGCGCGCAACGAGATACTTCGGCTTCGGCCACCCCTTAACACGCTCGGTGTACGTACCGCGCGTGGTGCGAAAATAGTGTTCACTTTTGCTGCTATTTGATTAGTATTTTAAGTATTCTTTTCGTTTAAATAAATTCCTCTCTAGCAAGGCTGAAACGGGGGTCTGTTGCCGGTCTGTTTTTGGCGCGCCGGAATTTGTGATAGTATAGAATTGCCATCGCGCCCTGTAAATATATAATATGTATATCCATCTCTCTCTCTCTCTCTCAGACTCACTGTGTACCCAAATCTAGCATCTTTCTTCGTTTAATCCACGCTTTTTTGATTTTCCATTTCCCGCTTGGACACCAAACCAAAGGACATCTCATCAGTATCGTGTGTGTGGGGTGAAGGTGAAACAAACCGAACTGGAGTCGTAAATTCTCGTGTGCGGAGTAAAGTGCAGGTTCCTAGCAGCTATCTTCTTTGTAACCGTATTGTCAAAAACTTCAATTTCGTGTCCAGGACGCGCCGATAAAGTTAGTGCCGCGAGCCCGCTGGAGCCCGGAGTTTAGTTTTAGTGTTTCGACATTCGTTTCTCGCAACACGATACACTCCACGTCACTCCATTCACGGTGGCGCACCCCACACACGTGGGTACGCAAAACGGTCGGATCGAGAAGCCTTCGGAGAACCCCGGAAAGAACTTTATCTGAGGCATCGTCTCTCGTTGGCGGCAAGATTGTAGGGCCCGGCACCGTTTTGCACTGCCTTTTTCTCGGTACTGCACACAAACTGTACGACGAACACGATGGCGGCCGGTGCCACAGGTGCACCGGCCCGTGCGTGAGCTTCTTATCGGAGAGTGGAATGTTTTCTGCATAACTCAACTGTTCCGGTATACCACACGCGCCACTGGTGCAAAGGGTGATTTTATGCTTCACTTTGAGTGCTCGGTGTTTGCGTTGTTACTTTTGCGCCTCTTCTTTTTTCATCCTTCCGGTACACTTGTGCGCGCTGCTTCTTGAGGCCAGGCCCCTTGGGAGGCAGCACCAGCTCCCGGCACTAATAATAGTTGAAGGATACACAGTCCTTTCCGCTTTCGTTTCGCGGCTCCGTCGCTGGCGTGTTGGTGTTTTTTTTTTATCTCGTATGCTGCTACTCGTAACAGGGTTTGTTTTTGCGATTTAATCGTTAGACATTGAAAGATTTTTGTGTTTTATTTTTAGAAAAAGTAAATACCTTAGTCTCGTTGCTGCGCTTTCTTACGATATTTTGCTTCCGAGCGGAATAATGGTGACGGTAAGGCGAGTGAAGCCGCGGAATGGAATGTGTCTGTTGCAAGTAGCAATGTGCACTTTGATTGCACTATAGAACGGTTGTGGTGGGGCTACCGAGAGTATAGTAACTAAGTTGGCGGTGGTGCCGGTATTCCTTTTCCACCACAACACAGTACGAAGAACCATCACAGTAGACATAGTTTGATATTTCTCACGATGTGCCACGAAAAAAAGGATTAAAATTTAACAGACGAATGTGCGGATGAAACCGTTTCTTGAGCAAGACGTTCGATGTGAGTGGGGGTCGGCGCCTTTCGGTTGGTGCCTTCGTCGAAACAGTGAAAGCGTCTGTTTAAAATAAAACCTCAAACACTACCGGTGGATTTTGGGGTTCGTGCAATGGGGGCTGTTGAGTGGTGGTCTCTCCATGCTACTCGCGAAATTCACGGAAAGCTCGTCTTAAGCGCATTAGTTCGTTTTAAGTATGTCATTTTGTTAAGTTTGACCGCAGTCCTTTGCATTCGTTACCGACGTTGTGTAGGGTGTGTGAAATCTGCTTTCGCGTATGTGGAGAGTTGGTTACACTTCAAACGTAAAACCTTAAGTAACAAGGACGTCGTGGTATTGCCGTTGGTTACTAATCATTGCGCTTTCGCAAGTCGTTTGCACGAATTCCCAACAACGAACGTGTGTCGTGAGGACGGTATTGCAGTTTTCTTTAACGTTGCACTAAAGTTAACGGGGGGATTAAAATTTAAATAATGTACAAAAAATATTAAAACAAATTGATGTCCTACTTTACAACATAATAGTGCAGGAGCTGCGGTGTCCTTGCACGTGGACGTGGGTTTAAACCTATCTTCTTAAGCTTATGGATGTCTTTACAAAGAATGTTTTCTTCAAATCGATGGCAATTTGGGAGGCATCTCCTCGAACAGCATAGGATCGAGGATCACTGAGGAGCATCGAGGAAGGTGGAATAAATAGAACTGAACGGAGGGCGTTCGATATTGATGAAACAAATGAATGGCAAACGGTGGTTCGTCCAAAAGTACACAGAGCTGCTCATCTCGATTAACACAGAACTAGAAAAGGACAAAAATGATGAAACAAGTACAAAGAGACATCCGCAAACGGTGTGCGGGATTAGCGTAGCATCGTAGGTCCTCACCGAGCGGAGGGTCAGACATAGACCTAGCGTAAGCTTCTAACACCCTAACAGTATGGGAAAGGCAGCACTTTCATCATTCACATCGCCCGATTCCTCCGCTTTTTTTCGTTTGGTTCCTCCGGTTGTTTCAATTTTTAACTAGTCCCTGCCTTCCATTTAGCCACCGCTGCCGCCGTCGGTTCCATTTCGCCTTGCTTTACAAAACATTGGACCCTGGTACGCTACATACAAGTTCTACATTCCGTTCGTCCGTTCCGTTCCGTTCCGTTGATCCGTTTTCCGGCTTATCGTTTAAAGTACATTTCCGCTTGCATTTCCTCGCGGCCAGCTCCACGGCTCCTCTTACACAACGATTATCACATATTTGAGAATGGTTTTCCATCGGGTTTTGATTTGCCCGGGGGTTCTCGTGCGGCCCCCCGTTTCCGGTTCTGGTCACCTTACAGCTTGGTTTACCTACAACAACGAGGTGTCCTCCTCCGGGCGGCTGCTTCACACCCAGACACCGTGAGGGTTTTTGCTCGTCGGCACCGCGTTCTCTAGCTGCCGCGGGGAACCGATCATCCGTCGGGTGCTGCCGGGTTTGACGGAACCAACTACAAACATAGAAAGGCAACGGGAACGGTTAATGTCAGCGATTGTGAGGGCACTGAGTGCAGCGAGAAGGGGAGAAAGATGACAGCGATGAAGGCAACTCAGAGGGTGATTTAAATCAAAGAGGAAAATAATTAAAAAGAACTAAAACAAACGAACACCAAACCAAACTACATGAACAGTAACCGATATGAAATGATAAAGAAAAGGATAGAGGAGTGGGCGGAAATGAGGCGGATAAAATAGCAGCAAAAAAACAAAACAAATGGACGATTCTTACACTCGGACTCACCTTCCAGCAGGTGCCGGACCTCGTCGGCCGGCGGCACCACCGCCAGGCTTTGCAGGTTGACCTCCTTCATCTCGTGCACCAGCCGCTCGACCTGCTTCTTCTTGTCCGCGATGGCCGCCTCGAGCTGCGACACCTCGGTCCGCAGCTTGTCGTGCGCCTTGTTCGCCTGGTCCGCGCTCTGCACCGCCAGATCGATCTCCACCTGGAGCCTGTCAACTTCACACATTAGATGCCGTTCCAGCAATTGCTGTCGGTTCGGATCGTACTGTCGGCTATACTTGCGCTGCTCGACCAGTATCTCGTCCATCAGCAGCCGGATGCGGTTCTTGCACTGCAGCAGCTCCGTCTCGCTGTTGGCCAGCTTCGACCGCAGCAGCGTCAGCTCGGACTTGAGCGTTTTCTCCTGCTGCCGCACCAGCTCGCTCTCCTCCTCGACGTACTGGAACGCCTGCAGCTGTTCGCTCGTCTGCCGGTACAGGGCGTCCGTCTTGTTGATCTCCTGCGTGATCACGTCCAGCTGATCGAGCTGGTCGCGGCTACGGCCCTCCAGGTACAGTATCTCGGAATCGTACTGAAATGATCAGACGGAGAAAATTAGATCGACAGTCACTATCAACAGTCAGCCATCCCGATTCGGTGCGAAGCGACTAGCACCACCTGAACCGAGGAGCACCTGCAACGTCGGACCCTTCTCCCCGGAGTTCGCTATCAGCACAAAACGACGTTAAGTGCACGCCATTGGCACGCTAATCGGACCGCTGGTCTACGATAAGTGGGTGAAGTGGATTGGAAAAAAAGCTAAGCCATTTACAACACTACACACCGCAACCGCCGTCAACGGTTGGGTTGGTTTTGGGTTGGAGAGGCCAATAAAAACGAGGCAACGGAGCATAAGAGGGAAAACTTAAGGTGAGCCACTACACAAGAGTAAAATCATCGTCAAATCGGCATAACGAAGCGCTGGGGCTGGGACCACTTGACGAAGCGCCAGCCTCTTGGCGGGTCGTCGTAAGGGTCATTGTAGCGACCGCGATTATCGCTCTTCGGGAGAGAGTGAGAGATACCTCCACCGCTCGATGCGGAGGAAGTGTCCTGGTGAGGGCGGACAACAGCACGGTTTAGCTTTCATCTCCGCTGTGCAACCGAGGGATTGTTGCTAGACACGTATTTTATGATATTTTTTCAAAGCAAAGTAGTTGTCGTCGAAAGAAAGATTGGGGCAAAGATTCCTAAGAATCGGAAAACAAAAAAAATAGGAGTGCCGTTTGTTGACGATGGAAAAGTAATAAAAACAGGAACTCAGAATCAGAGCAAATAAGCATTAAGGTTTGGCAAATATGTTGCTTGCAAAAATGAAAATAGAAAAATGAAAATAGTGCAACCAGTCATGAAAAACACATCCATTGAATGTTGTAGAAACATCATACAACAAAATTTGTTTAATTGAAACGTAGCTATACTCAAGTGGACAACATACACGTATTAAGTTGAAAAAATGAAAAAAACATCGCAATAAAGCATTAAAAATACTATGAATACTGTAATACACTATTAAACAAACAACGACAACAATGACAGCAGCAACGTTTATCAAGCAACGCATACGCAAAACAGGTTAAAATAAATAGAAAAAAGAACATTTAAAAAACAGTTTACAAAGGACGACCGAACAAAGCCTGTAAAGCCTATAATGGATATAAAATAAATTAAGGCAAAACTAAACCTCCAAAATGTGGCTAAGTTAATCGGTTCTAAGCGAGCAAATGAATCACTAATTTTGTGCTACAATAACCGAAAAGGTTCATAGCTAATTTCCAACAACCAACCAAGCGGTCCGTACCCGTGAGTTCTTCAGCAAGCGTGGAGCCCTCCGACGCCGCTAACGAGAAAGGAGAAAAGATTAAGACTTTATGTTGATAGTATCGGGCAACGGCCACAAAACCGCCGGAAATCCGCCCCCCCGCAGCCAGATGCAAGGATCCGATAACTCGGGCTCGGATCGGAAGAGGAACCAGGGGGGCCAATAGAAACATAAACAGAGGGCGGTTACTACAAACTAGCTGAGCCCACCCCAAACCGTGGCCGTTAGGTAGGGCCGCGTGGGTAACCGAGGTAACCCACCTTCGAGATGTCCGCCTGCTGGGTATTGATTTTCTCGCGCTGTAACTTGATGAGCTGTATCAGTTCCCGGTAGCCGGTTACATGCTGTGGCAGGGTCTCGGAGGACCCACCGCCGTTCAGCAAATTGGTCTCCCCGGACGGACCCGGTTGGTCCAGTAGGGGCGGCGCCGCCCCTGACGGTGACGACGAGGATCCGGCACCGGGGTTGCTGCTGTCCTTGTCCAATTTCCTGCCCGTGCCGCTACCACCGATACCACTTCCGGCACTTCCGGTGCTACTGAGGCTGGTCAGGGTGTTGCAACCGCCGTTCGTGGAGTAGCTGCCGCCCTCGAGCAGCCGATGCGACAGGGGACTGTTGCGCGGTGGCGGTGGGTCACGGTACGGCGGTGGCACCAGGGCCCCGTTCGACGAGATGCCCACGATGGGCGAGTTGGTGGTGGGCCCACTCCCAGTGCTTGAACCGTTCAGCAACAGGTTGGCACCGCCGCCGCCAGTCGAGCTGCTGATGCTGCTGATGCTGCTCGTGTCCAGCTGATGATGCTGATTGTCCGCGCAACTAAGGCCGTGGTGATGGGGCTGCGGTGGGGTGTGATATCGCCCGAGTGTCCCGTGATGGTGGTCAGCCGACTTCATGGTAGCGCCGACGATAACGCTCGACCCGCCACTGGAGGGCGCCACCGGACCGCGCTCGTTGAGCCCACTGCTGAACACCAGGACCCCGTTCACCTTCCGATCCAGCGAACTCCTCAGGTCGGCCGCATTAAACTCCCCGACCACGTTGCTCCCGACATGCAGTGGTGGTGGCGGGGGGCCGCCCTGCGTCGCCGCCGGCGCCTGTGTCGGTGGCGTTCCGGTGGAGTTTCTGCCACTGCTGCCTCCGCTGACGGATGATGGATGGGATTTGGGTTTCTTGATTACGCTCGCGTAGGTCGCTTCCACGGGTTGTGGGTGGTGCTGTAGGTGATGGCCACTAGCAGGCGCCCCGCCGACGCCACTCCCGGCACTGGCTCCGCTGCTTCCGCCGATCCCGCTGCTCGTGCTCGTGTGGTTCGACGACGCGGAACTGGCACTCGAGGTGGAACTGGCACTGCTGCTGCTGCTGCTGCTGCTACTGTGGTCACTCGTCGTCCCGGTGGCCGTCGTCGTCGTCGTCGCCGCCGTCGACGCCGCCGTCGTCGCCGCTCCTTTCGTGGAGTTGGGCGAATGCCGGACGTTGTTGACATTGTTTAGCTTTTGTTGTTGCTGCTGCTGCTGTTGCTGAACGAGGGCCCTCACGATGCCCACGGTTTGGTGCTGCTGCTGCTGCTGCTGAGGGTGATGTTGTTTCTGCTGCTGTTGCGACTGTTGGTGTTGCAGCAGCACATGGTCCGGTGCCGTTGTCGTCGTCGGCCCCGTCGTCTTGCCTTTCGATGTCTCGTGAGACGATCTACGGGAGATAGTGAAACGGGGACAGTAATTAATTGTTTGTGATTGGTTTTCGGTGCGCAGTGAAACGGCCCAAGGGGGATTATGCGGCGGGTGCGGTAGTTCGGAGCAAATGGTGCATCCTGTTCCGGCCGGCGGCAAAAGCAATTACGGATACTACGGATGATATAGAGCGGCTTCGGGAGGGCCGCACGTGCCCAAGACACCGACGAGAAGCAGCAGTCCGTCTGTCCGGCGGTGGCAATAACAAGTCCCATCTACGAGTCCTTGTTATTGCCGTCGAAGCGTAATCGGGCATCCGGCATGATGCACCGAGAGTGGACACAGTCAGCACACAACAGGCAACGGAGAGGTGCTGCTTGCTGCATCGTTGCAGCCGGAGCATTCTGGATCCACAGACCGATTGCTTCGGTTAATTTAAAGTCCATTTGCTGGCCCTTTGTTGGTTTGCCATTTCATCACTTTTGCGTTCCATTCAGTGGTTTCTAATTGAACCGAAATGAACTGCTCGAAAGTGCTCGAAACTGCTCGAAATTTCTATTGCGATTGGGAGATCTGTCAAAGGTGATCCCTATTTGAAGCGAGCGTAGTTTCCTCCAACTTTTAACGCAAAAATCGTTAGATCTTCTGCTGTGGCAGTGATAAAACCACTAACACGGTGCACGTAAAAAGTTATTACGATCGACCCGCGTTGCATTGGGCGTCGGGCCGTCTCCCGACGCAATGCGCCCGTTAACAGCTCGTGTGTTTGCTCCAATTTGTCTCCCATCCACGACACGGCTCAAGCAAAAACCATGAGAGAACGAGAGAGAGGGTAGACATTTCCGGTGAGCGATTAAAGCGGAATTAAACAGCCCGGTGAGCAGCCCGCGGCCACGTGTTTTACGAGCCACGCGCGGCAGATTCCTGGACCCCTCCCAGCCACCGTTGGATTCCTGCTCGTCCCTGCCGGTAATAAATCCTTCGCTCTCTCGGATCCGCTTCGCCCGCTAAAGCGCCTGGAGTGGTTTTAGGTTAAGTAACACTCGAAGAAACAAGGTACAGCGCCCCAACCATCGGCGGGGACCACCGACAGGAAGTTGCTGGCACTGAAATGAGGTGTATGGGTGTGTGTGTGTGTTGGGCCGGTAAGACAGTGACACTCGAAAGCGTCAATTTGTTTACCGGGAAGCCGGCCGAAATAAATGGCGTCATGTAGGGGCAGCAGCACAAGAGGCTGGCCGCGTCAGTTTGACGTTTTTGGGTCGCTTCAAAAGTTTTCACGTTTCATTTGAATTGACGAAAAATTTAAGAGGTCTGCCTAAATAAACAAAATTGTAGGTATTATGCTACCGAAAACCCTCAATTAATCCAAGGTATACGTTTAGAAATCTAAGGTTTTCGTTAACAAGCCCAGAACTCTGGCTGCCTGCCCAAGAACAGTATTCCTCAAGAAATTGCCTACGAAACATTGACACATGTGATGGAAAATACCAAAAAGGACACATTTGGTTACCACGGCCAGAGGTGGCCATTTGGCACATTTTCTTGGAACAAAATAAAAGGTTTTTTAAATGAACAGCAAAAAAATAATTTTGTAATGCATTTTTCTTTTAAGAAACATATGCTTCCTCTTCCAACATCGATTCGTTCTGTAATATCTGTATCGATTCTGTATTGCTTTGTGCTGGTTTGCCCTTGCGTTTGAAACAAAATATGTATATTCAAGTATTAATTTGGTTTAAGTCTTAAGGTCGTAAAGAAAGATTTGGCATTAAACCATTAAAAAAACTCATTACCGAATCTTCTTATCTGGTGCTACACTCACAATTTTCTACGTGGGGCCACAAAACAAACATGGTTTTGGTCCTGGCCAAATTCGCATCACTTTCGCACCGGCCTAACATTCCTGCACTACCACGAACCAAGAGCATGTATAATGGGCAAAGGTGAAAAAGAGTATGCAAAACATCTACCCAACGCATCCTGCGCGTCCGACACATCGCCATAAATAATGCCACCGTCCAATGCACACAAGCAGAGCGGGGTGGGGTGCCGGGAATCGTCTGGAGCCCGCTGCCTAATGATGATGGACTTGTTCAAATTCGGCACCAGAAGACAAGAACCGTCGACGATCGTAGCAGAGCCACTGGGAACCAAAATCGTCGCGTCACTGTGCTCGGTATGTGTGCATTCCGGGCTGCCGGCGCCCATTTATCAAACGGATCGCCACCATCGCCAATTCATCACGTCCACGGAGCGAAACCTCCGTCGTCTGGCGAAGAGTTGGCCAGCCAACATCGAACGAAAACTTGAACCCGAACAAGTTCGAGGGTCGGAGGAAAGTGGCGCTACTTCGGGACGTGTAACATGATTTATCAATTTTCCACCATTTTCGAAAGTTGCCAAACCAAACGAGCCAATCATGTCGCGCGTGTGTTGGTTGGTGTTGTAACGAGGAAATTGAATCGACCTGTGATCTCACCGTCGAAAGGCGTCGCGTCAAAGGAAGCGAGTGACACACCGCGAATTTTCCGAGCACCTACCTCCGCATGAAATTACCGAGACACGGGCCACCGCATCCCCCGAGGGGTGGCATAAATTTCCCAAGGAATCGGAATGCCATCATGCCCCGCCGGCGGGAATGAGACCCGTGCGTACACGTAAATCATACCACGCGGAATGCGCTCCTCTTCAGTTCCTTTTTGGGGCGCACAAAATTCGGTCCCAAAGTCGGACACCTTGGCGCGCCCCTTCGGCAAGTTATGCATGTCCCGCCCGCGCGCTTATCATTCGCAAAATTCTTTAAAATATATATCGCTCCTCCATGTCCGGGGGTTGGTGGTCCGCGTTTTGGACACCTGCGGCGAAACCAGGGCAGGTGTCCTTACCAGCCGGCCTGGAAAATATTCCGGAAACGGAAGGTCGCGATGGGCCGCTTCGCGAATATTGGGCCCCAAAAACAAGGGACAGGTTTTTCCGGTAAAGTTTTCCATTCGCAGACCTGGCGTTGCGGGGCAGCGGGCTTCGAAAACATGATGTCACGGCGACACCTTTCGCGTATAATGCGATTAAAAACATTGGCACACCGCAACGGCACAGATTCAATTAACACCTTAATCGAATTACGGTGGGCTCCGGAGAGGTCCGGGCGAAACCGAACGGAACATGCATCGAACACACACGGTACCTGGTTTGTGGTTGGCGGTACAACGTGGCGCTGTGGTTGCCGACGCCGCCGCTAACGGAAGCAACGTGAGCGACCCCGGGTCGGTGTCCTCTGGTTGGTCCTGTCGGTCCTTCCCTTTGCAGTGCATAAAATCGGTTAGATTACACTGTCCCCGTCCCCGGGTGGGTGGCTCTAATAGCAGGTCAGGCCGCCAATCGACTGGCGTTCCGATCCGACACTGGGAACGCATCGTTACACGCCCATCGACGCGATGGAGGCGCCTGGTGTTTGTTGAGAGCTCGAGTGTGTCGCGGGACCGAAGTGGTTAAGGAATCGGTTCGCGAGGGTGCTTACGGACAGGCGGACGGAGGGCTAATCCTACGTAATCCGTACCCGATTCTAACCCGCCGGCTCGACAACAACATAATCGGTGGGGCATTAATGACTTACTTTTGCTGGACGAATATGAAACGGAAAACAACCAACGACGCTAATGTTGTGTTGTCGAGCGACTAATCTGCGCTGACGAAGCGCACCGATAACGTATCAGCGAGCGAGAGGGATGGAGAGAGAGAGAGGGGGGATGGATGAGTCCCGCGTGTGTGAGTGGCGACAAGCCAGCTAACAGTTATGAGCTTATGTGCGCTCCGTTTGGTTTTTATCGTATTTTTGAACCTTTTTTCGTCGCCCTCGATTCCGAAGAGCTTTGGGTTTGAAAACCAACAGACGTCGCGAGTTTTATGGGACAAAAATGGAAAAAATAAGTTACACAGCTCAAATTTACTGGTTATGCAAACATTTTGGGGACCATTTTCGAGCACTAAACGAGGACCAAAGATTCGGGATGTTTCGGGGTTTCGATATTCAGCGAAGCACCAATTGATGTTCACGATTATATTCGATCCCACGATAAAGCAATTTAAAGCTCTTTATGTAAAATATATGAACTAAATTAATTTAAATTTCCATTTGAGTTTTTTTCCATCACTTCATTTCAAGTTTTGAAACTCTAACCCATATTTAGAAGTTCAGATTATAATTCTTTGTCCTTTCACAAATAAAATCTTTAAAAATATAATATTTCAGACCGATTGTGTTTTTGTTTTTCTATTCTATTTTGTTTTTCAACTAAGTAAGTTGTGAAAGTTTTAGCATAATTTTACTAAGAAGTTGTTTACCATATTTCCTTTAATATTATAAAGGTCGATCGGTGACAATTGATGCTACTGATTTAAGCGAAGAAAAATGTAATTAAAAGAAAACTTCGACATGGCTTAAGATCAAGCAAAGCAAATCAAGCATTAATCGTTGCTCAATGAGAGCGCGAAGTAAAACTAGCACATTACGAAAAATCGGGCTGTGTGCTATTTTAAGTTAGTCCTGCAAGTTGCAAATTAGGCTACGTTGCCCGAGAACTGTCTTTTGTAATAAACAAACAAATAAATAAATAAAATAATGAAAACATTAAAATAAACACGAACTTCGAAGGGCAAAGCAAAGGTCTCCACTACCGTACGGTCGCCATTGATCAAACGACAATCCTGCACTGTGGAATGAAGCCCTTGTTTATGTGTGTTCACGTGGACTCAGACCAAAGGGTTTATGGGAGCTACTCACAAGCCACGCGCTCGTCACAACTCAACGCCCGTGCCGCGCCACGACAAATGCAAACCACGTCGCACCAACTTTAAAGTCGACCCGACCCGAACTGGATTATCCCTTTCCTGTTTGTGCGCCTTCCATCCCCGAAAGTGTGCCTCTCCGGACGGGCAGCGGATTACGAAGGAGCAGCGCGCCACGTCCGTCACGTGCGCGGATTTAAAGCTCGGCATAATGAAATACAAAAAACTGCCCCCGATAATGGCACTAATACAGCCGGGCGAAGCCAGCCAACTCTAAACTGCGGGTGCGGGTCCCATGAATGATTTATCGAAGCCATTTTCCGGCGGTTGGAGCGCTCGGGTGGCGGCGGAAAGCATAAATCCCGCCAAACGGTTTAATGATGTCGTGGCCACGCCACGGAGACGCAGACTCGAGCGCCCGAGAAAGGCGGGCCCCTTCACCATAAATCTGCACTCCAATCCAGCCGAGGGCAGCCGGGAGAGCGATGGCGCTAAGTGTTTATGCTTCACGTGGGGCCGGCGCCGCTAGTTGCTAGTGGCGGCGTCGGTCGGCGGCGTGGCACACGGTGAGAAGGAGAGGGGCTAATGCGAAAGGAATATGATTTTTGGTAAGCGCCAAAATTACGTGCGGCGGAAGGATTTCCACACTCTGCTTCGTCTTCTTCGGGAAAAGCGCCGAGTAACGGTTCGCCAGGATCTTGCGTATGGCGTTGCGGAGCGGGCGTGACTGGAGAGTAACGAGTTCCTGGCACAACATTCGCATTCAGTTGGTTGGGTGGGATTTAATATCATTTCAAGGTTGACTGATTGCCCGCCGGCGATAAGCCGATAATAACGGCGGAGGACCGGAACGGTTCAACCACGGAGCGGGGTGATGAATGGGTTCAAGGTCGCTGGCGCTGGCTGACTGCTAATGGTCAAACACATTACGCCCAGCAGAGAGCGCCAGGAGAGCTTTCCAAGCTGTGGGCTCACAAAAACTATATTTGAATAAAAGTGGAACAAACGTCGGAAAACATGCTCCACTGCTGCTCGCGGTTCGGTGAGCATAAAAGCGTACATAAATATGATTGCCATTAACAATATCCATTGCAATGCGCGGCATAAGGGACTCATTAAGGTTGTTCAATGGCGCAGGGTTCCCGGAAAAGCCACGTTTTTCGGGTGAATAATTAATACATCAAAAAGAGTTTTCGTGGGGCCCCTTTTTTGTTGGCCCATTTCATGTCTAACGACGGAATGAGCTGTGAAGAAACTAAAACTGGGCGCTGAACAATGGCGATGGTGAAGGTATTAATTCAGGATCCAGAGCACCTACTAGAAGCATTAATTCCATTCAGCTACGCATAACTGCGATTCGATAACCAAACCAGCATCCAGCAAAACGAGATGGAAGCTAAATTCTTAATCTAACCCAACAACCACCGCGGACAGTGAAAGTGCGTGTTTAATTGCACGAGGGAATGCCAGGCTGTTGTCCTGGCCCTCAGATTGGCGGAACAGCTTTGATGCGCCAACATTTCAGTATTGGCCACCGCCTGATTCAATCCCGTCGATTGGGTCGATTTTTAATCCAATTTTCGTACATCATCTATTCATATCCAGCCGGCCCGGGGGGCATGTGTCACCAAAAGGGCACGCCAGCCATGATCCTTTTCGGTCCAAAACGCGAACCCTTCCGTGTCTCGGCTCCAGCAGCGTCATCATACAGCCCCATTGACGTTGTTTCAAGCGAGTTAATAATGCAGCGAAACACGATGAACGGAGTTTTCCCAAAAAATTGTCGGCCTTTAAGTCCGTTTTCCTGGCACTCACCAAAGATCGATCATAACGAGCGTACATAAATGAAATTGGAACCCAGAAAAGTGACCCCCGGTAACCCGGGTTTTCGTGCTTTTGGGTTCCGGCAAAGAATCATGCGAATCAACGTCCGGGAGTGCGTATATTCAATTTATGGAACGTTCGCCGCCCACCAGCTTTGTTCACTTCCCGCCGCCATTGTTGTTGATAAAAAAATAATGAAAAATCCCACCGGAAGCCACCGGAGGACTGTGGCGCGAGCGTGAACAACTAACTTATGAAACAACATTCAACATACCGGCGGGCGGCCCCGCACCGCATCCCATTCTCTCGAGCATTCCCAAATCCCCTAAACAACGTCGACGCGAATCGTCGTCATCGCTGTGGCCGTATGGAGTGTTGCCTCGGTGCCTGGAAGAGTGCACAGGTACACGGGACAGGACACAATGGTTGGGTGGTTGGGAAATCTGGAACCAACAAACCCCAGAAAGAAAAAAAAAAACAAAAACAGTACTAACTTTTCCTTTACGGCACAGATTTTTGTGGCTCCAGCCGGAAAAAGATAAAAAACCAGAGGGACCTTCAACAAAAAAAGAGACTTGGACGGAAATTGAGATGACAACCATCATGGCGCAGCAAAAAGGATGTAAAAATAAAACCCCTTCCGAGCGCGCTCCGACCTCCGGGTTCGAAGGATAGTTTTATGCTTTAAAGAATTGACGACGGGAGGGACCACCATCCTGGGTAGACGGCCTGGGACGAAACTTTCGAAGGCCAATCCCAACCACCGGCGACTTTTTCACCGGCCCATTGATGGTCATTGTTAGTACACGCGCGCGCGCGACCGTTCGCAAGGACACAATACACACTGCTGCGCCATTTAGCTCCCAATCCGAGAGCGCTTTTCCGATGGTTTTTCCGTTCATCTCCGCCGTCGGCGATGATGATGATGCGGGGAGGGGGGATCCCTTTGGGAAGTACATCAACAATCCTCCGGCCGGCCGGCCGACGTCCACCCACCCACGCCCACTCTGCCAACTTTGGCGCCACACGCGGCAGATAAAACTTTTATTGCGCCACTCTAATTGTTTCGTGTCGACCCGACTCCTGACATTCATTTCCGCTTCCGCCCACAATGGGGTGCGGGCGAATGGCGATTTGTGTGTTTCCGGCTCGACACAAACACCACAAGCGACATACGGACAGGGACACGAACGACATACGCCTTCCCGTGTCTCGTGTCTCCTCTGGTGTGTGTTGGTTGTTTCTATTGGTGAAAAACAACGAAAACCTTGCCCATTGTGCCATCGGAAACAATGGAAAGCGAGGAAAGCGGGCTGTGGGCAGTGGGGATCACAAATCGCACTCGTGATGGACGACGTTGGGCAAAACTCGTGACGGAAATGCATCACTTTGCATAACGCATTTTATGATGCGCTTTAAGTGAATAAGGACTGAACTGCATCCTCAAGTTGGACCCACGATATTGTATTGCGTTTAATATTATGGAGAATAATGTATCGTCGAAAGAAGTTATAAATAAAAAGCAGAATAGAATAGCACCGGTCATAAGGATACCGCGCAAGCAACATAAACTATTTACAGCTTGCATCACCATTCAATTAATGAAAAGCGTGTTGATCAAGAATATAGGCCAATGGAAACTAAACTGGCCAACGTCGAGGAACAGTGCGAAAAAAGCACCCGCTGTACCATTGTGTCACGTTCACAGAATCACATTCAATCGTTCTCGCCGTTGGTGAGGTCCCGGTAGGTACATAAAAAAAACAGCAGCATACAGCCAATCGAAAGAAAGCCAGAGCCCAGAGAGCCCAGCTCTCGATCGTCACAATCGATTACACTGGTGTCAAATTAGATTTGATCATCATTTATCTTCGTTTCGCCGGTTTGTTTGCTTCGCTCGCGCGATTTTTCAAAGCGACACCGCCCCTATTTTTATGTTGATTTTACGCCCCGCGCGCGGAAATGGTGTTTCATTCATCGCCAGCAGCAGTGCAAAGTGGGTGGATTGGTTTCGCGATCCGCGTTTTTTTTTTCTCTAAAAGATAAGCCGTGCTTTTGTACGCCCCCCGTTTGTGGTGGGACATTAAAAGGCTGCGCCGTTTAAACGGCGGGTTATAGAACGAAATGCTCTCCAAAAAGCTGGACAGAGTTGTCGCTATGGCTGAAGTAACTTTTAAAATTTACTAGACATCATATTCATTACAAATCAAGGGCGATACTGTGAGACAGATGCAAGAAAGTGACATGAGTCAAAGGACATAGAGATTTTTTAAATTTCGACTCGTTCGAGGAAAACATCGTGAAATAGCATTATTCTTGTCCATTTAATTGTATATAGGATAAAACCAATGTTTGAATCAAAAGAACGGAATTCGGGGCCAATCTACATTATACAGTTAATGGAGTCAACACGATTTCAATCCAGAACACGTACATGCCCCCGTACTGTATGAGTCACTGTGGCGTGCTTTGCACCAATCCCTCTCCGCTTCGAAGTGCAAACTATTCGTTTACCGTTCCACAAACATCAACACCGAATCACGGGTCTTTGTTTAACGGTACCACCCACCCCCCAGCACTGCATTTATCTCCCAAACATCAAAAATGAAGCCACCCATACACACTTTGCATAAACGGCGGGGGTTGCATTTTGGGGCGTTCGTTGCAAAAGCACTGCGCGCTGATTGCCTTTCGTCCTTTTTTTTCGGGTTCTAATTGCACCGGCGAACCACCTGCCCCAGGGCTCCGCGATCGATGAGCTTGCCCGCGACAAGAAGTTGAGCCATTCCCCGGCCGTCTGATGAACATCGTTCCACTTTTTGTGTCCGAAATTCCATCAAACACTCTTCCGAAAGGGAAAACAATCATCCGGCTCCGAATGGACTGCAGGCGGAAACTAATGACTAACCTTCGCTACGAAAAACAATTGGCTTTTCGCGCTTGGTATGTTTCAATTAAAATATTCAGTTTTGATGTTGACACACAAAATTACCCAACGCGGTCCCGCCGCCAAATGACCAACCGGAGGACCAAAAATCTGATACCGGACCACGAACGCCCGCGTGTTGGGGATTGTGACCACCGTAAAAGCTCCAGTTCCAATATAAATATTTGCATTGGTCGCTTTTGGAGCCCCTATCTGGCCCGACATCTCGGTTGTCGAAATCTTTTTTCCAGTGGCCGAAAGAGTTGTGCCGAACTTAACGGCCACACAGGACTGCCACCGCACGGGACGACGCGCGGAGCAAACGGTGCAGGTCGTTTCGTGACTTTCTTCTGCCTTATTCGGCTGAGCAAACAAAAATATGCTCCAATGGGGCCAGCAAAATGGGCTGCCGGCGTAGAAAGGTGACGCGGCACCATTAGTGTTGTTGGTGGCCCTATTTCGAAGGGCGCACCACGAAGGACAACCGGCTGGCCGACCCTAGAGTCCGACCATTGCCCACCAGCGAGTCCTTTGCAAGGACGGAACTGGACGGAGACGGACACTCGTAAACATAATGATTTCATTGCCGTCATTTTCATTACGCCATTTCGGTTGCACCGAAACCAGATGCCGCGCCCTCCGATATAGCTCGGATCTCGGCGAGGCAAGCAGCATAAGCATAAATGCAAGAAAATCCGTACAATACGCTCTCCACGCAAGCACCACAGGATGAGGGCGAGCGACGGAATTTAGTAAGTTTAGATCAGAAATTGATGGGAGCTTCGGGGGGGTTCGTGGAGCAACGTGAAAACCAATTTCCCTCGGCCGTTTCCCGGGGCGGCCGTTGGTACATAAAATTACCCGGGTGGGTCGTTCACCGGTGGCCATGAAGTTACCATGCAAACGGCCAATTTTATTTTTGTCACTTACTTTAGCACCCCGTGTTGGCACCCCGGGGTCCCCTCCCTGGCCCGCCAGGGGATTTAAGTGATTCCACCGGGCCCCCGGGCTGGCTATCCAGACGTTTGTTTGCATGGCCAGTAAATGGTCAGCGAGGGGCATCCAGCTAAGTGTGTGTTTGTAACCTTAGGGAGTTTACGAAGATGATGCCAACAGGCCACAGGAGACGAACGGCATTTGGGTAGAAGCGCGGCGTGCGGTGGGGCTAAAAGTGACGCGAGCGACCATAATAAACAAACATTGCCGGAATGGAGCAGCAGATGTGGACGGGAAATCGGGATTCTTGGGGTCGGTGAATCGGGAAAACTCGGGCAAAGAAACCGAAAGTGTCATCGCAAAAATGGCTGACAAATGATCTTTGGCGGGGCTTTAAGGGGCAAACAGTTGTTAAGGGAAAGAAAAAGCCCCATGTGGCGAAAAAGCAACACCGAAACTTGTAAAACAAACAAAGACAAATTAATTGTCTCAAGACGAAGAGCTCGAAATAGAGAAAAGTCACAGGAAAAAAAACTCCCTTTGAAACTTCGATCAAATGAAAGATTTCGAGAAGATTGTGATTGTAGTGGATTCGGAGTCGAAGATTCGAACAACATTACGGGTAGATCAATCATTACAATAGTCGAAGACTTGCTACACATACCAACACTATAAATTGCGCTATTGCAAATAAATCCGAGTTTAATGAATCATTACGCCTTTCGGTTTGGCGTAATCGAATATATTGAACACTTAAAATAGAATTATGATCATCTGAATTGAATTACAGTACTTTGGAAATGTTCCAATATTGTCAATTCGACCGAAGATTTAATTGATTTTCAACAACAACATGTGTCCCAAATGTCTCGAAAATACTTTTCTAATTTTGTGGTTTATTACATACACCAACACACCTTCAAAGCTATTTGCCTCCTTTAGGACTCCATTAGACCCACAAAGCCTTTCATCTAATGAAGCGAAACTCTTTCCAGGAGCAGAAGGCAGGAGACAGAGGCCAAACCACAACACAGCACAACCACAACAACAAGCGGTGGCTGTGGGTTTTCCGGCGAAGAAGGAACCGGCCGGGAACATAACCTTAAACCCCGCGAGTCCTGTTTCGCATCGTTGCGGTTGACGGGATCCTGGGACCCTGCTCCCCGATATGATCTCAATTTTTCATTTGCCATCTTTAGTTGATCCTTCCATTCTGCGACGTCCACGGTGAGGGGAAAATCAAATTAGGATCGACGAGTTTTTCCCTTCCAAAGACAACTTCTTGTCACTGCTTGTGGTTTGCTACCGGCGCGCACACATACACACAGACTCGAAAAGTCAGGCTCAGTATTGATTGGGGCTTTTCTCTCGTTCTTCAAACGTCGTTAAACCGACTCGCTGCTGGCTCTCTTTGGTCCCTCCCCTTTGGGCGAGGAAGCAAAGTTGAAATCGCACCCCCCCATCCCACGGAAGCGTGGCCGGATTTTCCGCACCGGAATCGGCAAGGCACTTCCGGTCGAGAAATGATCGACAACCTCGCCACCACACGGCGGTTTACGATGATTGATGATTGATGGCCGGCGTCGGCTGCGGCTCAGAGGTTTGGGGTAATAAAATTATTGAAAGCTAAGTTCTTCGACGGGCCAATATCCGGCCCGTCGCGACCTTAACTTTCGGCCGCCACCCTCTCAGGGACACATTATTTGTTTTACCGGCATCCTTACTAGAGCACCGCGCCACGGCATTAGCACAGTGCCACTCACCGGTCGATCGATTTTACGATCACCAAGTTCGCTAATCTGCTCACTGGAGAGGGTCTTTTATGGTGCTGCGAATGGGGCGAAAGCACAATTTCAAAACAACAGTAAAATAAAATAAGGCAGAAGGTGCTTGTTCGGTACATGCGCCAGAAGCTGCCCGGGCCGTAAGGAGGGTATCATCAAATTTTCAAGCGGAGAAAATCTTATTTCAATCATGAGAAATTACTTCTCTCGATTGCTTTAGATAATGGTAAGGAACTAGGCAGCAGTGGTTAGTGTTATTATAATAAATGCGGTCATTATCCTTGATGAAGCAAGAAGCTCTTCAAACGCATTGTGTTGCCTAAAATCTCAATTACAAGACTAATAATAAATCTAAATTAAAAATAGAATAAAATAGAACCTTACGAAGGAATATTGTCTTTCTTAAGGAAGTGGGTCGTATGTTAAAACAAGTTTAAGTCTGGGTAAAATCGGAAAATGGGTTCCACATGAACTGAACATTATCTCTTCACCACTGGACCATTTACTTTGCCACGTTAACGATGATGATGGGTTAGTTTATTCTAGCGATAAAAGTATTGATGGCCAAATGGGGTGGCTGGTCCGATGGTGGGAATGAGCTTCACGCTGGATCCTTGATTTCCTGAAGAATATTTGTGGGAATTCCAGTTGTTTCAGATAGTAAGGACTGCTAAAACTTTTTGAAGGGAACGAGCCTTGCCATCAACATAATCTAAATTGCCGTTTGTTAATGAATTGTTGAAATTTCCATTTTCGACCATTTCCAGCGTAACTTCATTTCAAAACCTGAAACTGTCCTCACGTAGACACGATCCCTATCTCTGCAGATTTAAGCTGTAACCATCGTAACCAATTTAGGAAATCAACCAAACAGTAGTAAAATTTAACACCCAAATAGGCGTAGCAGTACCAGTGCCATTTACGGTGCTGCCGTTCGGAACTCTTCCCATTCAATCGGACGGTCGGAACAGTGCCCTAATCAACCGAAAATTAATTCAATAACCAGCATTACCGGCATTACTGGGGTGCGCATTCGGAAGACTTATTTACCACTCCCGCCTTGCCGCAGCGAGTGGGCGGCCCAGGCCAGCATGAATAATGGCGCACGAAACCGATTCATACATCCGGGAGAGTCCGGACCGCAGGAGACCCAAACCGCGAAGACCGGTTCGGGTGGGCGAAGCGCGAGCTGATAATGGTGAATCAAAACGTTAATTACAGGATACCAGTCACCCGTCATCGTTCGAGGTTCGTCCTTTTCAACACCCGCCGGCAGCGTGCACTACCGTCTTTGATCCCACAGTTCGGGAAACTGAATCGGGAAACTTAAGTGCGTAATACCGGATTGACGATGGGGCTGACGGTGAGACGGTGCGTCAAACAGCCTCGAGGGGTAGCTGCGCGAAATGGCAGATGAAGCGAAATGATGGCCGCCCATTTCATTGTTGATTTCATCAACAATCGAGTAGCATCGGTATCAATAGATCACGCCGCTAGTTGTCTTTTATTTGCCACTAATTTGCGTAATGTGTCTTGCGGGTGCTGGTTTACGGTTCAGCGGAGCAATCAATCGCGACTAATGACGTGAGGACAATATCGGATTAAAGCACATGTTTTAGAGTGATGAGGTGTTGCTTTGAACACCCTCAGGATACTAGGCTGTGAAGCATTGAGATTTGTTTGCAGATTTCGAGGAAAATTCCCATTTTCCCATTTTCATTTAAATCGCAATCCCCAAAATAAACTGCGTCCGTGAATCGGAAAGATTGATCCCAACAGTAGCATACGAGGAAATGATTGAACCGCAAAATTCGCACAGTGCCGAACTTTAATCAGAACAGCAACCACGGCCTCACATTAGAGCGCGGCCGATGGATGCATTTTTGGACTAGCAAACAGCCTGGGAACCCTGCCACCTCAATCAGTGGCCGGAACAACACGCACCGACGCGATTCTGATTCATTATTGAAAGCTGGACGTGGATGTCTGTGGCACGCGATTAATTTCGTGCCGGATTTTCCCAGTTCACAACCCTGCAGCCAAATTATGATTCGTCCCGAAAATACGTTAGCCACCTACGGCTTGGCGGGCTGGTAGTGACCACAAAACTGGGCCACGGGCCGGACCGATTGGCAGCTGGAAAATTAATTTCGCCATTCGGCCAAAGGCCCGGCACAGCGATAGCGAGCAACGCCACGTATCCCCGAAGGGACGAGAATTTAATTCTCGTCAATTAACTATTTCCTCATGTTTGGAGCCATTTTGTTCACGCGGGTAACGAGTGACGTAAGCCCAGAGCCCGCTTACAAGCTGACACTGGCGAAAGGTGATGGGCTTTTGCGTGTCAATCTAATAATAATTACCGCGTGGGCAAGGAGGAAACTATCTGCTTCTTTGACTGACTGGTAGCCTTCCCGGTGGTCGGTGGTCCTAATGAAGGGGTTTTGGTCCACCCCACACAAACACATCAGGATCATAATGAAGGGAACCACATTGACCAACGAAGCACGCCCGAAACGCGGTGGCCGCATATTCCCCAAATAATCCCCACCTAATTAGTAGTGCCGCCAACACACTACGCCACATGGAAAAGCATAAAGAAAAACACGGCGACATCATATTCGTCTGCGAACGGGGCGGAATAAGAATGAGCCACGGGAGGTGGGCCAGGACCTTTTGATGGAACGAGCGGTAAAAACAAATCAATAGATTTTATTGACTTCGAACCCTCCGGGCGGGCCACGCGGATCGAACATGTGGCTTTGTTTTGGTGTTCAACATTAAACGCGCGTCCTGTTGGCGTTTGGTGTCCGTGGCCTCCGGTTCGGGAGCATCGCAACAAAAAAAAACCCTCCGCCATAAGGCAGCCCACAGAGCCCAAAGGATTCACAGGGAAAGGGATTTATTTATAATCCAACCAGTACAGTAGTGGCCACTAACGGGAGGACTTCCGGTGGAAATAATAAACCTATGCTAATGTGAAGCAGACTCGCCAACATCACCCTAGCCCGGTCCGTCCGGGGTCCGGAATTTATGATCCTTTGTAATGAGTATTTTCAAAAAATCATTTTAATGATGGTAGAATGGCCACTAGAAAGGAGTTGAAGTGCTAAACTAAACCGAGCCTCACTGTAGTCGGTTGGGGTTTCCCTGTTGGCACAACAACTACTTATGCTCCACACAATCACAGACCGTGCCAGTAACACCGGCCGCGTGGAGCCAGAAGAAATCTGAAAGCCCCGAGAAGCCGAGCCAGGACAGGTGGCCCACACATACACGAGCACCGTTGGATGGTCGTTATTTGTAGGACTTAACTCCCGGAGGGTAACTTGTATCGAGAAGCCTTCACACGGGGGGTGCTGCTGCTTGGCCGGAAGTGGAGCGCCGGCCCACCGGTGGGCAGTAATGCTCATGATGATCAGAGGCAGATTGGGGTAGAGAGCCGGAAAATGATGATCCGGCAGG
The DNA here is from genome assembly GCF_943735745.2 of Anopheles bellator. Classification (NCBI taxonomy): domain Eukaryota; kingdom Metazoa; phylum Arthropoda; class Insecta; order Diptera; family Culicidae; genus Anopheles; species Anopheles bellator. The sequence goes on from NC_071286.1 coordinate 30,494,314, forward strand.
CCAGGGTGGTCTGGAGGCCACGCGTGGTATATGCTCTTTTCCGGTAGGACTATGTGTTTTCGACCACCAGGCGGGCGGGGAGCTACCTCCGTGACCGCCTTCGGCCATTTTGCAAAAAAACGCACAAAAAATAGCGAACCGAACAACGAAATTGTTATTTTAGTGGCAACAGTTTGAGTTTGGGTTGCTGGTGCGTTCCGTTCCGGCGATGGGCCTTCACCCCCAGGAGTGGTTTATTTAACGACATCGGATTACACTTTTTTACACATCTTCGTCCCAAGGTCCCCTCACAAGCGCGTGTAATGTGTTGCTAATAGTGACATAGAGAGGATCGGGAATTAGTGTCAATACCGAATGGTCTGTTTGTGAATTTTACACAAATAAGGAAACGTGCCGGCCTATAGTGAGTGAAAAATGGGTTTGCCAAATACGTTTAATTAAGCAAACAAGCTCATTAGCAAGCAAAATGATGCGGGCTCTCTCTTTGTTTTCGCTGTTCTCGCCACTATTGTTTCTTTTGATGTCAAAGGACAGAACGTTAGCTCCCGACCATGAGTTGAGTATTGTCGTTTAGTTCTTGTTCGCAGAAAATGGCGGCTAAATACTCATTATTGGTCCGATATAATACGATTCGATAACCTCTATTGCATATTTCATTGTCAACATGTACATAATTTAGTTTAAAAATGTAGTCTATGTAGTCTAATGTCAGTCTATGTAGCAGAACACAACCGCTCGGGGTCTGTCGGAGCAGTCGTATAAATTGTCGGATTAATATATTCGGGTTGTCGGATAAAGTACTTCCCGACCTTTGGTCGATTTGTAGAACTTTGGCGAACATTTACCGTTATCTGACAGGAGGCTCAACAAGATTCACACGAAGATTCGTTTTAATGGCCAAATGCATGTATTTATGTATGGTACCGAAAAGATTATCTGTTTATGTAGGGTCCTCTGTTTATGTCGTTATTTAATACGACCAACTCTTTCGTACCGATTAGTCACGTGCAGTGCGGAGAAAAATAAATGCTAATAAAAATAGATCGTAGAGGAAGGTTCCGCATGGTACGAGGGGTACCGGTTTCACAGGGTAATTAAATAAACCTTCCTCCCTAATTGCTTTCAGTTTTGATGCCTTCTTTCCGCGAATTTGCCTTAAGCTACCAAACTCAAACTCAGTGACCCCGGTTATGAATGGAATTTAAACGACACGCTTTGAACGCCACTTGCAAACGTTAACGACTCTCTGGGTTCATTACTGAAATGGCTCCATTTCGATTAACCGCTGCCGGTGCGCACCCAACAACAAAACACAATCGTAATGTTACCATCAAAACTCAACTCCAAACAAACAAACAAACAAACTCTTCCGACAACAAACATTCGGTCGGAAAGACAAAGTTATGATGCGATTATTGGCCCCACAACAACAGCTCGCGCCCTCCAGTCGATCGGCGAAAGCGCGTTTTTCCCGACGGGTCCCCAGACCACCCGACTGACTCCCGGCGGCCAGGCCAACCAAAGCAGTGGGGAAATTGAATAAATATTCTTTATGAGTTTGCAAAATTGAATTGCACTACCACGACACGGGACGGGAGAAGGCAAAGTTTTTCGCAACTCGATTCGACTCGACGAAACTTCGCGCCGGGCTCCGGTCACCCCAAACGTCAAAAGCCGCCGGCAGCACCACTGCGAAGATCCTTTCGCGCCACTTTCGGGAGAAATTAGTTTCCTAACTTGCCTCTCTCTCATTCCGGTGGCAGGCCACAGGGACACTCCAGAGAGTGAACTTTGCGCATTAGAATGTCTGGTCGGTGTAATGTGCGCGCCTCGCGAAACAACAGGACTTTAGTTTACTCCCGCTGTGCGACAGGCGCGACACAACCTCAAAGCCTCGTCGTGCTGGACATTCGCTGGCTGGTTGGCGTCAAAGTGCAAGTTTGGCCCCCAGGGGGAAACGCGCGATCTCTTCTCCTTTTGTCGCCTTCGGGGACACTTTGCGAGGTTTTTAAATAGATTTTAAATTGCGCAAGAAATTACTTGGCCCAAAGTTTGGTCGATGGTCACCTTTTTTTTCGGCCATCATCCGCCCACTGGTTCCGGCCAGAACATGGAAGTTTTACTTTTAATGTTTATCCCTCATCGTTCCCCGTTTGGCGATTGTTTTGCAGAGCTTTCGGTTCCGGTCCGGCGCGAACAAATTAAGCCGGGCGCATCGCCATTGCCAACCAGCGAACGACGGGGAATAAACTTGTGGTATGTAAAGTGGACACTTTGGCGAAAGTGACCTAGGAGGTCGTTAAAAATATGTTGGCTCCATTCCCTTGTGAAGAGGGTGCTCTATGGTAGTTGAAAAACGGTTGGCAGATGAAACGGAAACTTTCCAGAGCACCACGAACGTAAGCTTTTTGGAGCGAATGAACTGCTAAACTGATGTGCGCGGAACATCACGTTGGTGCCACGAGTTTTGGAGCGTATCGCCCGACAGGTTTCGCCCGAATTGTCACCACACAGCGCCCCATCCGGGGATGTGTGAAGTGGTGCAAAGGTATTCATTAAAAACGAGAACTCGGCCATGGTTGATCCCACCAATAGAAATCGTCTTCAACGCAGAACCGTCAGCCCCAAAAGCACCGTTTTATGTGCCAATGCTCTGGTTGGAAGCGCATCACGACGGCAAACGGCGATGACGGCAGCATATGAAAATGTCGCACAATGATTGCGATATCAGTGGCACACATCATCCGACCCGACCAACCGGTACAACCCAACCGAAGCATGAAAATCATAAAGCGAAACGCGGTGCACGCCGACCAGCATCGTGAACGACGGTGCCGCAAACGCAGAGATTGGGTTTCTGCTCCGCGAAAACTCAATATCTCCGAAACGCAAACTAACTCCTAGTAGTTGCTGCTTATGGGTAACGAACAGTCACTGGAACCAGTTTGTGGCACGTGCAAGATGTGCCAACAGGGCCGTGTTGCCACCCAGCACCACTTGACACCAAACGATGCACCACGAATATCGACACGAGATGCCTACATTAGCTTATCTGGTAGGTAATAAGGATACGAAAACGTTATTAAATGTTATGTTATTAAAACTTATATTGGGATAAAAAAGCTACTCTAAAAAAATGATATGAAAGCTGCTTCGGTTCGTAGATCATCCGCTTGCGCTGTACCGATTCATTGTCCTCTTTACGAAAGACATCAGTTCGAATCGTGTACAGTAAATCCGTTTGAACGGTCAAACTTAAAGTTGGCACTTAATACGGTTCTGTCCATTCTAATAATAACAAAAAAGCTTCCTTTTGAATACTATCGGCCAAAATTAACTATTATTGTTTCTAACAGAAAGTGGATGACTTCGTTCGGTCTTCAAAATATGTTTTAATCCATTCAATTTGAAGCCAATTGTAAACGTTGACAGCTTTAAACAGTTTAAACATTTGGGAACATCAATTAATTTTTTTCCATCATTCTAATGCTAGATAAAAAGTCGCATATTTCCAAATGAAAGATAAGATATTGTAAACTAACCAACGAAGAACGCGAAATAGCCATGAATATGGGTTTTGGGAGTTAGATTTAGACTAGGTTTGCATGACTTTCCATCCGACGTAGTCTACCGCCGAATCTGACCTTGTTTTCGAAAATGGTTGAATTCTATGTAGGCCAAATTGAAAAAATCATGATTTTTAACCATCAACAATCTGAAATGTTTCTTATTATTTTAGGCAAAAGTTCTCTGGAGTTGATGAGACTCAACAACAGAAAAGATTGCAAAAGCATTATGCTCCAGTGATACATAACTTGTGCAGGCCGTGTTGATTCGAAAGCTTACCAAATTTGATGAAGGGTTATAAGTTCATGAAGGAAAACATCTTTTTTGGTCAAGATTTCATTCAATAATCACGGATCATGCACGAATCCATAATGCGCGAGTTCCTCGAGGAAAATGGCATTAAGGTTTTAGACCCATATAAGTCAACAGTTGAGAACATGTGGGTATTGATGATCCTTGCAGTACAGTAGAAGATCCCTTGTAACTTAGCAGAAAAAACTCGAAACGAACGAAAACAATCTGGACAAGAATAATACATGAGAATCCTTAACTAAACAAAGCCGAAATATTATTTTACCCATACTCCTTAAACCACACACCGATAAAGGCTTTAAAAACGAACCTTTACGAACGGACATCACCCTCGTTGTTGTTCGAAGTTCCACTTCAGCAAAAAGCAAAGAGGTCATAATTTGTTATGAATTTTTCGTTACACAAAAGATAACACTGGCACATCATCAAAAACGAAAGCCACATCAATCGTCACCATCAAGTGGCCATTCGACTGCGCGAAGGCCACCGGGGCTGCGGTTGTCTGTGGAACTGAAAAATAAATATTCATTTCCGGAAGAACCGAACGCGAACCACACGAACCGGAGAGTCGTCTCTTCCGGTGCCGCGAAACCTTTGGTGAGTTTCGTTTTCCGTCGCGCGACGTCATTTTTCCTGCAACTCTACTCCACCCACACTGTAGCCATCGCTGTGAAACACTGGCACCGCCACCTCTGACTTTAATCTCCGCTTCGTCGGTTTCTGGTCTGAGCGTACCGGAAGCGGAAAGTGGTTGTGATGCAAAGTGGGACGCGCGCGTGTGCGCGTTACCTCGCGCTCAAACGAGACTTTCCGGATTGCTCTATTTCGGTCTGCGAAACCCCACGGGGGGCAGCACTCCATCCACAGGCCACGTGACCAGTCTCGTCATGGCCATCATTTAGTGGAGCCACCAAGGAAGGCGGCGGCAGCATAGGTGCGTCAAATCGTCCCCGGGCCGGGCGACAGCGAAATCACGGCAACGTCATGAGCGTCACATGCCACATGAAACCCTGTAAGGTGAGAGAGCACCTGACGTGGCTTCCGACGGCTGGCCGTCGACTGTCACGGGACAATCTCGTTGCCTTACATCACCACGAACGCTACGAAGTGGCGGTGGGTACATTACACTAATTTGGTTAGGCAGCGCCTCTCCACGTGTGTTGCGAGTCACGGCAAAGCCTTTCCTTTTTGCTTCTTGGCCACCAGCCATCCCCAGCGATTGTGGCGAGTTTCCCCTTTCGAAATGAGCAAAAGCCTTTTTGGTGCCTCGTAGCAGTGGCTCCGAGATGGAGGGACGACCGACCGACGACCAATTCTCCCACTGATGATTTATCGTGCGTACGTGCGTCCACCGCAAACAGCTTCTGACCTCCTCTGGCTTCGGACACACTCTGGGTTCATCTTATCGCCACAGCTTTCCTTGAACGTATCTCGCCTGACCACAGAGGGCAGCATAACACCGAATGGAGCACGCTCTTTGTGGGGAGAAGGACGATGACCATCCGGGAGAGAGCATTATGATTATTCGATTTGTCTTTTTCCTATGCCAGGACCATCGACCAGGGCCAATACTAATGAAGGGAACCGTGAAAATGGGACCCATTGGGGGGGGGGGGCCCCCCTCGCAATCGCAATGATAAATTGAACATCGCTTAATGGAGGCGACAAACACCCACAGAAGTGCCAAACGAAGGCTGCAGAATCGGCGAATCGAACTCGTTATCGCCAGATTGCCGAGCGATCGGAATTTAGTGAAGGAAAATGTCAAGCCAGAGTTCACGTTCGTTCTTTAATTTGTCCTCAATGGATTGGCTAACCTCGTGGGCGTCTCCGAGGTCAAAGATTGTGAATGAATGAAAGAATTACCGTATTTTTCCGTGTATAACGCGCACTTTTTTCCCAATTTTTTTAGCTCTAAAATCTGGGTGCGCGTTATACAAGGGTAGTAAACATTTTGTCTCCTCCAAGCATACAAATGTGCCCTTTTAGGTACATATTCTATAGTATTATTGAATAAATTATAAAATGAAACACTTGTTAGGAATATAATTATCCATACAATATCGTTTTTAAGTCATGGCAGGGAGTTAAAACAGAAGTTGTTGTGAAATCATTTAAAAAATGTGGCATCAGCATGGATCTGAAGATGTCGCAATTTATGAGGACTCTTCAGAGAGTGACAATGAGGAGTACATTGAACAGCAATTGGAGAATATCAATTTGTCAGACAGCAGTGAATCTGAGTTTGAAGATTATTCCGAAATATAAAATACTAGTATGTCTTTTGCAATGTATACGCATTTTATCTTTAGTCTACTTTAGAATATTTATAGAGTATTTAGAGTAATACATTATTATCATTTGATATTTGTTGGATATCACATATCTGAAAAATGTAAAGTAAAAAATTTGTTTTCCAATTTTGTTCTCGTAAAATATGGGTGCGCGTTATACACGGGTGCGCGTTATACACGGAAAAATACGGTAATAGCACACACTTTTTCCAGTTTTCCATTAGCGAGAGAAAAAATGGAATGCATTAAGCTTCACCAAATAGCTTCACCAACGATGGGCCTGTCAGAAGGTGGCGAATCTTCGGGCCGGCCTTTGTTCAAGATCGAGAGAGGCCCGCGGGCCTAATGTAGTCGGTCCGGCGGCCTCCATCATGAAGATAGATGTTGAAATAAAGCAGCTTCAAATAACCCGGGTGACAGTTATTTACAGCTTCCCATCAGCCACCGGCCACGATAAACTTATCTTGACTGACCTGCCTGGCGCGTGGCGACGCCGCGGTTGACGCCGCGTTGACAGAGCGAAAGGAAAACAAAACCCCCCCAGACACTGGCCGCACGACGGAAAAAGGATACGTCGTCACACTGACGACGTTGATAACGAAAATAGATAGGCAATTGTGTTGCTCTTCCGTGGCCCAGTCATTTAGATTTTACGAACCAACCTCCCCCGATAGCAGCCCATCCCATTTCCATGCTCCTGTTGCTGCTACTCTTGCTATTGCTTCACAAGCTGCTCGGACGCGAATGTTGCCAATTTAGGGGAACAGCGTCGAAAATGGTTTCTTCGTGGCTTATGTCGCCCGCGAAAGTTTGCTCAAAAGCACCAACCAACTCCTTGCCATCCTGGCACGAACGATCCTGCTGATACCGACGACTTTCTTCTCCCCAAAACCGGGCAACCGGCCGCGACCGGCTCGGGACGGAACAAAGTTGTGAACGCTTTTTAATGAGTTCTTGTTGTGATTTTCCGCAGCCAGCGGCCGTCTCCGCTCTCTCTCTCTCTCTGCGGACATCATCAAATTACTATTAGCAAAATCGGTCATCAACGCGACGTAAACGGACGGACTCGCTAAGACTGCAAATTAAGCCAAAGTTCCAAACCCGAAGCGTGGAGAAAGGATTTCAATTGATTTAACGCGTCGGTTGCCGCGTGGAAAAGGCGTAATTTCTGGCCACAACTTCACGGGCAACAGCAAGTTGGGTGAGAGAGTTCCGTGGTTCGCAGAACGAAGGTCACGTATATAGTGAGGGCTCCTACGCCTATGTTGGCCTCGGAAAGGCTTCACATGCTGGTCCGTCTCGTGCCACAAGAAAGTATTACACAGCAAGGGTAATATTTCACATTTTTCGCTCATTCTTTCGGCTCAACAATTAGCCTTACAAAGGGCCATACGTCACGGTGTTCCTGACGGGGGCGCATGTGACCTTCCTCGTAAGGATCCCCAACCCGACCAACGCGCGTCGTACGTCATTCCCCCTTTTGTGGGATTTGAAGTTTTGAGTGGAACAAAGTTTTCCTTCAAAACTGTGGGATGTGAACTGCGGTGCAGACGGGCGGTGCACCAGGAGCCACCGGTCCAAAACAATGTCCTTGAAAACCTGGTTGGTTGCTTGGAGGATAAATATGGCGCAAAAAATGGGCCCCGTGGCTTCGCCGGCGTCCTTGGGCAAAAGTGTGCCTGTGGCGAAGAATTAATTCTTTTGCCGAACACGCGCAACGGAGCGACATTCTTTGGCGGATGTAAATTTGGGCTTAACTTCTTAGCTGAAGTTTTGAGGATGATGACGGTGAAGCAATAACCTTTTGGCGTCGGCTTTGGCCAGTATGTTTATTCACAACTTCAACGGGTTAAGGGAGATTTTGAATCGATTTGAATAAAAACTTCACTTATCCTTTCTACGAATAATTAATGCAGTCTCGATACGAAGATAAGCAGTTTAGACCTAACCGAAATTAAGGGACATCTGAAACCTACGTGCCACTTAACAGCCCGATAGAACTGTTAAGCTATCATAGTATCGTTGAAAGTGGAGCCATACAGGATGATGATCAATTTAGGAACCAATGGCCACAGGGTGGCCTCAACCCAAAACTCATGCCCAATGAGCCGCGAGTCCAATAAAAAATGCAACACAAATTTAACAAGATTACTGCGATTCCCGAGGCCCCGTCCATACGTGGAACGTTTACGTGCCAGCTCATCGTCCGGAAGTCCGCCGCTTAACGTCACCCGTTCTCGTTCCGAACCCTTCGCTCAGCAGTGCCGAAAGCGGACACCGACACCGACGGCCGGAAAGCACCTCGTCGTGGTCGCGGTCATCATCGCAGCGGCAGTGGCTGGCTGGCTGAACATAAATATTTTCCGACAGCCGGTGATGCAAAAACTCTCCTTTCCGGCCGCCCGGAAGGTCGGTCTCTCGATGGAACATTTCCCACCACTCTTTCCGACCGGATGTGGACCGGGGTCTCTGGTCTGGTCTGGTGGCCGCCGCAGCCGACACGGCAGGACTCCGGAGTGATTTGCTGTCATCGTCATTAGGTCATCAGCAGCACCAGCAGTTTGGTCCGGTTGTTTGTCGGCCGGCCGAGGCAGGGTGAACTCGCTTCCGGTTGTTCGAGCGATGAAGGCAATTCGAGGCACTTTGGCCGTAAATAAAAGCTCTTTGGAACCCGCGAATGCCGGATCGGGTGCATGCTGGTGCAGTGGATGCAAATTGCTCCAGAACTTGTTCCAGGTCCCCGGCAATCACATAACAATAAAATTCGAACAGTGGCTCACCCCACAAACGGGCGCGCACAGTTACACAACATAAACATTTCCCTTCAAACCATGCATGAAAGTGCATTGCAGTGCAACGACGCGAACTGCAGTCACCGGTCATCGGCATTCCGCTGCATCACCGGGCAGATAATGGGCCAGTCGTGTGCTCGGCGGAATGCAAAAGCGGTCCACAGCGGCGATGAACTCTAAACTCGGCGCGGCGCCACACCAGCCAGCGGATGCTACAGACAGGTGAGCATCATCATCAGCATGGCCACGCGTCTAATGGTCGTGTCAGCCCTCATCAATCCACGGCACGCCGGACGGCAGAAGCAGCGGTGTCACTTCCCACCTCCTCCTCCTCCTCCTCCTCCTCCTCGGATCGATCCTTTGCCGTGGTTCCGTTTAATTGGTTACGTGGCCTAGTTGCGTGGACCTGAATGCAAACTACTGACTGGCGAGCGGCTTCTCATCAGGCATCAGGCACGTCGCCGTTGCTCGAGTGACGCTTTTGTGTGTGTCTCTGTGTTTCCTTTACTCTTCTTACAGCGCCCGACAACGTACTACAACAATGGTCCACCAACGCTTTTTGTTGTCCACCGTCAACCGAAAGCCGAAAAGAGAGAAAGAGTGAGAGGGGGGGTTTGTCGGGAACAATGGGTGCGAAATGTTCCGGAACTCGATTCACTCGGTTGTTGGATGATTGGAGTGACAAAAGGGGGAATGAACTAGGATAAAACGCGGAACAAAGAACGACCGTAACGACCAAGGATTAGCTAGAGTCACCCTAACACGCACACCTGGTCAAGGAACAATGGAACCGTTGTTTTAAGCCCGGTGTCGCACAAGTCAAAAGGAGACGTCAGCAAGAGGAAGTTGAACGTAAAGCACAGACGTTTTATTTTTTTGTTTTAGTCCAGAAACGGTTGACGATTGACAAAAGAAACTCGCTTAACTGTTTTTTGCAATAAGTGCAGCAAAAAAACATGAAAATTTCGCGGAAAGGTGAGTAACAGAAACATAAAGCAACGATTAAGGGATGCCAGACAACAATCAATCAATGAAACCATCAAAGTCAAAACAAACAACGCAGTAAACAAGAGGCAAAAGATAAAAAAAAAATTTGTAAAAAGATAGACAAAAAAGGAACAAATCATTAAGCATCATAAATGGCAAACAAATGGTAAACGAGTAATTAAACGAACGAGCAAAGTGCAAAAGTGATGCCGACAAATGAAAAATTAAAAAACAAACAAACCACTATCCAGTTATAAAAAATCCTAAAAAACAGAACAAATCGAGTGGATTAAAACAAAAAAAAAAGAACCGAAGTATCCGAAGCAAACCCGTGATGAAAAATGAAGCAGGCAAAGCAATACAAACACAGTAGAAACGAAAACTACAACGGCAAACGGCATTTATCCAATTAGTAACCATTGCAAGCGCTTTCAGCAACGTCCTCCCCGCCATCATTAGCCGCCACTCAGCCTGGTGCCGGGTATATCGAGATGTGGTTTTCATTGCCCCTGCCACGCTCAGCATCAAGTTTCATTTCATTCGTAGAACAACAACCTCGCGAACCGCGAACCGCGACAACATTGTTCCACTCTCTGTGGCGCGCCCTCCCTGCACCCCCGAGGAGTGCCAAAGAAAAACGGGAGCAAAAAAGGCGCTTCAATCTATGCTTTTCAGCTTCGGGTTCGGCGGTTCGGTTGGAGGTTTGGCCGCTGGGGTGTTTCTCGATGGTGCTTGAGCCAACGGTGGTTCGCTTTTTGTCCGTTTCATTTTCTTCTCCAATCAGTCGGACGAACACCTCCGACCGGTAAGCGGTTTTATCCGACGACTAGAGCTCCTCCTGCATATACCTGGCGAGTAGCCGCCCTGGAGAGGGTGGTGCGCTTTTCAGCGCGTCCGGTTTCCCCCCGGCGAACCGGACTTGAAGATCCCGCAACGGAACGGAAACGAAACGAATTCCGTTGTGGCGCGCTCGGCGTTAGCGTTTGCTTCTGCGTTCCGCCGGCTCTGAAGAACCGATTAAGCGGAATTCGGGAAACCGGGAACCCGGGAACGTAATTTGGCAAATCGAGTGGCGAAATCGCTGATGAAATAACAGCACCACCTACTCAGCGGTGCGCACGGTTGTTGAAGAAGGCGTCGTAGTGAAGGATGAAGCGTAAAAACAATAAAACACCCGACCCGGTTGCAGGGGAGCGGCGCAAAAAATCAACTCCCGGGCGGATTGGATCGATCCAATCTGCCCGGAGAGGTCGAAGTGTCCCGTCATCGTCAGACAACTTTTCGTCACAATCAAACACTGGTCTCTGGCATCAAGCGCCAAGTGTTTACCTTTTCAATTGCTTTCCGCTGCAGACCGCTTGAGTGACGAAAGCGCCATAACCGTGACCGCTCCTAACTCAACGTCAGTCCGAAAAGGCCCGAACGGTGTGAGTGTCTTCAGCAATTGCTGATCAAAGACCACCAGCCAGCTTCTGGCGAGAACGACGAGACCGAATTGGTGAGAAGGAAAGCCGAGAGAAACAGGACCGGAAAATTAACAACCATTTTCCTGACGAGCGTCCGGCTCGCCGTCGTCGTCGGCCGACACCAACCGCCGGATCCAGCCTTTAACGGGTTTGGTCGGGACCATCTGACAGTCCTGTCCTGGGGTGGTCTTGTGCAGCTGCCATACGGCGACGGTGTCAATCTTCTCCGTCAGGCCCGGCAGAACCGGTCAGATGAAAAATGGACGCCACAGTTCTTGGTGGCTGCGAAAGTGAAGAAGTGTTGTGGCTCCGGTTGGCAGCCTAGATCGTTTGACAGGTGAATCCATTTGTCAAATTCTGCTCGGTGCCCAGACGACGGAAAAAACACGCGGACTCGCGGACGTGTCATCGAAACACGTCAACCAACCCAATCGATGATCATCATTATCGTCCGTGGCGTCCGTGGTGGGTCCGAGACCCGTCAGGCGCAAGTGACGATTGACATCCGCTCACGGAGCCAGGAGGACCAAAGAGCCCGGGTCGCGGGTTGGATGATGACGCGCGGATGATTAAAATGTAATTATTGTTTAACAGGAAAATGTTGTTGAAGCGCGGCCGCCGCAGCGGGAGGCCTAGTGCCGTCGGTGATGCAGCTACCTCCGGCTGCTGCGCAACAGCTGGCCCCGCCCTGGCGATGGTGGGTCCAATTTTTGAACCCATTTCGCAACCACAAATTGGAGGCCATTTTTCCAGCAGGAAATAAAATGGAAATAAAATGAAATTAACGCCCGCTCGTCGGGCTGGGACCGGGGCCGGGCTCGGGCTGCTGCTAATTTCGTACCTCGGTGTTTCGTACTTTTTTGAGCACAATCGAATTTAACGCTGCAAATTGGCCATCATTTTGCGAATGTTTTTTTAGGAACCAGAAAGGAGATGTTTTAATGCGCGGAAAGGGTTACACATCGTCAACCATCTCTTTCGGGGGTCTCAATTGGTATCGCAATTTGGTGCGATAACTGAAAGGACCATTTCATTCATCAACGAATTAACAGCATGGATTAACGTGCCGTGGAGTGATGTGGTTACTAATTTCCGGGACTATTATATACGATCTGATTACGTGATTATTATATACGATCTGCGAATGTCCTTTTCTAACAAGTTTAATCCCATTCAAAGCAGTCTTCTCTCCTTTTCCTAGGAGTCACATCAAAGCAACTGCTGAAACTATCCGAACCGTTGTCCCATAAAATTCTAATTTTTGATATCATAAAATCATTTAAACCTCCAATAGTCTCGTCAATTGTTGACCGATGTGTGACGCCATCAAAGCAGTTGCGCCTGCGAAGACAACTGGCCCCAAAGTATTGGATATAATTTAAAGAAAAGCCTCTCGGAGCCCCATCACGCACCGGCTGATGGCATTAAAAGCCGTTGCGTCGTCCTCTAATTGCGTCGGCCGTCGGGGCCACCCCGATGATTAAACGAGGCTCCGGGGCGCACTGGCAAGCCGGGCCGGGCCGGGCAAGGCAAGGACGACAGCAGCAGCAAGCAAGGCAACCAAATTTAGTTAGCAAAAGAAAAGACTCACGAAAAGAAAACTCGGATCGTAATGACTGTCGGTCACGGGGCGGCTCCAAGCTCCCAAACTCTCCGCACGTCGTCGGAAAGGACCTCCGCTCCGTGGATCGATGAGATTTCTGTGGCCCGGCCGAGCAGCAGCCGAGATCCGCGCGTTAGCTCGTGCACATAAATCCGTTGATTCGATTAAAAGTTGGGACCGTAATTTGCCGAAATGCGTCACCCAGCGACCCACTTGTTTCAAGAAGTTCGTGCGCGCTACTTAGCAGCTGAATGGAGTAGTGCACCCCAATTCGTGCCCGTTTCTTTCGCGAGAAACCAAAGTGTCCAAGTGCCGACGACACCGATGGGGACCCGCCAATGTGAGACACTTCCCAACACTCTGTTGGAGGTACATTAAAAGTGATATCACCGCCGACAGACCGTCGGCCACATTACAGCAACTTTTCCCGTTACGGTTGCGGCGGCCCGAGCGAGAGGTGCTCCGGCTCTGGGAGGGAATTGCTCTGTTCACACCTTTTGCTTCCTCGAACCGCAATCGATAAAACTTCATGTAATCAAAGCAAATATCACTTCCCACCGGGCGGCGGTGGCCCACAGAAACCACCCGACCCGAGGCCGACCGGAGAGACGGAGAAAAGGCCGGATCGAAACACACCACGAAATCGAAAACGTAACACGCTCTTCTCGGAAAACGCCTTTTCCCGACCCGACCCGCCCCACGTCGATGAAGTAATCGTCGAGCGAGAAGTAATACTTTCGGGCGAGCGAAAGAGTTGCCCGACAGTCAGTCGGTCGCTCAGTCAGTCAGTCAGTCAGAATTTCCCCCAAATACGTAACACATCATAAGCGACCGTGGAGCGTGGCGGCCGAGTTCGGTACGATCCGATCGATAATCGCATGATTGCAGCGATTTTCTCACCGCCCACCGAATTCCGGCCATTTTCGGGGCCGAAGTTTTCACTCTCGTTCCGGGCTAGCTCCTCCGCTTTGGTCTCGTCTTTGTGGTCGGAAAAGCCTTTTTCCCACACATCAAACGGTGGTTCGTTCTGCTGCTCTGTCGGCCCATCTTTTCGTGTGGATCTTCGCCTTTTTTTGATAGAACCGCTTAAAGAATCGACAACCCGGTGGGCGACGCATATGGCAATCTTCCTGTTGTGGAGCATTAAAACCGCACTTAAAGGCAATCGAGTGAGAGAAAGAGAGAGGGACTCCTTACCCTCGACGATTCAGCAGATATTATTAAATGACAAGGATACCACAACACAGCACCAAGAAGGCAACACACGCGGGAAGGCACTTAGTCGCGATCGGGTAGAGAATGTCATTTTGAATATTTAACACACAACCGTGAAAAGCTGTTCGAACGGTCCGAACGTTGGGTAGGTCCCACGGCGACAGACAGCGGCACCGGAAGTGGCATACGATACGACCGGGTGACTCGCTCTCTGTAGGTTGTCACACACCGGAAGGGCCAGCTAACGAGCGAACGGCAGTGCGCTAACGGAATAAGAGTGAAGAAATCCGGTCCGGAAACAATGGGGGGCCTCGGGCTGCTAAGATTATCGGCAGGATTGTTGCCGGAAGCCGGAAGGATATCTCATAAAGTGATGCGAAGAAGCGCAGCACCGAGGTTGATAAAATTCTCGGCAGCCCGCGGGAGAAATGCGTAATCAGCATCGCGGAAGGGGGCCCGGCCATCGTTTCCGTTGCTGGCCCACCGCCCGGGGACAAGGACACTACAAGCAGCGGAAGCTCGAGTCCCGAAGAAACCAAATCGGGCGATTGAAGCGAAAGAAGCGATAAGCGAAGAGGACCCCCGCGTACCGTGTAGCGGCCGATCCGGACGTAGACTTATGCTTTAATGAGTGCGTGATAAAATATGAACGAGGAGAAAAGGGACACTTTGGCAGCGAATTCCCGTGCGCCCGAGGACCTCGTTGGCGGTGACCATCTTGCGAGAATCAGACGTCACCGAGTTGCCGTTGAAAAATTCATCCACAGTTCCACAGAAGGAGGCCTTTCTCGGCCAGCGTATCCGGCGTATCCTTATCACCCCCCTTGGGGTGGGATCATCAATCGGGTCGATAGGTCACTGTCTTTCCACTCGTGACCGTCGCTGACCTTTCTCACGCTGCCTTTCTTATACTGCCTTCCGGGCCGACGACGGTCGACCGAGTCCTTTTTCTCCGGTTCTCCTGGAAGAGCGGAAAACTCGGACCAAATTGATTGCCTTTTATTTACGCTTCACCGATCACGCTAGTGATAGCGGAAATCAAGCAAGAAAAAACACCGGACGCGGAAGGCCGGTTAGGTCCAACAGGAGGAGCGAACGAACGGGACAGACAGGAAGTGAACGATTTGGCTGGTTTAGGGACGACCGGCCCGGTTTTTAGTTAAAGTGTTTAAAACTTTTCTCGTTTACCGTAATGTGCCACACTCGGCCACACGGCAGCCTTCCGTGGCCAGCCTGGAGGACCACCGGATGTGGTTGTGTGGCGCGCTTCGGATGATGAATAAGTTGAGAGATAAAGATTTACACACTTCAGCGGGGCCATTATCGCTCATCGGGATGCTGGGATTAGATGATGGCGACCGGCCTGCCTGCCTGTCTGGCTGACGGTCGGTCGGTCGGTCGGTTGGAAGTTTTCCCGAGCCCATGGGAAAACCCGGGAAGAGAGTTCATCAATCAGTAACCCCGAACGAAGTTTTAATTTAAACCTTTTCCACCGGAAGCCCTTCGCGCGGACGACCGGGGATCATAAAATATGCTTCTTTAATTTGCCAAATTTCATTTTGGGTTAAATTTGGGCGGAACTTGAGCAAACGGTTGACTGACGCGAGAAATGGGTTTAATGCTGGCTGGCAGCGGTGTGGGCACTCGTGGTGGACCACAATTGATGCTACAGTTTCAATATGAGATTCAATATATTAGTCGATAATTTGAGTAAATTAGACATTCAATTTCAAGTAGATTAGTTTTAGAGCGAATTAGAATGCCAGAACTGCTCGATGATCAGCGCACCTAAAAAACAACTTCAATAAATTGGATAAAATGTTGGTGGCTTAATTCAAAAAGAATAGTTGCAGGATCCATAAACGTGTCAACAAATATTGTCGAACCCGAATCCTTATTAAAATTAGATAAAGTAACACGAAACAGTGATTGCATGATCGAGTGCAAAATAGATCTGAAACTATTTACGTTGATCGACGTCGAGTAAACCCCCTAAGGTCCCGATCAGAGAACTCGGATGGCAGATTACTATGTAACCACACGCCATAGTCCTAATCAATCAGAAACATTCACGAACCCTTCGTGTGGTCGGCGCCACGCTCGGCAAGCCGCCATCACACACTTGATGTTAATTAAAAATGATGAAGCATCTCAACGAGCTGATATACGTTTTTCGCACCCATCACTTCGATTGGATGTGGCTGAGCCAGCAGGAGGCGAAGGCTGCGCCCTACACTAGCCGATGCTGACAGGGAATCGTTAACGATTTTGACGTGACCACGCGTGGCAAGTGTTGATACGCAGGAGCACTCTCGAGAATGAGTGTTTTTTGTTTCGCCACCGAGCGAGCGAGGAATCGTGTCGATACTGTGATTTGGAAGCCGACCGAAATCTGTTCCAAAGGATCCACCGCTTTATCACCGTCCCCGTCGGCCGGGATGGGCGCGCAAAAGTGATGAAACTGAAAGTGGGCCCGATTTTATTATGCTGATGAAGCGATGGCATCCTGCTTGAAATGCTGTTTGCAGTGTGTATTTATGTCCGTAATTGCTACGGGCCACATCGATCGTTTTTGATTAAAAGTACATCAAATTACGGAGCAGTTACGACACTTTTACGACTGACTGTCGCACCACCATGGGGGACGTTAATGGTGATTGGACAAAGTACAATAAAATCCAATAAAGCTAATCAATTTCTGTTGTGCGACTTGACCACTAAAACTAGCACCACTAGCACACTTAGGACGAGCCGAAGTCGTGCACATCATAAACGTTCATGCCCAATAAAAGGGGGCCCACAGTTCGTGCGGAGACTTTTGGGCACAGATTTAGGCAATGGGCACGGGAATGGGGGGCTTATAAAACTCCAAATCTCCAGCAGCTCGCAGCAACCGATCGGTGTAATGGAAATAAATGGATGATGGAAATAACTTTATTCCTTCGCACAACGTGACGTGGCTTCTTCCGGTGGTGATGATGGTGTGTGATGGCCCCTCTCAGTCTCTCTTTCTCTCTCTCCCTCTCGGTCGAAACACTTTCTTGCCGATTGTTCATCATAATTTACCCCAGACACTCTCAGCGCCACCCTGTTGCTGCTGGGATTCAGGAGCGATTTACGCCGTGCCTGCACGGCACGCCGTTTTTCTTCCGGCGCACGATAAATCTCCCGAGCAAATCGCTGCCTAAACCATTTGCTGAGCGGGTTGGCTCACAGGGGCACCGTTACAGGCGTTTGAAATTAAAGCTCAGTAGGAGGCACGCAGCATCCATCGCCAACCCCCACACACCACGGGGGTGATCTTTCATCGCTGCCATTCACACACATAGTCAGCGCGTTCGAGGAAAGAAAATTGCCAAAAATATACTTCTTCCACACAGAACCACTCGTTAATAAGTGTGTAGGCACATTCGGGGAGTATCCGTTTTGAGTTTTGGGTGGAACAACACATTTGGGGGTCGTATAAATATAGGCCCCGGTATAGGTCGTATAAGTATAGTATGGAGGTCATGCGATCATAGGAGTACAGTAATGGTTGGAAATTGTTGTCAAATCACTAGCTAACAATAACAATGTCCTGGCTATTAGTGCTCAATTAGTCCCGGGCTCTACGATCAATTACAATGACAAGACAAGCCTGGAAAAACCCACTGACTCAAGTAATTAACGAAGACCAATGGTTTGAAATGATGGAACTGTCCAAATGGATACGGAAGTTTATAAAAATCCTGAAAAAATCTCACATTTGAACTCATCGTTTCCAGGGGACGATGTAACGCCCCGTAATTTGTTTTCGATTCAAAAGTCACGTGTCTTTAACATTTAATGATATTTAATTATTGATTAAAATTAAATTAAACGGTTGAATAAAATGAACCGCCAATAATTCAATACAAAAACTGGGCAAGAAAATGCCACTTCTTAAAAAAAGGATAACGCCAGTCACCATCGATGATTGTTAATCGAAGATAGAGTTCACCTTGTATTTGGATGTTACTTATTAGGACCTTTCTTGTGACGGTTTCAGTCTAAACTCGTTCATAAAGAAATCAAAATAATAATCATAACGAAGAGTCCTTTCATGCAAAGGTCTACGTCGAACGGCGTCAACGAAGTAAATCATGGCGACATTGGCTCCGATCTTCAACTTTTAACTCTCCAGTGTTCGTTACGGGACGGTTACACAGGCAAGTTTATCTCTCTGTGCCCGCGCCTTGACCTTTAAGTTTCATCCGCCACCGTGTGCTCCTTAAAGTCCGTCCAGCCCTACTTCTGGAAACCTTTTCTTGAGCCGACTCGGAATCAACGCAACCCAACGCGCGAGAGATCGGTTTAATTGAATGATGCCAGCGTCTTACCAGAATACGGACGTCCATGCAGAGCCCATCGCTTGTTCGTTGTATCGTTCACCAGAGCATTCGGTGCTCGGGGACCACAGTTCCCGGCGGTGGTCAGTGCTGAACCACTGCGCTGCGTTTACGCTTTGATACGCTCCCTATCTCTCTCTCTCTCACACCCATCCAATGACCACCGCGATACATAAAACATAGTGCAACGGAGAAATCGAAAAGCCCATCTCGGGACCGGCCGAAAACCCATCCTCTCCGAAAGGCCGACCGGTCACGGGACTCCAAAGCAGGATAAAAAGGAACGAGGAGTAACAACAAAAAATATGACCAGCGGCCAGGGTCGAAGGGCCACCAACATAATGTGCGTCCCAAGCACACAGACACATACGGAAAACAACATAAAATAGATAAACTGAACACTCAAAGCGAGACGTAGGATGTGGAAGGCGAAGGGCCAAAGCACGTCGTAGTTGGAATAGTTGGACCCGGGCCAACCAATAAGGAAGTACCGTGCCGCAACATAGGACGCAGTGAGAGAGAAAGCCCTTCCAGTGTAACCGAAGGTACGGGTACTCACCCGGACGAATTGAGACTTTTTCTCGTTTCTTTCCCGCGCTCCAGCAACCCCGCCGCCGCCACCGCCGACACACCCTTGCCGTTGGTGCCGCCAGCACCATTCAATTCCGTTTGCTTCGTCACGGTGGCCGTGGCGTAGATGGAAGAAGGAAGAAGAAGAAGGACGCCGTTCGTCGGTTGATGGGGTTGCTGTTGCTGCTGCAGGTGTTGCTGGTGATGGTGTTGGTTGCTGCTGATGGTGCTGTTTTTGAGATTGTTTTGATGAAGCTTGCCGGTGATACCCGCTTGCCTTTCGTCCACGTTCTGGTGGTATGCGTGGTGATGGTGGACACCGTTGTTGTTTAACCCGTTACCGTTGATGTGCGGGTGGTGGGCACTGATAACGCCCGGAGGGATAATGTTGTTGTTATTGTTGTTAACCCCATTGGGACTCGTCGGGGAGGCTGCGAGCCCGTTGTTGGTGGTGGTATTGCTGCTGTTGCTGGTGATGATCTGATTGCCATTGTTGGTGTACCCGCCATTTGCGGCGATATGGTTGTTGTTCAGTTGATTCAACTTCAGCTGTTGCTGGCGTAGAAGCTGTTGTTGGGATTGCGAAACCTGCGTCGCCTGCTGCGTTGGTTGCGTGGGGATCGTCGCTGCCCCCGGCGGTTGATCCTTTTTCGCCTGCTGCTGCTGATCGGATCGCTGGAGGATGAACTGAACGTCGCTGGAGTACTCGCCCCATTTCATCAGGATCTTGAGCGGGTTCTCGTGCGGTGCCAGCAACCGCTCGTTATTACGCCACCGTTCGATGAGCGTGAAGCGGCCGGTTTTGCCGGTGGCGTGTGCCAAAGCAAAGACGACATCCTGAAAGAGAAAGAAAAATGTATTAATAAAACACGAACCCCGAAAGTGAAGAAGCAGAGCGCGATCGAGGGCAAAGGATTCGAACTCGAGCTCTACGCGACGGTTGGCAGTGAATTAGACCTGGTCCTCTAAGGAACTCCAAAGTCTCCTCCATAATGAGAACAAATGATGGGCTTGACACAGAGAGGGAGAAAGCAAAAAAATAACTTATGCCGTAGAAGCAATCGTGACACGCGCACAGGGCGTGATATTTGGCGTGTTCCCACAGACACCATGGTCGTGTGCACGCTTTTTGCAACGGTAATGCGTTTCGATGCTGAGAGCAAGGGACCACGAAAAAGGAAACAACGGGATGATAGGCATCATGAGTGAGGCGATTTCATTTCGCACTTAGAGGGCTGGCTCTTCCCATGCGCTGCCAGCCCGCGTGTCGTTATCATTCGTTCGTTCCACTTTTTGTCCGGTCACCCCATCCGGAAGAGACCGGATGTTGGTTTGCGCTTTCTCCCGGCTACCCCCCGTGGGGCGATGTGTGCGTTCGCAGCTTTTGGCACTTTTGACGACAGTCAGTGAGTGACACAGCGCACACGGGGGAAATGGCCTCTGGCACGTGTTTCGTTCCGCCCATACACAGTTTGATCTGTGCTTTCCGTGTGCTGTGGTCTCAGGCCGCCTCTGTCTGCCGACCGCCGGGAAAGCTCCCCGTCGGTTTGTGTTTTTTAGTGATGGCTGGGAAAAATCGTATATAAATATTTACTGCACAAATAGAGCAGTTTCCCCCTCATATTGAGCCGGTATCATCCGAAGGCTAGATATTCATCGACTGTCGACGGGTGGCATTACACACTTTGATCGAGTTTTATTTCCATCACATTCCGGGGTTGGGTCGTCGTCGTAATCATATTTTGATGATTTGGAATAAATCACTCAGAAGCCGCTTTGGGGTTTAGGGGAAAAAAAACTGATCGCCAACCAACTGAAAATCCGAACGTCAATCGGCTTTTATGAACCCCCTTTTCGGTGGGCGAACGAAAGACACAAATATGCTGCCCGCCAGAAGCGCAGCGCAAAATGGAAGCGCGGCGTCGTTTCGGGGATCAGCGTCGCTGGCAACCAGTTGTCCGTTCCATTTAATGCATTTAATCCACTCCCCACACAGCCTGCGGGAGAGAGTGAGGGGACACAATTTACATGTGCAAAACAACCATTTTGGCGGGCGAGCTTTTTAGATTTTCTCTCCGATTATGCAACTCTATCGGTGTCCCCGACGGAGCGATCTTTTTGGTGGATCCGTTTTCTTTTTTTCGGCTGTCATCGTGCATTCCAACATCGTTACCCGTTATTCCTTGGTCCGCTGCTCCATCACCCCGATGGATGCAAATTGAATTCATTGCTATGCAAATCAAATCCTGCTACCCACGCACAGGAAAGGACCCGGAGCGTCACCCGAAACCGTTCCCGATCGATGATGCTGTGAGCAACAGGTTGATGGTGTTTTTGTGCAAAACCATCATTTCCATGTTGAATTTCCTGGCAGAGATTTGATGTGGATCTACATAGTGGGGTGAAAGTATCCCCTGAAAGGGTTTTACTACTAAAAATGCACAGGAAGCGAACACAATTCAATTAGCTTGCCATACACATTTTTAAGCTCTTTCTGACCGTTACATAGGTGATATGATTAGTTATCGATCGATAGTCAAAACCTGTGTGTGTCAATTTCTTTAGTCGCTGACCCATATTTGAACGGTTGTATCAGTACATCGTATCAAATCGGTTGTATCAGTTGTATCAAATCGTACATCGAATATTAAGTTCAAAAATCGACATCGACAATCAACCACGTGTGTTGGATACGGTCTTAACAGTAGAAGCCAACAACAGATGGCGCATCAAGCTTGAAATGAAATTCGTTAATAGTTTATTTAACAAAAGTTACTAATGCTGTCATACATAATGCGCAGAATAACTTATGATCATATAATCCATATAGGACAGCATCAATGAAATAATGATCAACAATAATAATACAATTATTGCCTCAAACTAAATTATATTTCAAAACTCTTCTCGGCGGATTCGTGTGGATTCACGAGCATTACGACGTCTGGTGGTCATCGACCGATAGTGTCGACAACCCAAACCTAGACGGAACAATCGAAAGGTGTTAGACCGTCACCAGTAAACATACAGAGAGTTCCACGAAGCCTCGAAGGTAGAGAAAGTTTGGGTGGGTCTTGGAAAAGTTGCCGCCCAATATGGCGGATGTCGGCAGGGGCCTGGCTGGTGATGCCGACGTGACATACTTTGCTAAGCATTCGGCGGAACTAATTTATCCATCGAGGATGCGCGCCGTCGGCGAAGGAATCGCGTGCGTGCTCCAGGAGCACCAGGAAAAGCGAAGCCAACGTCACAGAGTCCCGTTCCCGTTCTCGCTACGTACCTGGCATGTGGTGACTTCCGTGACTCCGCACACGATTCGTTGGATTCCTTCGACCCATACCTTCAGCTCCATCGCACCGCAGGGGCGGCCCGCTGATGCCTTTCGGCAAGAGCCGGAACGCGCCACCAACGTCTCCTGCTGCTGCCACTAACGATGTTGACGGCGACTTCGGATGGCGTCCGGCCACACGGCTCAACGATCGATCGACCGCTCGAGTGAACGGCGGAATCCTAAAGTCCCGGACTTCCGGTCGCCCGATAGCGCAGCTCACTAGGCTAGGCTTACCAACCCGTGTCCCGTGTCCCGCGTCCCGCGTCCCGCGTCCCGCGTCCCGCGTCCCGCGCCTGTCTCTCTGTCCTTGGGGAGCCACCACCTTCACGGACCGGCAACGACCCGCAGCTCGCTCGCGGCGGCTAAATATTTGCCGTCGTCGTCGTGTCCTTCCGCTTCGGATGGCACGACCACCATCACGTTCGCTCCGTGCACTGTTGGGTCATCTACTTCCTCCACCGGCTCGGTATCACTGGCTCCACCACCGGAACACGGCCGCCGGGTCCATCGGAGCGCGTTCTCATGTCAGCAACCGCGAAGGATGCGCGCGCGATACGTCTGCCGCCAGCCACGGCACGTCTCCACGATCCAAGTCTCTCGATGACGCTCGGCCCTATATTAATCCGCGTTCAGAACCTGTAAGAAAAGCGAACAAGAAGACCGAAGTGAGTATCATCATGGTACCTCCACCCAATCTATCAGACACACACTGGACGAGGGAGATCAGACCGGGGACCCAGAGACCGGAGCGGAACCAAAAAAAGACCTGGTAATCAATTTCGTTACGCCGCACCTTTTTGGGAGGAGCCCACGTCGCGCGAGCCCTGCTTTCAGGACGCGTTGCCTTCTACGAATCCGTGTCATGTCTTTTTGTGGTTCGCGTCAAAAAAAAAAGACGCCGGAAAGCCAAGAAACGACCGAAAAAACACCAAATATGAAATTGAAAAAATCGTGATCCTCCCAGGGATTAGCAGGGCCCGCGCGGACGTCCTCGAAGCTTCGAAGGTCTTCACGTTTTGTTGGTCTCCCAATTCCTTGGGGGGGCCGCCTTTTTCTCACTCACACTCCGTCTTTGGACCATATTCTCGAGCATATCCGGAGAATGTTGGTGAGAGATCGTTAAATGCGGCAACCCAACGGACCGGCCACGGACCACGGAGAAGCCCTCGAAACGAACGGCCAAGGCCAAAGTGATTATATGATGCACCGCCCCCTGTTCCCAAGGCACGGCTCTGAGACCCTGGCCTCTTTACGCACGGATAAAGATACACCACGCCAGACTCAGACCAATAATTGGAACTTCGAGGGATGCTACGCTCAGACTCAAAACCGAAACACACGAAACGTTGGGGAAAACAATTCCAATCGTCATCATCCGCTGGCAAGAAGCGACCAACATTATCGTCATTTGCATCCCACCATCGGGTACGGTGCAAATGCACATTAAAATCGTAGCCCACAACAGGGAACGAAGGTGTAAGGCGGAACCCTCGCGGGAGCCCGGCATCCGCCCAGCAGTCAACACCCATGACACGTGGAGGGCACTGAAACGAATGAAGGAACGTCTTTCCGTTGCGATTAGAGTGCGCGGCGTTCCAGCCATGCCAAACCCGATTGTTTCCCATGTTCCAGTTTTCTCGACCAGATAATTTCCCTCCAACGGCGGCGGCGGTGGCCTTTTTCCTATGAGGAGACAGCGCGCAGTCATCGTCATCATCGTCGTCGGTCACCTTGCCACCGGGAGAAGAAAAACGGGACCCACAGGGTGGAGGGTGGCCCACCACACTGAATGCAGCCCGTGACGTCGCTGTCGGCGCTTGCGACAACGGATTTAAGTGAGGCGAGAGCCCCGGCTAACGGAGGGGTTTGTTTGCGATAATTACACATACACGCAGGCTAGAGAGATACCTTGGTGGGGCGGAGACACCTGCCGCTGGGCGGTTTCCGGCACACACAGCTACGGCCCACTTGACGCGGAACGGAATCCAACATTTGGAGAGAAATGCGCCGCGGCGAACAAACAGAGAGAAGTAGAATGCGCCCCAAGCCACGGAGGCCATCATCCGAGCGCGGAGGTACGTAATTCCCGCTGCGAATTCTAGCGACAGTACCGAACTGAAGCACTTGGACTTGGCGGAAAAGGGAATAGGGTTCCGGGAACTGAGCCAGAGCCTGAAGACACAGTGTGCACTGGTTTCCACGGAGGCTTCCAACCGTCATTACACCCCGCGGGGCGATACCGTTGTCAGGGGCGTACGCGCAAAGGGCTGCAATTTTAATTCTAGCGATGGCTTTCCTTGAGCCCATGGACCGTGAGATAAGAAACTGCTACGGCTCGATCCAATTTAGTGCCATTAGTTCTGCACCCTTGCAGAAATTCATGTTTGGCGCAATCGTTAAGGTCAGTGCAGGTGCTAAAGAAAGGCTCAAGAGAATGTGGCCTCGGAGTAATACGTGTTTATTTGAGGCAAATTACTTTTCCGCAACCAAAGTGAGGAATCTTTCCTATTCGATCAGATTTATGATTTAGATCTCGATCTAGCACGTTTTTGGAAGGAATCGCCATTGATGTTGAGTTTGGCCATTACGAAAGATAGTTTATAATTGGCTAACGCTTGGTGGTCCTTTTTGCCTACCACAAGTTAATGTTATTCTATCTTGCAATTTGCGCGTTTTCAAACTACCTATTTTCTGATAATATTTTACTTGAAAAAGTTTGCAAAGTTTGAATGATAATTAATATTTGTGTTTCCACCTTAAGAGCTCAGAAAATTCCTGTGTTCAGACATCATCGAAACGTGTAAAGGATGAGCTTGATGAGGTTCTATTCGTCTGCTACTTGCAGGATAAAATCGTTGAAACATTCGGACCATGTCTGATGCCTCAACTAAAAACCAACCGTTCCATAAACTCCCATAACTAATCGTTGAAATTGATTAAAAGTCTGAATCCCTTAAAATTTAATTTTAAAACGTCACCATGGCACCTTCAAAATTCAATAACGCACTCTGTCCCAGCTTGTCCTCTACAGTCCCGTTCGCAAGCTGTCTACTTAGCGGTGCCCGTAATTAGCTGCCCTGGCCACGATTAGCTCCCAATTTTGTACGCGGTCGTACGCAGCGAATCTGCCGCTCTCCTGGAACGAGCCGAAGTTGCTCGTTCATCTCGTAGCATCATTACCGTAGGCGAACCAAACGACCAATTAACCATACACACCTCACCCACTCTGGCGGAACATTAACCCATATGGTGACAACAGCACCCCGGAGAGGAAAGGGAACTTAATTTTCCAATTAATTGTCTACGACGTGTCGCGGGTCGGCTGGAATGCTGCTCCTCCTCGGCACGTCGCGGACCAAAATGCAAAAACCGACTCAAACCGTGCGAGAGCTTCAATTAGCGACCGGAGTGTCGTGAGTTGACTCGCAACCCGCGTTCGAGCTCGCGAGATGTCATTTGAGTTTTCCTTTTCCTTCGCCGGCACGCACATCACATACAATGTCAATCTGCGACGGGCGGCCACGTTCAGGCTTTTCGAGGGTGCGCCCGACGAAGGCCAGAATTAATTCTGATTCCTGTGTGCTGACATGTGTGGCCGTGAGATTTATTATGCAGTCTCCGGTAACCGGTACCAGTATCGGTATGAATACCGATGCCATGTTTGTGGATTCCAAACAGGGCATCATCGGGATCTTAGTACCGAGGCGACAGCTTGCAGCGACTCCTGACCCAAGAATTCCTTTGTTCTCGCGTCTCAAGATGCTGCCGAGCCCGCAGTCTGGAGGCTCCCATCTTGAGGGGTGTCAGTCCATAAATGGAACCAACACCACATCAGAGGTGGGCTCGGTGGCTTCTTTAAGGGCGCTGAGGATACTGAAGAAGTGGTCTGCATGCAAATTTCAGAAAGCCCATCAGACGAAAGTAGGTTATAAATTCGCATCTAACGAAACCCGTAGTCGGGTGTCGGGTAATTGGCAGGCATACATTTTGCATTACCCTCCGACCGACAGACATCCATCACAACCGGAAGCGGAACGGGCGACGCGTCACAGCATCGAACAGGAAGTGTCGGAAGCCCTGGAGTTGCCAAATAAAATCAAACCAAGAGCGAACCCGGGCATCGAGCGAAAGGTGTCAATGAGGGAGCGCGCCCGCGGATCGTAGCAGATTGATTTCAATCGATTCCCAGTAGTTATGAAACAACGAGCGTGACCGACGAGACGAGCTTTCCCCAGGCGGCTCGACATGGCCTCCGAAAGCCATGGGAAAAACATCGATCGATCAAGCGGATCGTGGGCCGTGGACAAAACAGCAGCAGCCAACACCATCCAATGGATCAATGCCTGTCGATAGGGGAGGGAGAGCTCCACTTTCTGAAATATTGGTCCCAATTTGTAACGGCATTAGGAGGCTTCTCCGCCCAGCTTGGGTGTGTGCGTGCGTGACTTGAACCTCCTGCAACATAAATCGTTGCCCGTGTTATAGGGTGTCTGGTCCCGCCGGGTCGGAACATTTGAAACACGTCGTCGTCGTCGTCGTCGTAAGCACGGCGTCTTGAGAAAGCTGCGGGGCCAGCGGGCGGTGGTACCCTGCGGGGTACACGCATGATTGGGTAAGCTCCTGCGGGCCTCGAAGTAACCGAGGGATTAAGCTTGGTCTGGGGCCGGGGTCTTCGAATCGATTTGAAAAACGGAAGCAATCGAGAAATCTGGTGCCGTGTCTCTGGAGTGCCAAACATGCGCATGATTAATTTATGTGATTATGTGATCGAACAAACTCTCTCTCTCGCTCTCTCTCTGTCGTGGCACTCCTGGAATCTGCTTAAATTTTTGTTTCCATTTCGGGTGAGCTGGAAATGAATTTTGTGGTTACACAAACCACTTACTAGCATCCTTCAGTTCGATCGACACGTCGCACGCCGAAAAACATGGCCGATGACAGGGTGGGAAAGTACAAACTGAAAACCCGTTACAACCGGTGGGATGGCAATTCCAATCCGACTCCACTTATGGCACCCCGGAACAGCTGGGATCTAATTGAAAATTGTCCCCCCGGGGCGGGCACTGAATGCTCGATGAGGTTCCTGAGCACGACATGTCTGAGGTCGCCCGCCAGAGACCAGACACAAAGTTGTGGACCAATCACAGGGTGCGCCGTTCGAGTGAGGTCGGAGAAAACCATTCCCCAAAAGCTTCCGGTAATGTAAGGACCCGTTGTTCTTTGCACAACGTCGTCCCAAATGTGTTTTCCCAAGAATCGGATCTGCATTCGGCGCAGAAGCCAGATAATGGAAACAGTGGGACTCTTCTTGGGTCAAATATGATCGCCGAAGATAGGAGTCAATTTCTGGCCCATCGTCTGCTCGAAATTCCGTCCATTCGAATCCTTTCTGAACGCCTTGTCTGTATGTATGTGAAAAGGATCCCTAATGTGTCCTGAGCGCAACAACGATGATAAGACCCCGTTCGGTTGACATCGCTTTGTTAGAATTTCTTCAACAGCCCAAAAAACGACCCGAGATGCGCCAAGAATATAATATGCCACCACCAGCGCTTCGGCCGGTTCTTGGGCGACATTTGTGGAATGTTGCGACGTGGTAAGATGGTGCTACTCAGCGCACCACTGGAGCATAGAATAATCATCCGGAAACGGAAACCGCCAGCAACATTATGTTCAGGAGGGAACACCACCGAAAAGACGTCAGTCAAAAGGCGTAACAGGCCACAATCCCCAAAATAGCCCATCCCGTTTTGCACATTCTTCCGCGTCGCTCTCTGACATCTGGCCGAGGAGTCTAGGAAGAGCTTGCCGAAAAACTCGCAGCCGGACCCCGGTGTCGTGCTGCCTAAAAACCCTCGTCAAACTTTCATGCCAAAAGCGAAGTCGCCATTTGTCGTCCAGCTCCCGCGTTCTCTCTCTCGAGTGTAAAGTGTCCCCAACACTGGCGCGGTCGTGAAATTGCACCATCTCGCACCGAAGCGTGAGGTTTTTATGGGGTTGCAAAAGCATAAAAAGCTTGAGCACGTCACCCGTCGGATACATTTCACGGGACGAGATGAAAAATAACTACTACGGCGCACCGGTTAGTGTGTATCGGCCAGGGGCGGCCACCGAGAGATCTGGGTTTGACGTGGAATTTCGATTCTGATACCTCTCGCTGCCTGGTGGTTCTGCTTCGGAAAAGTTGCGACTCGGCGGGCACCGAAACAGATTTATCCGGGGACACGTCCGGGAGCTTATTTGGGTCCGTTTCAAGGACCCGTAACACTGTGACACTTCTGAGGGCATTGTGCAATCCCATCCCAGAGGTGGCCAAGAAGATTGGCGATCGGGACGCAAAGAGCTTCTAAGTCCAATAGAAAAAAAAGTTTGAGAGTGACAAACACGGAAAGCCACACAGGGTCCGGGGTTTGATGCAGTTATTCTACAAAGTGTTGTCCGCGCGGAAAATCGTCGCGGAACATTCTTGTGCAACCCACGGTGATTGATAGTAAGCATCCTGCATTGGCTTGGCTCCTTGGCTCGATTGCCCCTCGGAAGAAGGAATCAATTTTATCGTTTCGATAACTTTTCGCCATTCCAATCCGGGCACCCGGCCGTTGTTACTCCGTTTCAGGGTAGTTACTTGTGCAGTTTTACGCCCTGTTGCTTTTCGATGGCCAAAAGTTTTTCCTTCTTCGTCGGTGTGTGATCGACGTTCGGCTGGGGTTGGCTTGCAAATGAAACCATAACTCCCCGTGCGGTGAGACGCGATTCGGTCTCCGATCGACTCCGGCGAGAGAATGCCCCTGCCGACTGACTGGCGGTGAGCCGATAGAGCCGAGAAGCCGCAAGAACAAGTTTTCTTTTATTGAGTTTCAGTGACTTTCACAAACAGCATGCTTCCGATGCTACCAAACTACGGGGGTTGGGATACCAACTCGTTCTGAGACGTTTAATGTCGGTGATGGAAAGCGAACCGTTAATCGTCATCAACGCATACACGGGGAGTATAGCTGGTTTGAGAGATGCTTCGAACAGATTTTACTTTCTTTTTGTTATGAAACGTTTTGACCCATGAAACGGTTCGTATGGAGTTCATCAACAATAATATTAACACGATTAACACGTTGAAGGAGCACTTCAACAGGTACTTCACAATTTGCCTATTGATTGAAGGTTGTGCTTGGAAAAGGGAACAGGAAATTTCTCATGATCTGATCTGATGAATTTGTATTTGTATTTGTATTTCCAGCTTGACGAGCGTAAGACTTAATCAAGCGTAGGTAACTTAGAATCTATTACAAACATTTATCTTATATAATGCACTGGACAGGGGCGAGTTTGAACATAAATTAAGACATACAAACATCGATCACTGACAAGCGGAGACGCTGGCGATAACTGGATACAGAATTGTGGTAGTCAAAATATTTGTAGTTGGCATTAAACTGTCTGATAGCGAACGTCAGCGGCTCGAACATCCCAGATCTGGTTTTCCGGAGCGCGACTTCGAGACCCGGAATAGAACGCAGCGAGCGAGCCGGGGCTGCCAGATGTAGTTGGCGTAGTAACGACGGGGAATCGATCGTGTTGTTCAAAACTCCAGCAACGAAACAGCACTGTGCAGTGGCCCGCCTGGAGCATAATGGTTCAAGGCCCAACAGCAGACAGCGCGTGTTATAGTTCGGAATAGAGTCTCTAGTATACCAAGGTAATCGAAGAATGGCGTAGCGGGTGAAGCTGCGCTGTATACGTTCCAGGCGGGACATGTATGTATTAAGATAAGGACTCCAAACAACACAGGCGTACTCGAGGACCGAACGGACAATACCGCAGTACACAGATTTGAGACAGACAGGATCGCGGAAATCGCGGGTCATACGGACTACCAGCCCTAATAGTCGGTTAGATCTAGAAATGAGGGAATCTAAGTGGTCGTTAAATGTAAGTTTATCGTCAAGAATAATACCAAGAATTTATATACTAATCTCTTCTAGACATTATGCATTTAACATTAAAGTAATAATCAACAATAAGTTCCGCAAAAAGAAGTCTTTATGATTGTTTCAAAGCATAGCTGAACAGCGCCTTCGTCCCGCCACCATTGAAGGATTCCTAACTCACGAAATTCAATCGGTATTCGGTATCGATTTATCTTCAAAGTTTTGATGACCAAAGGAATCACGGAGACTGGAGTCCAGTCGTGAGCAGGATTAACCTTCACCTCCAGTGCTTGACTAAGCCTCGACTTGAGAAGCCATTAAAACGATCACTTGAGAAATCTCCAATAACTTAGAATCAGCCGTAGATTAGCCCCGTAAGCTGCTAATAGACGTGCTTCGCGTCCATCACGCGTGATCCGCGACTGATCAGATTACGGCGTCCGCGAAGTAAAACTCACGAAGTTCAACTCCCAGCACACGGTCAGAGGGGCCATGGGTAGAGGGACGGAGTTTCCTCCCAACAAGGAATTAGCCAGAACACCCTACACACATCGTTTCGAGTTCCCCATCAAACGAGCGGCTCCACGGGGCAACGATAACCCAAGGCATGCCTCGACGGCCGACAGCATCCCTTCTGGCCGTCAGATGTTACGCCTCGCCCGCGTTGAAGTGTGTGCGATTTTATTTCATAACACCATCGCTCGCTGTGCTGCCAACTGCTGGACCTCGCTGGAGCAGCAACAGGTCTCGGGCTGCAGCAGCAAAAATCTAAATCCATGCAATCCCACCAAGATAAGCACAGACCGCGGTGGGCCACACAGCATTGCGAACTGTGATTTGTAGGGACAACAAATAGCAAGACAACCACCAACACGTGCGACAGGCTGGGGCTGTGGTTGACATATGGATCCCGGGGACTAGCTTCAGGTCGAGGCGCAACGCGCACGATTTCATTCGCGCTTCATCCACAAGACGTGAGATGAAATCTTTTTGCACCGTGACGAAGCGAACTTCGAACGCGAGCTGCCCGAGCCGGTTGCCGCTGACGATGGAGGACACCACACATATGGCGCAACAGCAAGACGTGGTGGTCACAAGCTTTTTTTTTCTCTATCTGTCCCATTGGCTTCTTGGGCTTTCGGAGTCGGAGAACGTACGGCATAAAACCATACACACATCTGGATTACGAGCAGCACCAGGGCCATAAACAACAGAGGAACCCGGAACCGGTGGTGGAAAAGCCGAACGCGGCGCACTTTTCCCGCTGAACCCTAACACACATTCGGTCATCGAGAAAAAGATGGACACATAAATCTTCGCCTCGAACTCGGACTGAAACGATGTTGGCACACGACTGGTCACTGTAATCCGGATCATAGCTCGATGATGAACTCGCCTACCTAATCATAGACCTGAAGGAGAGCTAGCTGGTGGCACAGTGAGCCGTACCGGAAGCCCGGTGCCAACTTACAAAAATATCAAGCCCTGCCCAACAACGCTGGCGATATATTATTTCAGGCGCACTGTTCTTCACCCGTAGTTCCGGTTGCTTTTGCAGCCTGTAGAGCCACTTTTAGCCGAATCTCTGGACGTTCCACTTTTCGGCCGACTCCATGACGTGGGGTCTAGAATGCAAGGCAGACCGCGCGGGTCGAAAGCTCGTGTGATCCCACGTGGTCCCAAGTCAGCATGGTAGCCGCATCCGCTTGAAACTTTTCATCCGGCCAAACGACACCGGAAGAGGTCGGTAGCCACGTGGAGCCAATGCGATATTTCACCATTTGGCCCGAGTTGACTTCGGGTGATCCCCCGTTTTGGCTAACCAGACACAGCAGCAGTAATGGGATGTGGTGTCTGCACGCGATCTAGCCTGTTCCGGGTTTCCCATAACTCACACCGGTTCGCTTGGGACAACCGGCAGGATGTTATTCCAAGAGAAAAATAGCTTCCCAGCCGTCGCTATGTGGGTCGCCGGTGGTCATTCCAAGCCCGTTTAAAAAAGGCCAGACGAACAGTCCTCTTGGACAACCCTTGGATTGCACCTTGGATGACCTACCCACTACGGTGGGTCCCCGAATGATTAGTATTCTAATTTTAAAACATAGCATCCAGAGCGTAGCATATGGCTACGCGAGAACTCGGGGTGCTGTAAAACGGACCGCTGCCTCGTATTTCTTTCGGGTTTGTTTTCCGGCACCATTTGACCATTGGCCACAAAGTTCATTTGGCGTTGGTGTGGAAAGTGAAATAAGTCGGTGGCTTAGCATAAATCTTGTTTTAACGATTTATGGAGATAGGTTGGCGCCATATATTGAGTCGTTAAAACCCAAGTTGTCCCTCTCCCGGGCCTTACGACCGTCGGGGGTCATATCTTCCTTACCCCGGGAGGGTCCCCCCGTTAGAGCACCGTGTCATCTGGTTTATGTTTTCCTCCCCTTTTCTCTCGAGCCGGCTGGCGCGTTGTTTGGCGAAATTACCGAATGTAATCACAACCGTCCGTCGTCGTCGTAGTTACGACTCTGCTCCATTCGCCCGTCGTGCCGGGGAACGGAATGAAAAAAGAGAACCCCCGGTTAGGTGGATGCAGAGCGTAAAATTATCTATTAAGTCGGGGCTCCGCTTTTCTCTAGGCCCTCTCTCCAAAAACCCGGTGCTAGGCGAATTCACCGAGGTTTTTTTGGGATGAAGCCAGCAGCGTTATCAACTCTGCGGAAATGTTTGCTTAATTCATTTAATGCATTTATCCTGGCGCTCCTAATCCACTCACGACCGCAATCATTCAACACAACCGGGTCGCAGCCAGTCGGGTGCCGTTGTGGACCACCGGAAAACTCCATCGCGGACTTCATTTGAACGTCCGGGGGACAGCAGAGTTTGCATTGTGATTTTTTTTTTACTTTTTTGGTTTCAAAAGTTTTTCGAACAAAAACCACAATCGGCCAGAGCATTTGGATTTATGTTCTGGACGCTGCGGTGAATTAAGGGACGCCGGCGGACAATGCTGGCACAGTGAATGTGAATACATAATCCGGACACGGCCACGGCGCAGTAATTTATTCTGCTTGAAGCGTGGGCTCTCCCTGTCCAACAATGGCCATTTGTTCACCTTCTTTAAGAAACGCAATCAATACTTTTATTTGGTGGGAACATCATAAAGTAGATAAAACTTTTCTATTGCCATGCAAATGGCGGTCCTTGGGGGTCTACCAAACGATTGAGCCAGAAGTTTTAATTAATGAAGAGCGACAAGGTTAGGGCCAAAGTTCGAGTAACTTGCTGGAATTGGAGGTCACAAAGCCGCCTCACATTTTGGTGTGATTTTATTGTGCGAAATGGCGCGAAAAGCCTTCCTTTTGGGGTCGCGTAACCCATTCGCGGTATGTTATATAATTCACGATTCGCGGAGTGCTTCGTCAACATCGCCCAGTTACCGAATGATATCCAAACAAAAGGAATACTGACAAAAAAAGTGGCCCATTTACAGTCCTCGTCGCCCGTCACTGTTGATTCGGCACCCCGTACATACGGAAGGTCCAAGGTCCGGAGCATAAAAGAGGATTTTCCAACATTGTGCAGTATGCATATTTGATACAGTTCGCCAAACATACGGCCACCGGGCGGCGGTGTGAAGGAACATAGCTCTCCCAACCTTGCGAAGGATGTGTATGAATGGACCGCAACATGGAGCATAACTCGGGCTCGCATTCGTCGCTCAGGCTCCCGGATGGACTCTTCCACGTTGACGAGACGACGGAGTGATAATTGATTCCGCATACAGCGAAATAGTCACACACAGCACATTGCAACATAGACACTCTGTCGACCGGGTGGTCGGCTGGAAGAAAACTTGCTCAGCAGATGAAGTGGCCACATGAAAACCACACGCGTCTATCCCCCTAACCCGAACCCTGTCCGGCCGCCGAAGCAGATGTTCATAAACTTCTCATACCCAACACTGTAAGCCCGATAGTGTGGCGGTCTGCCCGATTTTCCGAGAAGAGTGCAACAGTCGACAGCCCCCGTTTGACACCCGTGGAGAAATTTGACTCCATAAAATACTGGCACGGGGCGGCTTCACAGAGGATGGATGGCAGAGCAGCAGCAGAAGGCTGGTTTATCTGCCATGCGGAGAGCGAGCCGCCCGACCAGTGTCCTCCCCGCCAAAAGGGTAAACGATATGCTCGATAGGCTTAAGAAAAGTGCCACGCCAGCATGGACGTGGGACAAACTTTCGGTGCTTTCGGAGCCTGCTGCTTCTGCTCCTGATAAGTTGTTGCTGGCTACATGCCCTCTCTCTCTCTCTCTCTCTCTCTCTCGTATGGTGAAGGAACCTAAAAGGGCCTGTTGCAGAAATCACTCAGCCAGCATAACAGGGTAACCCCAGACACTAGTGGCTTGGAGGTTATTTCCGAAAAAAGTATACGCAAAACTTAATCATCGCCCGGCCAGGCACGCTCGGTGGGTTGTCTGTCTGTTGATACCGTATTTTTCCCTCTCTTTTTCATGGATCCATGGATGGCAGAATGTGGATGCATGTCGTTGGAGCAATGTTTATGTAACCATCGCTTCAATGATGGAACAAGAAGGATTAATACATGATTTTTTTAATTCGACGGTTAAGGCTTGGCACAACCACGAGCACACGAGGGACTACCAAGGGATCTCTTCCCGCTCAGGTTGCAATTTTCTAAATTGAAATAATTCAAATCTGGCGTATATGTTAGTGACCATGAATTACGAGCGCCTTTTTTGTGGTTCGGAAAGTTTTCAATAACTCTATCAAATATATTTCGTTGAAGCACACTTTTGAGTTTCTTATGCGACTGCGAAGCGTTTTATAATATCGTGAACTAAAAGCTGCTAGCAACTTCAAAAGAACTTTGCTTAGAAGTGTCTTAGCAGTATTCTTAGCTTAGAAGTTAGAAGTATTAGAGGAAATGAAGATTGAAATTAATGAAGTTGCGATTTTTTTTTGATTTCCCGGTTCAAAGCCAAGCCAAGTTGTGATAGAGAAATTATTGCAATTCTGAAGAAAATGATACAATTGACATAATGAAAGAAAAGGATACAGACTTCAAAGCTTGACCAACATGTTGGACTTTTCGTAAAATCAAATAGCAAGAGAAAGAATTGAACAAAGCCCTATCTGTATAAAGCATCGCCAGAACTTAGGCACATTGTTGGACCAAAGCTGGATTGTAACACCACCAATTTAGTTGAGAAGCGCGCGTTTGTTGAAGGCTCTTACGATCTTAAAGAAAGATTCCGATGGTAGCGAAGGGATAACTAAAGCTCTTATCCTCTTTAGCTTTTAACTAAGGGTTATAGATTCTTAAATCCTCGATTACTCTTCCTTAAAACTCTATCTTAACCCTATTGGGAACCAAACCAATTTAAATTGAGTAGTTTCTTGTCTTTCAATCTGTACAAACCCCACGAAGCGTCACAGAAAAAATTATAACCAGCTCGGTGGTCATCGACTGTAACAAACAAGCTTGCTTTACATCCCATTTCCTAGCTTTATTGGTGCTGATTCCCAAACATCGGTCTGAAGATCCCCTCAACCACAATGTTACGACAGCCTCCCTCAGCCAAGCAAGAGGACATGTTCCACATCTGGTTGCACCACCAGCACCGTCACTCCGAAAGACAGGGCAGCAGTAGTCCCCGGTGAGATGGCACAAAAGTAGAACCACGACTCTTTCTTGAGTGATTACGATGATGATAATGATGATGACCGGTCCGCCCTGTTCCGCCCCGCACACGGGCCCGTACAGGATTTGGTGACAATCTTTAAATGAGAAAGGATACCCTGTCGGACCCTTTGGAGCGAGCTTTGGAGGGTGGCCATTGTTTCCCATGTGCCCTCCCGCCCCGATGAGCATGAATTGCGAGCATAATGCGCTGCCATGTGGTGGGAAGAGATGTGCAGCACGCAGATTCGCACCGACACGTGACAAGCGCGGGCCAGAGGAATAGCGGGGCTCACGGGCCCCCCAGTAATGAGGGTGATGTGCACTAAAAAGAAATTACGGGAAAATGAAACGCACCGGCGTCGGTTACACCTCATTTCGCCAGAAGTCACTCCCCTAGGCCGGGAAGGCAGGAACACGCCGGGAAGCGCGCCTCGGCCTACATCGTCGCGGTCGTCGTCGAAATGGAGGTGAGCAGAAGCGCAAATCTTCGAGTCACTCGCGCCCGCCGTCGACACATTCGGATCTTGGGCGTGTTTTGGGTGGGC
Organism: Anopheles bellator; assembly: GCF_943735745.2. Lineage (NCBI taxonomy): Eukaryota > Metazoa > Arthropoda > Insecta > Diptera > Culicidae > Anopheles > Anopheles bellator. The sequence continues at coordinate 30,530,984 of NC_071286.1, forward strand.
TCAGAGCAATGGGAATGATGGGATGTAAAACGGGGTTAGTGAACGGCACCATGTGTGCTGACTTGCTAGAGCCATCGTTGGCCCCCGAATCTAGGTCACATAGGTACGCTTCGCTCCCACCCAGACAGAAGGGTTCGCGAGTTGGCGAGAGGGCGTTTGCATAAACTCGGCCAGAAAGCTCGGCGGCGGCGGCGCCGGCGGCCCTTCTCAGGAACGTTCGTAACAGGTGGAAAACTTTTATGTCCCGCAACCCGCTCCAGGACCCGCGCTTTCCAGGAGATTTTGTTTCCGAAAGTGACAAAAGGCATATGAGGTGAGAGAGCGCCACCTGATGAACGTTTAATGTTCGCCATTTGAGGTTCACCCTTCGAAGCCACCTTCGGGGAGGCAGCAGCAAGGGTAGCCTCTGTCTTGGCGCCACGGTGTCTGCGGTGGCATGATGGCATACAAATGACACACGAAGAAAGTGAACACCTTTGTTCCGGGGTGGAAGAAACATTGTTGCTTCCACAAAGGCCTCCCCACATCTATCAACCCAGGCACAAGGAACCAGGAGTCTGGGTGTCGTTCGCATACGAGACTTGCCAGGACCCGATGTGGGTGTGGAAGCTCAAACAAAAATATATTCCCAGAACACAAAGCAACAATTAAAGAGCTTTAAAGTTTGTCCAAATCTTGCGAGGATCAAGTCAAAGGATCGCGCGTTTCGGTGAATGCAAAACCAGTGCGAGAGTTCCAGTCGGAGCCGGAGGCACTAAACAACGAGCTCGGATAATGAGGTATGATTAGAGCAAACAAATGGAAAGTTTCCAAGAATCAGAATTTGACTCCCCAACCCCGTTATGGACCCGGTCGGTACCTTTCAAGATGTGGAAGCCTTCCACGCTCCAACTCCAGAGCCGTAAACCAGCAGCTCGGGTTCCACAGGCCCAAGTTTTGTCAAACGCCGTCCCTGCGGGCTGCTGGCTTACCATTCGGCAGAGATAGCGAGTGAAAAGTCTGCCCAAGATGGTGCCCACAATGGCAGGGAGGTGGCAGTGAGAAGCCATTACGGAAAATGCAACACCGGTGTGGAAAACTGTTCCCTTTGTCGCCCCACGTAGTTTGCCCGTCCTGGTGGACTCATTAGGCGATGGACAGAAAATGGGAAGCCCGACGGGCGAAGAGACTGTGGCTAATAACCTAGCCCCAGCCGCCAGCAGTGGAGTAGGATTTAAGTGGGGACGCTTGAAGAAAGCTGTTCCCGGACCAGGTATAACGATTGCGCTCTGAAGGATCCGCCTGTCGTTTCCTTCGGCTTGTGTTGAAGAAAAAAAAACTTGCACTCGACTCGGTGCAGTTGCTTGTAAAATTGGAGCCATCTTGCGCAAACCGGGCCGACACCGAATGATGGACGACTTGGGGAGTTCTTCGTTTGCCGAGCGGACATTGCTTAGTGGAACAACAGCAACCATCCCGCCCTTTATCGTACTAATTGCCCGTTGAAAGGATAGAGGTGTCCGGGGACAAACGAAGCTTGTTAGGTCGATCCGGTGTATGTTGTCGATTTGTGATTGTGGTCGACAAAGGTGTCACCATCTTTTAGCGTCATTACTGTCATTCGAAGCGGTTCAACTAGATGAAGAGACAAACGATCAGGTATGTTCCAATTGTAGCAATGACGATTGGGCCAAGTGCATCCTTCATTCGTCACCTGAGCACTGTTCATGATTCTAGGTTGTCGTTCAATTCACACTAATAGGACATTGTAAGAAAAGCTCACAAAATTGTCAGCCCTCTCCATTAGCTTGCAATCCGTTGATGGACTACAGACTAGAATTTCACTAGAGCTTAATTTCGCTAGAGTCGACAGCACCAAGGTTAGGTTGGTTCCATCGCAATAACATACACAACTAGGTCGAACTATACTAATAGTTGTTTATTACTGGACTCCCTTGAGAACAGAAAGCAAATTTACATGCGATATCTGCGTTTGGACTGTTGATTATCCTGACTGTCCATTCCGGCAATTCCTAACGTAACTTATGGCTTCAGGTCAATCGATAAGGCAGAGGGACTGATGCTGTGATAAAGTTACCATTTCGCTGGGCAGTCACCGAACTAGAGGACCTATTCATCTCAATTTATCGCATTCGCAATAGTGTATTGCCAGTATTAGATTTTAAACGTACGACCAGCTATCGAAGCCAATCCTCAAGTGCTGTGATTCATTCATTCATCGAAGTCAAGTCTGTGCTGTGATTCATTTTTCAATTTTATCCACCTCACCACGCCAAAGCCTCACCGAAGCTTTATGTTGTTTATGCCAAAGAAAGCCAACTTTCAAAACATGCTAACTCGAACTTATCGGCCAACATCTCCATTCCCGTTGGTGGCTTGAACTCCCGACAAGCCACCACCAACCGGCCACAAATTATTGTTGCGATTCTAGCGAAACTGAACGAGTCCTGGTAGCATTTTGGTGTGCCGCATTGGAAGTAAACGATATGATGAATGGCCCCCGGTAGCGTTCTGACAAAAATATCTGCATCAAGCACCTCCTCCGCACGCACGCACGGTGCCGTCGAAAAGGCCGCGGCCGAAACAGCATTAAAAAGCCATTTATGTTCCGAAACACCGTTAACAATCGCAAACGACTTCGTGGCGCGCGCTTTCGATAAAGCCGTTCACGGACCGCAAGCAAGCAAAGGCAGGCCGGCGACCAAGAAGCCAGCCACCGGAGGAATGGAGTTCTAACGCAACGAAACAATAGAGAACACGAACAACCGAACTTCTGTTGCTCTTTAAGCTACCTGCCAAAAAGCAGCCCAAAAAGAATGTCTGCGGCACCACAAATAATATTCCCAAAAAAAAACGCGAGGCCAACAACAACCGGCACACCTCCGCGTGTGTTGGGAGCGTTTTCGGAAATAATTTCCCTTCGAACGGGAGGTGTTTTCCACTGCACCCCCCCACAGACACACAGTATGGTAATTTCCGAGCCCCGAGCAGAAGTTCCTAAAAGTGGCGTGCTGAGGCTTGAGGTCTGCATTAGCGTCGTCGTGTGACCTATTGGCCGGCCGGTGGCTTCTGCTGCGGAATTCTTGTGAAGGATTTGTGGTTTATGATCCCCGAGGCACAAAGCCTCACCTTCTTCTGCCGGTCACGCAAAACGTTGCGGCAAAAGGCAAAAAGCAAAAAGGAAAAACATAAATGCCTCATTAGTTAGGAATTTTTTCGACTTCAAAGTCTTGCGAAGCGAACCAGCTGTAGGCAGGCGGCCACGTGGGAAGACCTGGCGCCGCCGCCGCAAGTCGGGATTAACCTGAGCCGCAACCTCACGCACCTTTGGCGGCGTAATTTTTCCGCCAGCAGCGCCGTTCTAAGAAAGTTCTGCGCTCCACATTCTGCATTCTAATTGCGCGTCTTAGTGGCCGCGTCCGAGCAACACAATCGCAGCCGTACAGCCGGCGGCGAGCCCAACACACAACGGTGAACAACGGTGGAGAGAAAATTTAATTAAATGTTCGTGAAAGTTTTCACGATCAATTTAATTCGTTCAATTCCTTCTTTTGCTTTACGGCCCACCCCAAAAAGGAGGGTCAATGGGAACGCGAAGCGCAAAACAATCCTCTATGTTCTCAGACGAAAAGAACCATCGTTTGTTGAGCAAACAGGACGGATAGGAACGTCCCAAAAAATGGGAGATCAGCCAGGTGAACTAAAGCGACTAAGCATGAAACGAGCTAAATGAGCTTTAAATGCTAACATAAGCAAACAGGCTGTGTAGATGCGGCTTTTAAATAAATATGTTTACCACCTTATGTGATAAACATACTCTCATATTTCAATTCCTTTCTTATCACGGCGGCGACCTGCTCCACCACAATGTAGCCCCCGTTTTGCGCAACAGCACCCGGCAAAGCAAGATAATGAATTCGACCACCACAATTTATGCTCTCCGCAACACGCAGCACAAATACTGACGACGCATGGAACGGAAAAACGCTCACACATCTGCATTTTCGGTATGCATAATGAAAGTATCGCCGCCTTATCGCGGACATCGGACGGAATGTGGCAACATATCCTTCCGTTTTAGCAATTACACAAGTTTCCCCGAAGAGCTCACGGCTCAACAAGCGGACCGGCCGGCCGGCGGACTGAATATTCAATTTGGGAAGCGTGTTACGTGAATTGGTGAACCGATCGGGGCGTCGTTTCGGACCATTTCCGTCCGCTTGTCAGAGCTTCACTTTCGATGTTCTCGATCGTGTTTCTCGGTCCGCCGCTGCCGGCACTTTTTGGCTGGGTGGGTGGGTCTCTGATAGATGGGTGCACCACAGCATACGAAGGAATGTTTTTATTAGTCTAATTTTGTTTTATCACAAGAGGGTTCCCACACACGGACCGTACCCGATCCCAGGAATAATTTGTAGCAGCTCAGCTTCCCATCTCATCGAATTTCCGATTACGCTGACGAACGGATGCCGGGCCGGGTCGTTTCGGGGGAAGCAGAAGAATGATGAGTTTTGCCGAAAGTCGAAATCGCTAGCCTTTCTTGGCTGTTGCAGGGGTCAAGTGGGCATATTTTTTGCCGGCCTCTCTAGTTCCGGACCGTTCAGCATAAAAGATGCTCATCGCCTTAAGTGGACCCCCGAACGGTATGCCGGCGGCTCCATCCGAGGGAAACCCGAGCGGAAAGAACCTTTATCGTTTTCGGGGTCCGCCGTGTGTGCCGAAGGTCAGCCGATAGCCGGAAGACCACCTTTTCGGTCGAGCCAAGAGTTGCTACGAGGGCGAAAATCAAACCCAACATCGTGACGATGGTGTGATAAATGCCGTCTGCCAGATGAATCACCAGCACATAATCGGCTATTTGCATTCAAGCTCACCGGGCTCACCTTCTTCCAATTAATGCGGCCCAGCACAGCCCGGTACTAATGTTTCTAAATATTATGCTCGATGGCGAATCGGATCCTACGGAAACCCAAAAACGAAGGATAAGGTGTAAATCTCTTCGCTTTACGAGCGGTTTATCACCTCTACCGTGAAGCGGAGCTTCGGAAACACGAGAAGGCCATCCAAAACCACACGAAAAAAGGATTGCAATAACGTATGCTAACGTCATCATCAGCGCCGCCGTCGCCTTCACTGCTTACAGCTGGATCGAAGGAAGAAAATTCTCCGTCCGCGCACGGTCCTGCGATTGCGGGCGAAAGAAAGTTCGAGGATCTGTCCCCACTACATCACACCACCCGGTAAGCTAGGCTCTGCGACGCTCTATTCGATATGAGAAAAAATGCTCGGCTTTAAGGGTGCGGGCGTGGGAAGTTAGACGAACTCCGACGTGTGCGGCACTCTCCAGAAAACTTGGGCGAAGATTTGGACGTTGATCGAATCCCGAGGCTCATCAGCCAAGGTGGGCACGGATGGAGTAATTAGAGCGATAAGGAAAGTTTCGACGAAAGTTCCCAATAATTGGATCCAGTTTTGCGAGGAGACGATTACGTAGTACCGGCGTAGTACCTGGTGCCTTCGCTCGCTTTTAGGAGCGATAGATAATTATCACATCTCGGCGTGCACTCGAGACGAGTCACCATTAATGAACACGCAGGACGGAGATGCATCTTTTGCCGATTAATATTGAATAACAATAAGGATTTGCTTAGAGCATTCAAATTAAGCGCTAAGATATTCACCGTTGATCAGTCGTGCAAAGTATCGGACGAAAGCCGCTACACTAATGGCGATATATAAATTAACTTCCCTGGTTGGTATACTCCGTCCGGAAGATCGTAAACTACGGCACCCTCTTTGTAGGACCAGCCACCAGGCTAGCCACGTTTTTGCTGGAAGGGCGCACAATCTACGAACGCCAACGAGGCACTCAGAAGATTGCGTCCTGCGGAGTCGCTAAAATATTCATAGGAAAACGTTTCGTCATCAATCGCCCAGCATAGCAACCTTACGCCGGACCCGGCAACCGGAAACCCGGCTCGAGAAGGTACAGAATCCTATTTTAATTATAACGACAATCGATCCAAGGTTCGATCGTAGCACGGACCGTGTTGAGGGCACGACGACAAGGAGGAAGCCGGGCGCCATGGCGTAGGCTGATAATAATTCTGACATTCATACGTTACACGAACCTCTCGCTCTCTCTCTATCTTGGGTGGTAACATAACCTCCTAGTGACGTGAATTTCGGGTCCTGGCGGCTTGAGGAGCAGTGCCTAAAAGAAGTGTAGAACCCTAGCTCGGCTCCACGGAACAAATAGGCGATCGAACGCCCACAAAGCCCATTGTGTGTTGAGATGCAGCGCTACACTGCAACATCCACCGTACATCATCATCATCATCATCGTCATCGTCACGGTGAGCGCGCATCATCGAGTGGTGCTGCGTCGGGTATATGGAAATGTGCTTTAGTGAGAATAATGGTATACAAAAGAGAAGGTATTACCATCATAATGCACCCGCCCTTCGGTGCGCTGGGTTGCAATGATAAGTTATCTGAACAGAGCAGACCAGCGCCAAGAGCATCAAAATTACGGAAGACCCCGCCGTGTTTTTCCTGAAAACGATCCGCGCCACTTTTACGATGGTCATAGGAATCATAGAGGACAATTTATGGAAATTTTCGCAGTTCTTCGCTGAGCATCACTTAATTTTAGTTGCATGCCAAGCACTTAGCATCTTTACTGCAGTTACCAAAAACACCCCATAGAACAGTGCATCCGAATAATGAACTGCCCTCGGCGAACCCGCTCCACGATGCCCGTATAATATGCTCGCGAAACCCAATGTGACCGGGAAAGGTGGATTCAAACGTTTTTCCACCCTATTTTACATAAAACGCTAGCAGCCTCATTGCTGCGGCATCATGCAGGGTTAATGAGACAAGACCCCGTGTATCTTGAAGACCATCCTTCGGGAAGCATCAGCAGCAGCATAAGCGAACCGCCTGGGAGCTTGCCATCGGCACCGGTTCGAAAGGCAACATGAGGACAGCTCTCGCGCGGATTGTTTCGCGCTTCGTGTGTAAGTCACCTATCTCGAGGCACGCACCGCCATCAACCGCTGATGCCCATTATGCTGCCGGCCTGTCATGCTACACTGATTTGCACCGCCACCGCCCACCAACACAATCCTGCAACGAGGCCACGCAACGCGAACTGGAGCATCGAGAGCACAATGTTTGGCGGCACGACCATGACCTGGATTTCGGGGTTGGTGTTTAGCATTTTGATTATGTTTTTTTTTTGTTGCAAGTTGCGTCACCAGTGAGCGGGAAAGAAGCACATATTTTACGGTGGAACGGTTCAACTGAGAGAAGCAATACCGTGATTGATTTCTCGACCATGCGGGGTTGTGGCCAAAGGTGGAGGATTTTTGTTGAGCCCTCGTTTTCCCCGTAGCTTACGACGTGGTTTGGATGATAGGTTTAAAATAACAGCTAAAACTTGACTCTTTGCTCTAAACTGTAAACTCTAATTGCAAACAAGATTCAGCAACAAAAATCCGTAAGCTAGGGAACGAACGAAGATTTATATAATCAACTTGAAAAGTGTTACCACCCAAGAATCAGTAAGCATCTCGCAAAGGAAAGTGTTGCCGGGTTAGACCTACAAAAACCCGCACCAGAAAGGAACAGCCCATAAAGAAGTTCGACCCATCGAACGAAGGGCGTATGAAATCCAAAAGTCCTGCATATTGATCAGGGCGAGATGACGATCGATAGATCCACAATTGCATGTGGTGGCCGGCTGGCCGGCCATCGGTATGCAAATTTCACAATCAGATTGTGCTACGAAGGCGCTCGGTTCGCAATGGGAATTTCATAGCGGTGTGCGTGTCCGTGATTTTGGCTGGGGCAAAAATACAAAAAAGGACCCTATTCCCTTTCGAAGCCGGGACGCCCCAATGGATATTCCATTGCATTCCGCAGATGGAACATAAAAAAAAACTGGTGAGCAAATGAATAATTTCAGCAAAAGAAAGTGTCACTCATATTTGGGTCTATCGAGCCGAGGAGTAAAAGAAACGCTTCACGGAAAGAATGTAATATGCGGTGGTGACGGTACTTGTCAAAGGCCAAGTCGACAGATATTAAACGTTATCGTCAAGAAACCAACGGCGCAATTTCGTTCAAACCGGGGGAGCACGAAGCGACAGTGATCGAAGATTAATATGGCCAGCAGCATTTTCCATCGAGTTTTCACCCGGCACAAAATCTGCATTTCATTAAACGAATTCTCTCGCGAAATAGTTCATAATCACCGGTGGCCTCCGGTGGCCTCCGATAGTAGGGCGAAAGCCAGACCAGAAAATAGCACCGACCACCGAAGGGCACACGAGCGCGACCGCGAAAAAGGTCTAACCACCGGGCGCTGGGCTGACGTTGACTGGCCAAGACGCTTTGCGCACGGACGGAATGGGCACAGAAATTGGATAAATATTCGCACGTGTTGGCCGCGTCACGGAAACGCCGTCTCGTCCCACACGCAACACTACGCTAGAAAGCTCTCCCGCGGGTTCGAAATTGGCACCCTCTCACGAAGCAACCAAATGGTGCCACCAACACCGGGGCTAGAGGGAAAACTTTAAAGTGAGCCGTTTAGAGACACCACATAAAAGTGAACGAGAAATATAGCACACGAGACCCCGGTCGACGGGCTGATGGGGTCCAAAATTGCACTACAGCACCGCCCGACGACGACGATGGCGATGGCAAATTGCAAGCCGGCAACTGTTAAAGACACTGCTCCGAGAGTGAAATATTGCACTCGCAAACGGCACGGCTCAGAGTTTGGCAGCACTGGGCCGAAGAATGGGACCAAACTGCTTAATTAAAAAAGGAAAGCCAAAATGTGAAAAGTGGAAAATGAACGAGGAAAATGGTGAAGAAAAAGGAGAAAGAAACGAACAAAGACACGGACCACTCAAATGCAGCCCATATAAGTCAGTGACCGAGGGGGGGTCCCGGGGGGGAGTTCAAAAGGCCATCCCCCGGTCCCGGTGCAGTAGAAAATAATTAAGGGCGCACAGCAGCAGACCCGTTCTTTTTGCAATCGCATGTAGAATCGAGGCTCTCACCCGATGAAATCAAAGCCCTGGCCATTGTCGCACGTCCTTGCGACGTCAAGGGCTGACGATGATGATGCAACTTCACACAAAACAACCAAAGCGACCTGCTTTGCGACCTTCGAACCACACACAACAACCGGAAGCCCCAGAACAGCACGAGCCAAACTCCCGGAACACTCGGAACCGTGCAAGAATGACGATAACATTGGAATTGATTTTCAATTACAATTCACCCCACACACGATGGCTCGTCCCTGCTCGTCGCCGGGTGGAGATTTCAGTCCTGGAAGCCCTGATCTGAGGTCTGGTTTGCATGTTCGCCGTACGGCTGCTGCTGCTGTACGAAGGGACGAGACATTTTCCCTTAAGAACACCTGTCAGTTGACTGTGCAGCTGTCCAGCGATACAACCCCTGGTTGCCTGGTTTGGGACTAAAAGACGGTTGTTTGCATGACCAGGTTTAGCGTACGGCGTACGTCTTTTGGAGCACCGACTGGGAAGGGGACAGAAACCGAGTCCGAGTGATATACCAACAAGCAGCACCGCCGGTAACCAAACGGGAAGCTGGCTGGCACGTGACTCCCCAAAAGACGCCTGGCCAGGATGATTGTTATTTTAAAAAGAGAAGATTGGAGATCGTAGTGAAATTTGATTCAAATCGAATTTGCGATTGCCGAAGGGTATTGAACCGAAGGGCCTGATAACTCAATACCGTCGGATCGGAAGTTGAAATTGAATCGAACAAATCGCCACGTGTGTCGCTCGTCCACGTGACAGTTTCCGCCCGAACCAAAAAAAACTGGAAAAACTTCGATCAATCTCTTCTGGCAAGAGCGCGACACTTTGATTAATTTCCTGGCGGGCGTACGCCAATCACCGTCGAACGCCGATTTAACGTCGATGAAGTGGAGAGCCGCCAAGAGAGCCAACCAACCGGTAAGCCTCCAAAACGCAAGTCTACTGCTGCCACTGTGTGTCGTAATATCGTTAATTAAAATCACTTAATCGTTCATCCATCATTAATCTTCCGGGCCCGAAGCGAAGACGGATGGGCGCCGGAAGTCGCGGAAAAGAAAACTTCACGCCAACCACGTCGCGAAACCGTCAAGAACAACTTCTGGGGCCCAAAACGACGATTTTGGACACGGGTGTCCAATATGCGTTCCCGAGTCCCGAAATGGAAAACGATTACGGCCGACACTGAGCTGGGAGAAAAAGCGATAAAAAAACGCGGAGGTTCTTTCCTTGGCGAAAATGTGCGCGGGCCACAACCTACGGAAGGCTACGGAAAATCGCGGCACGGTCCGCAAAAAAAACCCAAGGTTCGTATAAATATTCTATTAAAATGCCAAACGCGGCCAACAATGGCCCCTCTTAACGGTGTGACTGGTGGATAAGGATGTGTCACATTTTCTCACTTTTTAGCTGCTCCCTGGGGCCCGCGCCACATACTCCGATGCGCTCTCGATGGCACGCTCGATGGCATGGCGGCAAATTTCCACGGCATGTGGCTTTCCATTTTATGATCGGCTCTCGTCTTTCACAGTGTGTGTGTCGTTGACAGAGTTTTTATTCTTCAACAATCCGGCGAAGGGTTCATTCCGATTCCTTTATGCGCCGATTTTATGCTCCACATTATGATGGAGCCCGGTTCCCTGGAAGAATGTTGTGGCGCACGTGCACGCAACGAAAGAACGGGTGCCAAGTGCCGCCGACACCGATTTCCATATCATCTAGACTCAATCAAAAGGCAGAAAAAATGGTCGATCATCCCCGTAGTCGCCAGCTAGTAGGGGGGGGAAATTAGCTCGGGTCAGAATGTTGAAAACGAAAAAGACGTGCAAAGTCTACCGACAACATCAACGGCACTTGACACAGCCGTTGGCCCTTTGGGGCCGGAAATACAAACAGGTTGCCACTCGGGGTTGATTTCCAGCCCAGTTCCGCCGGGTCGGGCGCAACCGAACGGATCCGCGGGCTGCGGGTCAAAGATCGAAGGTTCAGATTTTTATTTGCTTAGACCCCGACCACGGCGGCGGCATCCGGATACAATTGAAACCCTTTTTTCCGCTTCCCTTTCGGGCGGCAACGGTTTATGTTCTACATTTTTCCGCATATAAAAAAGGGCCCCACATTTTTGGGTCCAATTTTTTAAGCCCCGCCAAGATTGGAAATGTTTCAGAAGTTTTTGTTTTTATATGTTTGTTGTGTGTGACGTTCTTGGAACGGGGCAAAGGAAAAAAGCAAAATAATAAGCACAAATACAATTTTAGAGAATACCGACCAATTCTTTTGATATTATTTTATGAAACTCTATAGGAGAGTGTCTTGAAAAATGTTCGACCTTACAAAGATGGAAGATATTTTTCTGAATTTTATTTTCTTTATTTTTTAACATAGCCTTCTTGAAACTCTACGCAAGTCTCCCTGCGATGCTCGCCTCTTTGTAACCCCAAACAGTAGTCGGTAAAGTAGTACTTTTGTCCTTTAAAAAAATTGTACACCAAAATTTCAGATGACAGAACCATAAGAAGAAACTAAGGGCTACATCTAAATAGTAGGGCCGCTAGTCAGCAAACGTTCATGACAAACATTGGCTAAACGCTGAGCTGTGTTGCAAAAAAATTGGCTTCAACTCACTGAAACGATTGTCACACAAAAACTGCACTTCCAGACTGGCTGATGAGTAACTGATGAGTTAGAAAATTGACAACCACATTCTGAGCTTTCATTTACTAGTTTTGCTATCTGCATGTTGACGTTGGAACCATATCAAACAACCCTCGTACGTCAATGGTCAAACCTGATACGAAAAGTGACCAAATGGCACCCAACATTACCCAACCAAGCAGTCGAAAGAAAAGCCCCACAAAGGCGGAGGTCGAAATATCGATTCGAATGGACGTCAAACGGTTTGTGTGCAACTTTCGGGCATTTAAGCCACTCTTTAATATTCATTAGCTCTCTATTAGTTGGCCGGAAGGGATTTGTATAAATATTTATTCACCAAAAAGCTCCCGATCGATTGTTTTTCCGTGTGTTCCACCCGCCACCGGGTCTGTCCGGTTCGCAGTGGGCCAATCGTACGCAGCGCATAAATAGTCACCGAACCGAGGGCACCACTGTGGGTGTAGCTCCCCCACCCCATCGGAGGGAGATGAAAAATGTCAATTTTCCCGACCATAATCTACCTCGTAAACTTGCCGCTGCCAGCCAGGAACTGGAGCTGGAGGTTCACACCGTAAACAGCGAACGGGCCTTTGGTACTTTTAAATTTACTTGGAACCGACCCGTGCGGTTCTCGATGGCCACGTAACCGTCTACCATTTGTCATCATCCCTTTCGTGGTTCGGCACGAAGTTTTAAAGGGTTCCCCGTGACCGCGTGTTAGCAACCGCAGCAGCGGACAGCGTCTTGCGGATTCCCCGTGGACGGGACCGTGTTTCGGGCAAAAATCAAACCACAAACTGTGAACGAGGCAACCGGACCAATATTAAGAAAAGTCAAGCTGCGGCCAATAAGCCAAGATTCCCGTCGCTAGCGCCGTGTTTGGCTGCAGACGACAAATCGCTAGAATCCCAATTAGGAGCCCCGACTTCCGAAAGGACCGCCAGCACCGCTGTGATATCCTTCGGCGAAGGATGGACTCACAATCAACCGGGGTAAGACGACGGCAAACAGACCCCGGGACCCCTTGGTCGCCGTCCCAGGGGGTCTTTTCCAACAGACCGGACGCGAACCGGTTCAAAGTTTCTTCGCCGTTTTTTTCCTGTTTCTTTCTCCCACTACCCGGAGGTTGTTCTAAACCAAGGAAAAAGAGGCTTTTCCGTACAGCGCCGCCACCGCGTTCGGTGCCCTACCGTGCGAGTGTTTTGACAAGAAAATGAAAAAGTACAGATTATGCGTCGGGTAACGTCGGGTGCTCAGTAAGCCTCCGGCCCAATTATACACTAAATTGCTAATCGGATTTGTTTTATTGGACGCGGCTGAAAGGCTTTCTTTGCAAGGTCCCACCATTTTTGGGTTCGGCTTCAAAAGTTCCTCGGCGGGCCTGGAAGTGGACGTACTTTACGATTGGAAGTGAGACATTTTGAAACGCGTTTAGAAAGTTTATCGTATTGTGTCACGTAAAACAGACTGACTGGCAAATCGGTGTACAAACAAAACTTCACAACTTCGAAAATAAAGGCACAGGGCCATAAAACGCTCGAAGGCGGACCGTGGTTAAACAAGTTATTGGGAAAAAAGAATCTAAATCACTCCAAGCCAGGTCGGTGAACTGATTGAAACAAAAGAGAAACTTCCAAGACGTGACCGAGCACTTACCACTTGAGCCTGGCGGTTCACCGCAATTTAAGTAAATAACAAAACACGAACACACATTCCTCGTGGATCTGCCCAAACATTGAAGAGTACACTTCAAATTCAAGTAGCTCGATCAAGTGGATATCCCCTGAAGTGAAAAAATGGTACTTCATTTACAAACACCGAACCGATCCATCTTTCGGTGACAGTTATTTTATCATCCCCATCCGTCCCCGGCTCGGTCGCTTGGCTCGTCGTAAATTTTCCTGCAGTTGGACAAACATCAATCCAGACATCGTCGTCCCAGCATCGGACGCGCGAAGTCGTTACCAACGCAAGATAACGCCTCTATCACCTCGATCGATCCGACGACCAATCGAATCAATCACCCAGCGCAGCAGCGGGGCCAACGTTTTCCCCGAGGATCGTCCGGAGGAAATGCTTCGCATTCTTCAAACCGTAAAGCCGCACTGGCCGCGGATGACGCATAAATGATTCGCGCGAAAGTTTCTGCCAGCACCTAATAAGATCCGTTCCATCGGAGGGAAGTTTCGGTTTGTTTTTTTTTGTGGAAGCAACATAAGAGACATAAAACTCGAAACTGTGTTCGAAAAAATGTGACCATTTTCCGGCCAGAGCCAAGCTTAAATATTCCACCGGAGTGGCATCGTGTTATGCGAAAGAAATGAACTTCGCGGTAAGATAAGCATATTTGAGGGAAACGGATAAAAAACCAAAGTAGGTTCTCGCGAAGCGATGTGAAGTGGTCGCTTTAATGTACCCCAGCGATAGATCGGTTGATTGCTGAAGCATTTGGAAATAGCTCATCCAAATATTGTTCAAAATTTCTGGGACCGCCAAAAAAGGTAGTTGCCATAGGTTAAGCATATTGGATGTCAAATCCACAAGATATCATATCATATTCGAATGCTTTAAGTTGAAATATTGTGACCCTTCCCTACGGTCCAGGTTCAAGGGTAAACTAAAAATAAGGACGTTTTTGTACTTTTTTATGCATTTTTTTGATCTGCCTTGCAGTTTTATTACCTTGAAAGTTTCAGCACATCGAATTAAAACTACTTGAACCGATTTTAATGGAATAACATAGAGAAATTGGCAAAAAGTTACTGACAAAAAGGGAAGCACAACTGGCCAAATTTTATTCTATTATTCTACGTAGAACTAAGTTTTGTTTTGCTTTAATTCAAACATCTACGGTTACTAAAAGTCCAACACACGATGCCCTGTAATCGGAAAATCTGACTTGATTTCATACAAACACTATAAAATAATGTCGAAAAAACGAAACGAAAAAAAAATACGAAAAATGATGTCCTCGGAACGTGCCCCGCCTATCGGGGACATCGAAGACAATATTTACACGAATTGTACCCACCAACTTATCTCCACACGACGAAGATAAACAAATTTCTATGCTAATCAGCCGCATCGAGACAGAAATGGTTCGATATGCCGGCAGGTTTGTCTAGACTATTGTTTCGTTTGCTGTTGAGAATTTGTGTGGAGACGCTGAAGCCGCAATTAATATTCAACTCAACGACGACAGGCGATATGAAGAAAAAAGTAGTTGCTGACCCCAAACGACTCCTGCAGTCTACGGCCCCCCCTTTTCCTGACCGTCATAATTTTCCGAGAACCGTTTTTTTTTTTTTGACTCGTACAAAATAAACATTAACATGAGACCATTCTTGACAGTCCTTGTCCCTCCCGAGAGCCCGAATCAAATATCCGTGAAATCGTTCGCTTTGGTTTGATTGTTTCATCCAAAAAACAAAACGCTCCCCAAAAAAGGATATCCACGGGGCTGACTCTCTCGTGTGCAGATCATCATCATCATCCCCGGCACGGGACGGCTTTAGGACCGCCATCCGAATCATATTGACTGCCGATGGAATGATTCACTCTCCCAAAACGGGATCGATCTCCGTCACGTCAGCCGCACACGTACTCTGCTTCGCCCGGGGGCGAAAATATTGGGCTCCGCATATTTCATAAAAATCCTAATAACTGTCTATCAACGAATCGTCCTCGGTGCGGCACCAGCAAGTGAGCATCGCATAAGCAGCGGAAACACCGACAGCCTAGGGCAAGGTCGACGCGAAGGCCCGCGAATGTTTTGTGATGGATTTGGCTGGTGAGCCGTCAACGGAGCATCATAACATGAATTGGCCCATGAAATTGCAGCCAACCCGGCACAAGAGCAAACCCACCGTGAGGTCTTATCGGGAAAGATCAATATTTTCAGCACGTAAAAAGTGGTCGAGGAAAATCCGGGGCTGGGGCTGGGAAAACAATAGAGCACCACGCGACGGCGACGACGGAAGAAACAATTTTCCGTCCGATAGCGTTCGTTCTCTCGGTTCCCGGCCATCCCGAAGGGGAAGCTCTTCTCCCCGGGCGGGGGTTGTGATGTTTTTTATGCTAACCCGGAAAAGGGGAAATGAAAACCCCTTGGGCGCATTGAGTGATTTTTCCTCACCGGTGCGCCTTTGGGGGGGGGCTAGAGTAGGAAGAGCCTGGGAATTCTCCGATGATTCATTTGGCTTTTCGCCATGTGCATCGTTTACGGTCGCGAGTGGGTGTGTGAGGAGGATTTTCATGACGACGACAACGACGTTTGCTTTTTGCGTGTCCTTTGATGTCTATTTCCCATCGTGCCTCTTACGGATTCTCTGGCCCTTTGCGAACGATAAAACGAGTGAAAAACGCCGGCACCGACAAGCGAAAAAGTACGGAAACGGCGAAATGCCATTTCGGTTGGTTCCGGTCCTGGTGGGGCTCTGTTTCCCCGGCTTTATTTTGTGATGGCCTGGCGAAGTGCATCGATTGGCGCACGGAGGTGCATGCAGGCGCAATCCAATTCCGCGGTGCGCAAAACATTCGCAAAGCCAGTGACCGAAACGAAGGAGCATAAAAAGTTAACGGCGTTTAATTTTGGACGATTTGCTCGGTTCCCAGGTGCAGCACGCGACGCGACGGCCATGGGAATGCACCATGAGGTGCTACGGTTTGAGTTAATTGGTTGCGAGCCAGATTAAAACAATACCCATTGGAATTGATATCTCTTAATAGCGTTTATGAAGTGCGTTTTAAGTGCAAACTATGCTCGTTTCGCGTCACGAGCGCATTAAGGGGCATCGCCAATTATAATAAATCCGAACGTAATCTTTGTTACCGAAAGCCACCGAACCGAAAATGGTGTTGTCAACATAACTTAGAAGCTTCACAAACATCCGTTAATATTTGTTCGGAACCGTTCTTGGCACTCTGGCGTACTTCGATAACATGCCCACGCCGACCATTACTTGTAACTAATTACCATAAGTTATTGGTGTTCTAAAACACTGAACCACCAATTTTGGGAGGTTTGTTCCTTGCGCCAAACGATGACTAAACACCTTCATCAACTCCCCAGCGGTCCTTAGGAGCTTCGAACGACCGTTTGTGTTGTGTCACCACCGCGAGCGCCACCCCCCGAAGCTGAGGGGGCTGTTGTTTAAGTTTGGTGTCGAAAGTATGTGGAAAACTATGCCAACAACTCATGCCACATCATGCTGCGACACCCAATGCGGTGCGGTCTGTCCGACTGGCGGTCGCAGGAATGTGAACGGGCTACGTTTGAAAGTCGAAAGAAGAACTGTATCGGTGGTGGCCAAACAAAATGGCCAAACATTTTCAAACAAAACACATCATTCGCAAATAACATCAACCCGTCAAAAGGACACGGGGGCGTCTGGTGGGGGGGCCGCATGAGAGACGGCTGTTAAGTTGTGAAAATGTTACCCACCGTCAGCCGTTAGAGCCGGGGCTACGTCGCCCTGGTTTTCGGTTTTTGATCGAAACGCTGCACGTAGGAAACGGCGGAACGCCCCGAAGGGAAGGAACCCCCTTCCTTCGTTTCGCATCCTCATTCGTGAGGGCAACATTTCCGGTTTATTTCCCGCGGGACATTAACCGGTCAACCGGGGACCAGCACACCCGCATACGCTCCATGGCGAGGCGAGGATATTTGGGGTCCTTTTTATCGGTACCCGCACGCCTGAAGTGGTCATTTATTTAGCGTGCTTCGTGTCCCAAGCCTGGCGCGCGGGTATCACCCGGGTAATGAGCCCCACGGGAGGCGAAAGCAAGCAAGGAGAGGCGGGATTTGGTGTCTCGCGACCGTCGCGAAAAGTTATTACACCGAGGAAAGGTGTGACGGCGCGAGCTACACGTGACCGGCATTAGCGACTGGTTTCGTGTTTCTTAATAGCCCCAGAAAAAATAAAATAAAACAACACTCACGTGCCAAGTGCTATTTATTTAGTTGAATCCCACTCATAAAGTAGCATTTTACAGAATGTAAATTTCATTCATTATCCTGTCAACTATTTATTAGCGACACTCTTTTATCGTTCATATCCTTAGAAGCTTGGAATCATGGACCAAGACCAAGACAAGCCTTAATGGATTAAGGTAAGGTTGCTCTACGCACCCCAAAATAACAAGCTTTCATTGGCATCAAGAAGGTACAGGGCACAACCGCCGAAAAATCATATAATACTTTAGCAAGTCTAAAACGAGCAAACAGATCAAAGATAGTTCGATCAGCAAATCGGTTATCCGAGTGCGAAAATGGCAGAAAACCGTCAAACAGCCATTAAACACATTCCCAAAGCAATAATTTCTGCAAAACAATAACCGTTGGAAAGAAAATTGCTACTTTGACCGAAAGCGACCGTCTTTGGTTGAGAGGTTTTTGATCTAAAACTCTCTCAAATGATCGGTGATCTCCTGGAGCTATAGCGCTGATGGGTCTTTCCTGGTCCAGCTCAGAATCTATTGCCGCGCGCCTTCACCACCTCCACGTACCCGATTCAACGGCATCGTAATCAGCGGAAGATTTGAAAAATTTAAAAACCCATCGCGGGCAGGGCATGCCATCGATAGGCAAGAAAGTGGGCCGCATCCCTACAACGCCATCCCCGGTCTGGGTTTTCCCATGTTTTCGGGAAGGGAAAGTATCGTCGCGGCGACATCGATACTGGCGATTAATGCTAATGGAGACGACGGCTACCAGCACCACCATGGCCGGCCGTCGATCTTATGTTGATTTTCGGGTTCGTTTGTCGCGCTGGCCCCAAACGGCGGAGAAAGCGGTGCGCGCGACAACCTTCTTTTTGTTTTCCGTTGCCCTGAAAGCACTGCTCCAATCGATCGAACGGCGGACCATGGGCCGGTGCCACGATGGAACCTCATTTTCTGCGCTGTTAGCGAGGAGTTTTCCGACATTCAGAGTAGTCCGTGCTTTGGTTCAAAATTCGCTTTCCGTTAAACGGTTTTGCTCGGCGTTGTGAGGTGTCGTTGCCATGGTGTTTGTGGCTGATTAGAGGCTCTTTCATCGCCCTTTTTTTTCGGAAGCTTCCCTTCATTACAACATCGACAGCGGCAGTGCAGCATAGTATTGACCGCAGCATAGCAACCGGCGGGCGATAAACAAATTTCGCACGCCTCATCGAACACCGCAGCAACGGTTGACGCGGTTGGCCTTCCGCGCTTCGATCGATCGTTTCGAAGCGTTTCGTTTTCCTTTCAACGCACACACGGAGCAGGGGGAAAAACGAGTTTCCACGCGATATGTTTTCAGTCGGAATCGGAGGATTCCACACAAACCGTTGGCTAACCGTTTGGTGGCCAATGTTTGGAAATTTAAAAGGCCATCGGACGTAAAAGCGCGTACGTTGGCGGCCGTCTGCTGGCGGGGCTAGTGACGGGTGTAGAAAGCAAAAACGCTACGTCCGATGGAAGGCTCCAACGTAACCCAAACTAGCAAAGCGCGTCACGCAATGGCCTCCGTCGGAGGGTGCGGTGAGGTGCGACACGCGGTGCCGAGGGACACTGAAACTGGACAGACAAGTTCTCGGACGACGGAACGGACCCGGTCCCGCGGGGCAGGCAGGTTGATGGTGGCGGTGAGTTGCTTGTGGTTTAGAAGGAGTTAACCGTATGCCGTCTCTCTCGCGGTGGTAGCGTGTGTCTGCATCTCTTTCCTGGCCCCGCTCTCCCTCTGTCTCCTTCATCGGTGTGCGCTTTTGGGCTTCATTCGTCGGTTCATTCGATCGGTCGATCCGCGTCGTCGTCGTCATCGCGGCGCGACGGCCGCCGCTCCATGGAATGCAGTCTCGAACCAGGTCGCCCGCGGATCCATCCACGTGCCTGTATGTGTGCGCGGGGACAGGATTGTGCGAGTGTGTGGCCACGGCAGCGCTTCGCCCGTGGAAGGGAACACACAACAAAATGAAATCGAACCCTGAACACTGAAACAACAAAAAAGGGCCGCTACCACTCTGGACCGCCTCGGCGGGGCTGGAACCACGGGTGCGGGTGCGACGGTGGACACAACAAAACATTAAGCAAGAAGCAGGAAAAAAACACCACGCACCGTAGTTCGGTCTTAAAGGGATGGGAGCGAAAAAACCGGACCTCGCACACAGACACACGCGCAGAGCTAAATACTGGCCAGGGGTGGCCCCAACACGGGGCACGGGTCTTTCCTGGTGCTCCCCGCTCCCACAGAAGAAGGCTCCCCCGATCAGTTGGAGTCGGAGTCGGACGATAGAGTTAACACCAACACACGGCCAGGCGTCGGTGGTTGTTGTGGTGACGTTCCAACTGAATATTTCCATTTCAACCGTGGGGATTCGCAAATAAAAGCTTATCAAGTAATGCCGAGTGTTTTGCGAGTTTTTTTTCGCTAAATCAAAAGTAGTTTTCTTTCCCCCAATGCAGATTGTAGGGTGCCCCTTAGTTATCAGACAACTGATAATATCGTGCAATCGATCCACACTAAATCGCAACCCGAGATTGCTCAACAGGAGAGCCGTCCGTCTTTCGAGGCCATGGCGGCGCGTCGTTTTACGAAGGGTCCTACTGCACCGGGCACTTTTGTTTGCTTGGCTGTTTTTATGCTTACTCGTTTTTTGTTGTTGCTTGTGTCCCTATGACGACTTTCGAACCGTGAAGGAACGCGTACGCAAAGGGGGGACTTTTGCGGCGATAAACCTGGGCGAACACATGCAGGGGAGCCACGCCACAGGAAAAAAAACCCGAGAACCTACGGGTGGCCACAGTAAAACGAACCCCCAAATTCCCTGTTGGCGCTTTCGGTCGCAGCAGCATAAGCTTCAACTTCAAGTTAGTTAGCACGCTCAAAAGTTGCTCCGAAACTAGTTCGCGCGGTCGGTGGTGTCCCGAAACGGAAAAAGGCACGGCTGCCACGTTCTCGGCCAGTGGTGGGAGTTGGAATTGCGCGCTTCAAACGTTGATGTGTGTCAATAGCGCACGAGCCCCCCTTTTATTGCGCGCCACAATTCGGTTTAGTTGTTTGTTAAATCTAAAATAATTCGTAATCAATTATTGTGTTATTCGATCATTTGGTACTCACCGTTTTTAGATCCTATTTGAAGCGATTCCGGGAACGAACGAATATGGCAAATAAACACACGACGAACAAAGAAGGCAGCTTTTAACACACAAATACAATTTCACAAACACTTCTTAGGGGCTGCATAAAAACGGGTGAAAAGAAACATTAACATTTAACTCCTTTTCTCAAACTTTTTGCCCCCAAAAGGCATCACTTCCTTCGACGGCACCGGAAATGCACTGAAAAAAGGTGCACATTCGACGTGCCTTACACATCCGGCTTTCTCACTCACTCACTTGGGACCCCGCACCGACAACGGCACACGGTTGCGCCAAACCCCTATCGCTCTATAACAAAAAAAAGCCACCGACGGCGGCAACGACATCATCAACCGACAACATGAGGTGTGGACACTTGTCAAGCGACGCTCGAAACATAACAAAACACATCGCAACCGTAAACAGCGGGGCCGCACGCACAACACGATGTTTTACAACATATCCGGGAGGGTGGTCAAGGGGGGCCACTGGTCGCAGCAACCCGTGCCCTTTTTCGGGGTGCGCTAGGGTTGCCTTCGGCGCGATCTGCTGTATGTGATGATTTGTTTGGATTCGATCCCGACCGATCGGTGGCCACCGGATCAGCAGGAGCAGGTTGTTGCTATTGGGGACTTCGGTTCCGGAACCGGCACATTGATGACGAAAGCACAAGCAATGGAACCGAGTGAGCCACGAATTGGCGAGGGTCGAACACCGGTCAAGGATGCGAAACAATGAACAAAATAAGGATTTCACTTTTGGCCACCTGACGACGCCACCGTCGGACGGCTGTGTTTGCCTGGCCAAATTACCTACCCAAAAGCACAATGGACACTTCGAATCATCGCCCTGTTTTCCGCACGTAACGGAACACTCGCGGAATTCCCTCGACCGTTGGGACACGAAATGCACGGTGCACGCGAAACAATACGACCGCCACCGGCAAAAGTTAATTTTTTTTAAATTTTTTTCCGCCAACTGACTTTCTGACCGCCTGAAGGTGTTCAAACCTCTGACTACCTGGCGTTCCAGGGCTCTGTTTTTTGCCTTCCCGGTCTCTTTTCTCTCTGTGTTTCTCTACTCTCGCTCATCGTTTCTCTATTTTCTCTCGTTTCTCTCTGGTTTTCGACCCGTAAGAAAGAGATAGCTGACGCTAGAGAGAGAAAACAGATTTCTGTTGTTTGTATTGATGACAAGTTTCGTATGGATAAAAAGAAGAGTATGAAAACTGCCGGTGCGTTCGTGTGTGTACGTGCGATGGTGTTTAAATTGGATTGTTCCATAAGTTCTGCGGTTCGATAAAAGAAGGAACATTTAGAAAATGGCAAACATTTATGGAATTCATAAATTGGCAAAAGTTCGATTTTTTTTTAACTCTGAATTTCTGAGGCTTTGTGTATCAATGTAACTTACTTTGGAACCTGATGTTCAATTCTCCGTTCGCTGTAGTTCGCTCTCTCTTGCTCTTGCTCGCTGTTTGCAGCAAATTCCGAAGAACACGATAACATCGCCACGAAAAAACACGATTCAAGTTTAAACAGCAAATAACATCGCCGTGGGGAATTGTGGGAAATTCGCGCGAATTCCGTGTTGTCCGATAAAAAAAAAATCCGTTATGTGCAACATAATCACTAAAGATCACTTTAAGCCGCCTGCGATTGCTACTCCGCCGGTGACTTTGATTTCCGTTCGATTACGAAATAAGATTACGAAGCATGGCCCACTTAGAATCGGGAACAATTGTATGTTTTCTAACAGCGGCTCTGGTGGTCGGATTTCAAATGTGTTGATAATCATATCTTTAGTAAACATTCGACTTTCAGTGCTAAAAGTTTCATCTTGGTACGCGGAGTTTAGAGAAAGTTATGCTTAATGGAACTCAAAAGGAGAAAAAAATTTCTGGACGCTCACGTCGAGAACACCACGTGGTCTGTTTTAAAAATCTCAAAACACAAAAATTCGCAAAATCAACTTTATGTGTTGTGCTTTCTGGTTTCTGGGAAACCAATACCGTAGATCGAAAGATTCAGAGCAGACGACGTAGTGGAACATACAATCGGCAGCTGAATTGAAAGGTTGTGAGATCAATCGAGGCAAATCCTGGACTTTCGGTTCGGGATATTGCAAAAAAATATGGTGCCAGCAGAAGAAGCTACTGTTTTTTTCTTGAATGTAAGCATCCAAGCGGGACACTTAAGCAAAGTCTACAAGTCGCTAGTGCTAGTCGTTTAAGCACGCGCTAGAAAGTTGTACGAGAAGGTTCTGACGAGGTACAAAGGATGCATGCTTTTGGACGACGAAACGAAATAAATTTGCAAGGAAACTGATGATTTGGCAAGGAATTTGCACCTGTGGACGGAAACCAAGGTTTTCATCACGACGATGAACTCAACTCTAAACAAGAAAGAGTGCCTCAAAGCGAGTTCTACCATTGATTAAGTCACACAAAGGTCCTGTTAAGTTTTGGCCTGATTTGGATAGCTACTACAGAAGGGATGTTTCTACTACAGAAGGGATGGGGCTACTACAGAAGAGATTCCGATTTTATATTTTATTTATTTTATTTTTATTTTATTTTTTTATGCTTACTCTCGCATTTGTTCGTATTCTCTTTTTCACTCTGGTGACATTCTCTCACGTCGTGCCATCTTTTTCGTGCACGAGCATTGCACTCTGACTGACAGCATGCCGCTATGCTGTCAGCCGCGAAGTTCAAGGCTGCCAGCATGCAAAGCTCCGAAAGCACAGCGTAACGCGTAACTGAGAGTCCAGACGAAGCGCAAATCGGACCGCAAAATCGTCATTTCGTTTGCGCTTCGTGTGGCCGCAAAAATATAAAAACGAAATGTGAAACGTGTTTACATTCGTCTTTTAGTCCGAGAAAACCGAAATAGAAGAGAAATAAATTGATTTTTGAATATTTTTATCTGTTTTTAGATTTTGTTGCTATACCAGCAAATACGAACTTATAGTATCCTCTGCTTCTAAACAAAGCGTTTGTTAACGGGTTTTGCGGTAGGATTTGCGGTCGGCCGACACATAAACGTTTTGACAGAAGCGCAGCAATTTGGCATTAATCTGAAATGCCAAAAACGTTACATTACGCTTCGTCTGGCCCTGCAGTAACGGTTCCCGTCCGTGTCTTAACGGTTACCTACTTTCAGGGGCAAACTGATGCGTGAAATACGAGCGACGGTTGAAAAGAAACGGCTTGAGTGGGTAGAGATGTTGTTATGTTTGCAAGTGGGTTTATTTATTCCTCAATCATTGGCGGAAATTACAGTTTCCAACAACTATATCGTAAGCTCTAAATCGTACTTCACTAAAGGCATAAGCCGCTCGTAGCTCTATCCTGCATCAATTTAATCAATCGCATCGACATTGCTGCGTAATTAACTATCTGTCCTTAACAGTGGCGCTTAACAGAGGTAATCTTTAACCTAATCAACGGTGGTGCAGCTGACGGCACGCTGCTCACTCTCAATTTCGCCAGCTGGCGCGCCCTTAGCGCCCCCCGAGCTTTTTTTTCTGTGTTCCTCGTTGATCTCAATCTCTAGCCCTAGCAGTGTGTCCTTCCGTTCGCGACACGGCTTTGAATGATGCTCATTTTGCTTCCTCCTACCCGTGTCCTCGCCGTGTCTCGTGTCGTTTCTGTGCTCCTTCTCGGTCAAAAAATGAGATCAAAATTCTACATCACAGCCCTCGTAACGCCAAAAGCACGAGATACGAACAGGAGTAAATGATACGCTAAGGAGCAGGGCTCGACTGCACGAACTGACGTTACAAAACTAAGTAGAACTTTCCGCTGACACTACCGCCGATACACCGCTTCGCGCTTGCCCTCGCGTTTTATGCAAGATTTTTAAATATTTAGATAATCACCGCAAGCGCACTGTTCGAAACAGGGGCGGCTCCAGCTCAGCTATGCCATTCCGCTCTCCCAGTTAGTCCCGTCCGGTTCTCGAATGTCCGGATGTTCAAGAAAAACGGGCATGGACCACGCAGGGGGCATAGCGTCGAGGATTGCTCCCGCGTTTCCCAGTGCCCCGGTGTAATGAGATCAACCTGTGTTTCGCTGATTTTTCCTATCGTTCTGTTTTCGATTCACCTTCACAACCCGGCCTGCCCTCTGCCCACCGGCCCGCTGCCAGCCGAGAGGGGTTGGTTGAAGGCACATTTGTGTATGTGTGTGTGTGAGTGTGTGCCAATAGAAAGGACACAGAAGCGTGCAAGCGGGACCAAGCATCGGAAGAAGTGCGTCGAAAACGGAACACAAGAAAGGGGTTGGTTTTTATTACAAACAAGTGAAGGGAGTGTAAAAATAAAGCGGCAAAAAATAGAGAAAACAAATACAGCAAACAATGGCGAAACAAACACAAAAAAGGTATAAAATCTTTGGGCACCTAACACAGTGAGAATTTCTCTTCGTGGATATTTGGAATCGTTTGCCTGTTACGTGCTTTCCGCGGTGCTTCCGCACAGTCGCCGGTCGTCGTGCGCCAGCTCACAGCTTTCGGGGCTCAAGAGGTGTGTGTTGCTTACTGCCTAGGGACAGCCTTTCTTCACTTCGAAGGCACTTCCGTTTGCGCCAAATTCAACTAACAACTCGTTGCTGCTGTTTTTTCTTCCCTTTTTTCGATTTCGATTTAATTGCTCTACTTTACTACTCCTCTCCGTTGGCACACGCGTGTTTAGCATAACTACCGTGCGCAAATGCTTCGTTATTTTAGATTTAAAAAACTGGTTAAAATTAATCGGTTCTCCGTCACTTATTGGCTACTATTTAGCTATTTAGTGCTAACATATTTACACCATAGAACAACATGGTGAATGGATATCGCTATCGCTCTCGCCCTCTCTCTCTCTCTCTCTGTAAGGTGTTTTTTTCACCCGACGGCTATTTTCTAGAGTTGTCTAAAACTATCTCGTCCCCACGCACGCTATTGCTGCCGTCGTGTGATATGTTTTGGTTACACTGCACTACACTGCACCAAACTGCATCCGCACTTCGGTGCAAGGTTCTGCCTCCGCTCGAACACTGTTCCGCACCGATGCTCTGAGATGGTACGCCGAGATCAACGTTCTTTTGTGCCCACTGTCGGAGCGCCACCGCGCACTATAATCTGAGTAATGATGTCTGAACACCGTCACCAGGCAATGTTGGAACCGCAGCTGGGAGTACCGCAGCTGGGAGTGAAACGAACACTATAAAATGCTGCAAGCATAAACTATAACCCATAAACGACCTTCGGCGACAGATCGAACCGGTTTCCAGCACGATAAGTGAGCTTCATCTTACGCCTACAAATGAGATACGTCTGAAATGCTGATAGAATGATGCAAATTAGAAACAAAAAGGCTGATCCGTAACTGCAGACTGTGAGGCTCTGCACACACAAAGGAGATCCGACGGTGAGACTAATCCAGATCGAACCTGAAGGCTTCGCGTGGATCTGGCATGAAATCTTTTCGCACTACCGTAATACTGTTTCCGCATTCGAAATCTTTAAGTAAGCTCCCGATCTACACTCGCTCTATCGAGAGGGTCATCAGAGGGCTCAAAAACCATCACCTTAAAAAGACGCTGCCACCCACAGAGTGGCGGCCCCAAAGTACACGTGTCTTATGCTATGGTAGATGCTCAGCGTAACAATAAAGTCCTACCCCGGGGCGCGGGGCGGGTTAATAATGCTGCTCGATATGTGTTAGTTAAGGCAATTGCGGAGCGCAATCGATTACGTAGTACGGGCTCATTCGCGGACGATTGAAAAACGGCTAAGGCACATTCGGTAAAGTTTTGAATTATTTTCGCCGGAAAAGCAGCAGGAGAAAGGTTCTCCCAAAAAAAGGGAACAACAGTACAGAAACGAGAGCATTATTTGGTTAACGACTCGTAACTCTCGAGCGAATGAGACCAATATGACGCCTAATTTTGCTGTCCCAAACTTGGCTTTCTTCTGCGCCATTTTTTGCACAATTTGACCCTTTTATCACGTTGTTTCGTTCTCGGTCTTCCCGCCCATCAATAGGTTCCTTTCACTAATCTAACGTATTTATAATCCTCCTTACGCGCCGCCAATCGTTGTGCTGGTGTTTCATCATGTCTATTTTGATTTGAATTTCCCGTTTTGGCCCTGTTGGCGGAAGACTGCTTCATTTGTGTTGTGTGATGGCCACAGGACTTGCACTTCCAGTTCCGTTTCGACCGCAAGCCCACCGATGTTCTTCGAACACCGTTTTTCGTGTTGTTTTTTGTGTTTTGATTGAAGACTGAAGGAGGTAACACGGCTGCCGATGCTGCCGTTCGTCCGTCCGAGAGTTGGGTTCGACGGTTTTACCTAGCGGCAAGGTAGCTGCAACCGAGCACGATCAGGGCAGCCGTCACAGCCACTTGCCACATCAGAGGTTTGCCCATAACCTGAAAAAGCAAAAAGATCGAATTGAAAACATCGAAATGAAACGCAGTAATTAATACTAAAATCTTTAAAGCAATATTATTGCGTTGAATGGGGTCCCGACCCGAATGGGGTGTCCACAAACATCCCCCAAGCGACGGTTCTGTCGGCTGTGGTTGGCTTACTTTCCTCATTAACCTCTCGTATTCCTTATCCATGCGGCTGAGAAAAAAAGCCCAACGATCGCTTTCCTAGAAGGTAATCGTTCCAATCGTGGGCTAATGTGGGCCACCGACACGATGCAGGTCACCGGTGCAAACGGTGGCAATCGGTGGCAAGAAAGGATTCACGGCCCGATGCGTCTGCGGTCCGTCTGACCGCAAGCCAAGAATTATCAGTAATTTAGCCTCCTTACCAGCTGCCTGTTTTAATAGGCTGCCACGCGTCGGCACACATGGGCCACGCGTCGATGAGATAACACCGATATCGTGACAGTGGGCATCTAACCTACATACAGCATAAACAGAACGCGGCGCAGGGCCACAACCCGGTGGAGATGAGGCGGACAATTATTAGCCCTGTTCTTATCGGCCATTTCCTGCCCGACCGCAGGAAACGCGCGGCTGGCTTCATGTGCTGCTGGTGGAGCCGTGATTTGATGTACTGTGCGCGAAGGATCTTATTACATGTCGATTCATTTTTTTGCTATTGCATTCGTCGTGCAGCTGTGATTGTGTTTATTCCTTCGCCAACACGTCACCGTCCCGAAGTGGGTCATCATCTATAGCGATGGTGGGACACTAAAAATAGCACCCCAGTCCGCACCCCGGCATCGATTCCGTTCTGCGAGGCAATATGATTTTGTAATACGACACGCTCTCCGTGCGCTCGTCGGGTGCGACCATAATCTAATTGTTGGGTCTTGCTGGGGACACATTCGCATCACGTCCGCCGGTACAGAGCCAATAAAATGTAAAGTGTGCTCACTTCAAAGTGGAAAGGCAGCAAAGGGGAGTAGCCAGCGACCCACCCGACGACGCATTGCAGTTCGGGTCCGTGGGTGTGCTGAATGTTTAATATACTGGGCGGTGCACATTAGCATGGTTATGGGGATCTCTGGTGCATACGATGTTTTCGTACACGTTCTCGCTTGATGTAAAATTGATTGATAGACCAGGCTTTTCCGTAGCCTCGTTTTTGGTTCGCCTGTTCGAGTGTTTCATATTCTTTTTCTAATATCATTTATTTTTATTTCAATCATGTTATCAATTTGGTGTGCCCACAAAAGGTTTCGTTTTTGTTCTTGTTTAATCCAATTTTATTTTTTTGTTTTGATACACTACTGTTTAAAACAAAGTATATGCAACGATTGAATCCCAGCCGTGTAATGGTTTACCTAATGGCTCTATTGTTTTATGACTCCCCACCACATGCACAGCTGCTGAAGGGGAGAAAGCATAAAAAAGTCAAATTCATTAAATAAATACACGCGTACGTGCCCCACCAATCGCTGATGATATTTTGTTTGAAAAATCTCGATTCAAGACAATTTGTGTACACAAATAAACAGTCGATTCATTAAACCGGGGGCCCCCGGGCGCATGGCGTGCGATGGAGGCGCATGGTGCACCCGGTGGCCACCACCCAGAATGACCTCCCGGTGCAGGGGGCCGACCCCAGGGGCCGAACGTTCTCACAGTAAATCGCTCATCGGCCGGCCGTAATTGAGAGGTTTTTCCCGGACCCGGACTTTTCCTCCAATCGGACGCCCACTAAACGGGACCCGTAACCCCCCGTGACCCCAGCACAGCAGCGCACGCTGTCAGCACGTGTCAGTTCGGGGTGTGAACAGGGAGGCCACGGAGGAACCATTCGAAAAGCGCATGTTGCACGTGTGCACTTCACCGCGCACGGCGCGGTCACTGCAATTCTACCGTGTTGCGTGCTGCACACGTGCACGACAAAGACAGAGAGAACGCGTGTCTGTGTGTGGGTGGGATTTGTGTACACAAAACAATAAACACAATCGCCGCGCGGCAGAGTGCAACCAACTAAAGGCGCAAGTGAAGCCGATTTCGAGAGTAAACAACACGCCCGAGTTATGCTCTCCTGCTGCGAAGCTAGGTCACCACCACCGTGTCTTCGTTCGGGGCGACCTCTTGACGATCGCTTCCGCGATGCGCTCCTATGCTTTATGCTCGGACTCGAGTGATACTCGAGTCCGGGTCCCGGCTGGTGTAATGATGGATGACAGCATCGTCTTTCCCCCGCCCGGGGGACGGTGCCATCTTGAAGTGTTCGTTTTCTTTTATTAAAAAAATGGGATCTAATTCGGGCGATTCGTTCCCAATTTTTTTTCGCTCAACGCCTTTGTTCAAAGAATAAGTTATTGCAATTATTTTCGAACGGTTGGCATACAGTTTATAAGAAGTAGTTATTTAACTAATTAAAATTTCGAAAGCAATTTTAAAAATTATCAACTGCCTGTGGTTGACAAATTGGAAAGAAAATCAAAAGGATTATTGGTTCCCCATTGTTGGACCATTTGTTTCCCAGGTATTCGACCCTAGAATCAACCTTAAAATTTATGTATGCCACATTCAATTGAACTTATTGTTTATTCAAAAAAACAAAGGTGCAGCCTTCAATCATGGCCTCCTTCAGAACGCTTTCATCGCATCCTTCAGAAGGTCGTCATGGAAACCGCAAGAAAGCAAAGCCCCAATTCGCAACACGATCTTGACAAATGAAGTGTCAAACGAATGTGTTCGAAGATTGTCTGGCCACTACGAGAGCCGCCCCTGAATAACAATAACCCTCATTTGTCTGTGACGTATACGCCTCCCGCCCCCCTCGATTCGGAACGAGAATAAGTAATTCCGCGGCCACCGAAGAGCGA
Source organism: Anopheles bellator (assembly GCF_943735745.2). NCBI lineage: Eukaryota > Metazoa > Arthropoda > Insecta > Diptera > Culicidae > Anopheles > Anopheles bellator. The sequence continues at coordinate 30,561,115 of NC_071286.1, forward strand.
TTGTTTGTTTACGAAAAGCCGCACCCGAGACGCAGGGAGAGAAAGAGTGAGAGAGAGGACAAAAATGAAATCCCAATTCATGGTACAAAATAAAAACAAAAACCAAAAAAGAAGCATAATTCCCGAGCTCGAAATCAAAAGAAAGGTCCCACAAAGGCCCTCCATGCGCACGGTAGCATAGCGTCACCGTGGGCCGCATCAATGGACCAGCAGCAACAGGAGCAGGAGCAGCAGCATCATAACGCGGCACGATGTATGCTGCACGAGACAGCCCGTGGCCCGTGGACCGATCGTCACTCAACCATCGATCGGTGCCGGGGATGGCGGGCGTTGGACCGGCCACGAGGAGCACCATAAACATAAACAAACCGGTGGTGTGGCTCGGGATGTTGTTTACGGTGTGGTTCCGGACGCCGGGGCCCCGCGGCGACTCTACTGGGGCTAATTATAAACGATGGTCCGTTCGTCCGTCCGTCACATGGAACGTAATTGTATCGCGGACGTGGACCGCGGTCCGAGGAGAAATTAGAGAGAATCGCTGCCATGATATGCCTGATGGCGATGGCGGTGTTGATGTTCTGTCCGTGGGGTACACGCACATCAACAGCACGGCACCCTGCCGAAGGAGAGCAAATATCGGAGGCCCGGAGCATCAGCGATCGATACCGATCGGTGCTCATCTCGAAGCAGACGTCCAAAGCCACACACGAGAACCCGAAAATAGTGCCCGACACTTTGTTGGACAATCGCAAGGAAATAAAGTAACTAAGGATGGTTCACTTACCCCCGGTTTCTTCGGCGTACGCGACTTGCGCCGGCGCTGCGGAATCTGGCCCGGGAACTCTTGGAGCATCTCGCGCCGGGCCATGTAGTCCAGGTGTGGCGGAACGCCGGCACCACCGTACAGGGTCGAACCGGCCGGCGCCGAACCGATGATGGCGGTCGCGGCCAGCGATCCACCGATGGCCCCGTCGGTCGACAGCCCACAGTGCGGGCTGCAGCCCGAGGAGGACGACGAGGATCCGCGCGACGACGAGGACTCCGATTCACCGCTCGAGTCACCGTCGTCCTGCCAGTTGAACTGGATCGGCTGATACTGACCGCTACAGTTGCTGGGGAGGAGCAGGGCAGGAAAAGATCATTAACACCTCGCGGGGCTCGCTTCCGAAGCAAACTTACTGATGCGGAGTGCCGGACGAGCACGAAGGGGTGTCGTTGGAGCTGCTGACACCGCTGCTACTGGAATGGCTGCTGGCCGACACCGGGGTCGGCTGGGGATTGGTGGTGGTGGCTGCGGGTGCCGACGTTGGCGGTGGCTGCTGCTGCTGCTGCTGCTGGGCGCTACCGACGCTGACGCTGGCTCCGCCGCCGCCGACGCCACCGGATGTGCCGCTCTGGTGGAAGAACACGCGACCGCCATTACGGCCGCCGGTGGCCGGGCCAGGAGTTCGTGGGAAGAACACCTGCCCACCATGGTAGCCGCCACCGCCACCACCGCCGCCGGCATTCGTGGGGAACGGGCTGCAAGAGGCACTGGGCGGCGACTGGGACAGGGGTGTCTGCGGTCCATCTGTCGGGTTGGGAGCAAAACAGAAAAACGGGTTAGGTTAGGTTAGAGAGAGACATTTCGTGTCAATAGTGATTAAGTTCATATTGTTCCATTCTCCCAAGAATGAACCAGAATCTTAGACGCCAAGTTTGGGGGGCTAGAAAATAGGAGACAGAGAGGCTCGAGATAGAGGACCCTTATCTAGGACCATTCGGTTGACACACAAAAGCGCTATCGACCGAAGCCACAGCCTTGCACTCCACGGAAACGATCCACGAAACCATAATCTACGATGGCTATTCAAAAAGTATCGCGACATTTGTGTTTTTTCAAAAAGTATTTATTCATTCATTAATATCTATTATTTTCCCCTTCAAAGTAATACCCATCAGATATTATACACTTGTGGCAGAGTTTTTGTGGCACTTCAAACATTAGTTTTTGTGACCCTTCGGTGTCCCCCTTTTTTTCAGAACCTCCTTCGGTGCCCTCTTTATCTGCTCAATCGTAGCGTGGCGTCGCCATTTCATGTACCCTTCCGTTTCCCGAACAAGAAAAAATCACAGAGGAGGCAGATCTGGGAACTCATGATGCACCACGCCTCTGCAATCGAAGAAAATTGTGTGCAAAACTGTTTACAAACGAACGAGCTGGGGTCTTCTTCGTTCATATCTTCTCGGCCCCTCTGGGAACATTTTGAACCACCGATAAACGCTGTTTTGGGTCATAATAGCTTCCCCATAAGCCACAGTAAACATTTCGAATGAGTCCACGCCCTTAATTTTGTTTTTCAAACAGAATTTCGTAAAGATCCTTTGCCATGCATCTTTTGGACTAGACAAAAATCGAAGATGAGCGGAAACACGTCCAAACAAAACAGCTGTCAAAAATTTACTGATTACTCAAAATGGCTAAGCTTTACAACGTAAGTAAGTGACGTAAATAGCAACATAGCACCACTAAAAAAACAAAAATCAAATATACATAGCACCCGGAAATTCAAATGCCGCAAAATTTTTTGAACAAACCACGTAGATTCGAGCCCATTTTCGCACCACCCGAGTGCCAGTCGTCCAACACAAGCTTGGACCCTGCTGAACACTGACCCAGCTTATCTGTACCAGCCAGCACACACATGTAGACCCCCGGAAACACATGGACCTTTCGTGCACACAAAGAAGCCCCCGCGATCGGGGCGGCCTTTGTTTCGACCTCCGTACTGATACTGGGCGCCCAGGATATGGCCGCCGTTGGGGCAGCCCTTTTTCCGAAGCACAATTAACATTCCCCCCGGGTGGAGTGACTCAGGCCCCTGGGTAAGATATAGCTCCGGTAAGGGCCTACACTCGGTTCCGCAAAAGCACCGTTAGGTGAGTGGGGCACCGTTAGAAGCTACCAGAAAAGGACTACGCAGAAACGCTTTGCTGGCTCACTGTTGCTACAAAGGACCGATTGCGAGATGGCGTCGGAACTCTAGGCGTTCTATTTAATTACGACGAATGATTCAGTCACATGGTTAATGTAAAACCGAAAGGACCAGACCGTTCCAAGGACCCAAAGAGAAAACCCAACAGAAATTCGCCGGCACAGTTCGGCCGGGCGCTCCCACGGTTCTCACATCCTGTCGGCGCCCATGAAAGGATGCCCAAGAATTTACCGAACAGGACGATCACGATCGGAGGTGACATTCCAGCGGCGGCGACTCCTTTTTTACGGCTACCGGCAGATAATTAAAATTCCCACGTGGCTCTCGCGGGAAGCCGTTTCGCGGAACGGCACGCATCGCAGCGGCCGCCGCTCTCTGATTGCATTTAAATGACCGGGGGGAGGGCTGCAACAAAAAAGGGCAAAACATCTTTTTGCCTTCCACAGGCTCGCGACGGGACGGACGCGACCCATTGATTGACCGTTGATTGACTAATCGGTTCCAGAGTGAGAGAATGGGTGAGAGAGCGAGTGAGCGAGTGAGTGAGCTGGCGTGGTCTGGCCGCAGTACGTGTTACTTCTGCCCTTAACCGGAGCATTGTTTTGACTCGCGGCCGTCACGGTGCCATACTGTCTGTCGCGCTTCGCCGAGCGGCTCACATTTCCGGTCCGGCGTGTCTCTACTACACATCGACGGGCGGTGACACATTCTGTCGACACATCGAAAAGCCACGGAAATGCACCGCGTTTGGGGTCTCGTGGCGACCGGTTCCGATTCCGTAAATTATGTTGACCATCGCCGGTGGCGGAAGTCGTCATCGCCACCACCCGGGGGGTTGGTGCTTAGGTGCCACTTTGCTGGTCTTATCTCGATCATCGGGATCTATTAAAGGCCTTTGCGGGGCTTGACTTTTTCCTTCTCTCATTACCGGGCGAAGCGATGGTTATCGTCGATGTTGACGCGTCATGGACGCGTGCCACCGTTTGAGCAGCACTTTAACCCCAGCGCAGCGCGCAAAGTGGAACAAATTGCTGGCCAATTTGTAGGGGGATCGGTCCAAAGTTCCCACACTCGCTAACGATCTGGGTGTCGGCTTATCGGTGTGAAGTGAGGGAAATCACGGACCCCAAACAAATGAATACGACCAGAAATGAAAAATAGTTCAAATGGATGTTCTTAGGGGCTTGATACCTTAAAGTGAAACAAACAAAATTAAATTATAGCATGGCTAATCGGAACGCTTAGCTCGGAGGGATCCGTAAACACTTCCTTCTCGATGAATCAGCGGTCTTAATGAATTTCCATTTACTTAACAGCGATCGAGGCGGCCTCCGAGAGGTCTGAAAAGTGCTGGCCGCCAACAGTTTCAATTGATTTATCGTGTCGATTAACCTAATCCCTGCCGGCGGCGTTCATTTCTTTCCCCTAACCACTACCAATTCCCAACCCGACCTGGATGGGCAATGCTCCAGATTGACGCAGTTTTATTCCATCGCACGCCAGCGTTGACCGCTACGCACCATCCGCGGCCGCAGATCCTGATGGCGGCGGTGGCGGCGGCATCGCGCTCATTTGAATATGAAAAACGATAACCGAGCGAGCGAAGAACCGTGTACGCGATCGTCCACCCGAGGGATTCGGTAGCCGCGCTGCCCCGCGCAGAACTCGTTCTGGGCCTGAGGCTGAGGTTACGGTGGCCAGCGCTGCAGCACCGAGTGTCAATGCACCGTCTGTCCCCCCTCGTGTGGTGTGGTGGGCTCGGATGGAAGGAAGCCAAGAACAAGAACAGACGCCCCGAACGCCGCGGGCCCCGGGAATGAAAATCTGCCCTCCACGCAAACCACGGGTGGATCGGGAGCGGGGAAAACCAGTTCCAGCGCCGTGGCCTACTTATCTTGCGTGACGCCTTCACCGGGGGTAAGAAAACGAATTAAAATGCACACACGTGTATGTGTGCGGGAAGGAACGATCCCCGTTCGGAAAGGAAAAGCTAAGAAGAAAAAAAGCGAGCAAAAGGAAGAAGTTAAGGGGGAACAAGAAATCAAAACAAACACAAAATAAAAGCCACGCGGCCCACGGCAGGGCACCCCCATGGGAGTCCTGTTGGGCTTGGGTCCGGCGAAGATTAGCGTCGGCCAATTCTGCTTGGGACAGTCCCAAAACACTCGCCAAGGGTTTCGAATACGCAAAACGAAGCAGCGCAATAAACTAGAAAGGTGAGTAAATGGGTAAAGTGAACAAGCAAAACCCACGTAAAATCACTTTCAATCAGCAGATTTATACCGAGCGACAAACACGTTTGATTCAAACGACGATCCGTTGCGAGAACGCAGCGCTCGTTAAAAAGCGCGCCAAAACCCGGACCCGGTCCTCCGATTGAGGGACGGCGAAGACGACCAATGACGAAGCAACGAAAGTTGAAAAGTCGTTGTACTCGGCGTCGAAGCGAGAGAAAAAAATGCGGGAAAACCAAAACAGAAAGTAAGAAGCAGGAAAAGGGGGAAAACAAGAAGAGAATCGACGAATCCATTCGCCACCCCGCACGAAGCGCACAATAAAACGCGCGCGCGCGCGAGAAGATGGATGAAGATCCGCAGCTAACTCTTGCGCAGTAGCAGTAAAAGTGGACAGCGAAACGTCGAGAAAAAAGCAGCAAACTTCAGAACCGAAACGTGCCATCGCTTCGGATGCAGGTCTAATGGAGAACCAGTGAGTCTGCGGGGAGCTGGTCCAGGGTCCAACCAAGAACCCGAAATGCGCTGTTTGTTGCTCTACTATTTTCCCCCAGACATTGATCGTCCCCATCCTTGTCGTAAAAACGAGTTGGATCGCGACCCGATCAAGCTCATCGCAGGGCCAATTCGACCGAGTGCGTCGTAAACCGGACGCGAGTTACGCTGACCGCCCGTCGGGGGTTATAAAATAATATTCGAAACATAAAAAAAACACACACAACTTTTAACAAAACGGGAATTTTATAACCCCTTTCCAGGCCGGTCAGCAGGCCAGGTTAACCGCAGGGTGCACCCCCGGGTGACAAATGCACGCGGCTCACGATTTGCGTGGAGCGGCCTCGGTGGATTAGCTTGGCCAGGGCCGGGGCGTGATGATGATGCACCCCAGCAGCAGCAGCAGCAGCACCCTAAAACGGGGCAACACGAGGCCAGCGTCCGAAAAGTGATCGTCTTTCGTGCGATCGAATGACAGGGCCTCTCCACGTTGGGACCATCATCGGACAGCCGGAATATCAGCCGCAGCAGCGGCAACGACGAGAAGTACAGAAGAAAAAAACACACACAACGTGGTAAAAGAAGAACAAAAAAGCAGGAAAGCAAGCGAAAGAAGCGAAAAAACGGGCACTAAAAGGAAGAAACGAAGATCGAACGACACACGGAGAACGGAGCCAGCCCGTGGAAGAAAGCCAACCGAAAGAAGGGGAAAAGAGTGGGAAAGAAGGAAGAAGCGACCAGCGGGCGATAAGGAAGCTGGGAACGACGGAAGAAGACGGCGAAGAAGCAGAAGAACCGAACCGAAGCTCTGATTGTAAACAAAACCTCGGGGACAGAGCCACGGTTGGTTCGCGCGTCGAGCGTGACACTGGCGATGGGCCCAGGCGACACACGACGGCACGCAAAGTGCATCGTCGGAGGAGCAGCAGCACACAGACACACACACATGTGCACACAGGGATCGGTTGGTTGTGATTAAACGGGCGAAAGCAGGCGACCCACACGGCGAAGGAGCGTGAATAATAAATAAATAAAAGCGATAAATAAATAAAAACGGGCACCTTCCATAGAGAGAGGGAGGGAGAGAGGACAGGGACGATCGACGGCGGAGGATGCAAACTAAATAGAAGCTGACCCGGGGCCGGCCCCAGTCCCCTGTGTGAGTGCAACATTATGGGATAAGGTTCCTGCTTAGCGGAGCACAATAGAGGGCACCGTAATAGTGTGCAAGTGCACGCGGGGTATTGTAGAGGTCCGTGGGGAAGCAGCCGAAGACCCGGAGGGGGTGGAAGAAAATGGATTAGAAGAAGAAGGAACGAAGAAACACACTCCCGCGCGGCCCTAATGCACGCCAGCGCGCACTTGTGCACTTGTGGAAAAGGACGACGACGGGCGAACGGTGTCGAGCCAGCGAAGCAGCAGAACAAAACAAAAACGTAAAAACGCTAGCGTAAAATCTGTTCCCGGGCTCGGGGCCGAAGCCACGGCCGATGAACGAGAAGAAGAAGAAAAGGAGGGGAACAAAAAGAACAAGAAGTTGAAAGAGAAGAGAACACAGAAAGAAGCACAGAAATGGAAAGAAAGACGTTACCGAAGGGAGTCAGCGTCCGAGAAGCAGTTGAACATGCGTGCATGAAAGAGAAGGAAAAAGAAAGAGAGAGAGAGAGAGAAAGGGAGAGAGAGAGAAAGGGAGAGAGAGAGAAAGGGAGAGAGAGACAGCGCCCAGAACGCCGAGCGAAGCAGGTGGTGTAGGGGATCATCGATGCAGACACAGACTCTGGAGGTGAAAAGCTGGACGAAAACAAACGGACAACCAAAACAAGCGTGCACGGACCCGTCAGGAACACGACAGTGAGCGTGAGGAAGAGAGAGAGAGACAGAGGGTGAGAGCGAAAGAAAAGGAGATCGAGAAGACCGGCCAAGCGACCCCAACGAACGGCGCGAAGATCATGGCGCGCGCGCGAACGCGAAAGTGTAAACGCAACCACCACCAAACGCGGGTGAGGATCGACGGGCGTGGGGGTCTCCCCCGTTGGCGTCCCTTCCGCCCCCTTGCGGTTGCGTGATGCACTCAGCCCCGCCAAGGCATTACACCCATTTAATCCTCACTCGGTTCACGGGGCCCTTCTCCTCTGCGATGGGTGGTGTGTGCATTAATTTTTTCTCTTCTATTTGCTATGTGCACAGTTGGACCCAAGGTAACGGCATCCTGGAATCGGAGGGCGGCAAAAAAAAGGCGCCCCTTCGGAGGATTTAGACGACGCCCTTTCGCAAACCGGGGGATTGCTCGAGCTCGGAGAGCGGTGGCGGTGGCTCGCGTCCCTCACTCACCCGCGAGTCTGCGCATCCTTCGTGGCCGCCACACGCAACCGCCATCGCGCACCATCGCCGTTCGTTGATCTCCGCGCCGCGATCGCCGCCGCCGCCGTCGTTGGGGTCGTTGAAACGAGCGTACCAGGTGGGTCACCTCACCACAGCCCAGCCCGCCACCACCGTCGTCGCTTGCCACCGCGGATCATTTGTTTGTGTCCCACCCCCTTCGCCCGCTCCCGGGGTCCGATCTGCCTCCGAGAGCGCGACTCGAACGATCGCGCAGACAACGAGCCCAAGAACGGTCGTTGTTCGGTCGATGCTGCTGCTGTTGTTGTTGTTGGTGAACGGCTTCTTCCCGCCCGAGGACTTACTTCCCGCGGACGAAGCGGTGGAGGACGTGGAGGCCAGCCCCTCTCGGTCACTTATCTCCCGGGAGACGTCTTGTTTGTTGCTTTCTTTACAGCCACCGGGGGGATTATCGTCCGAAACCCGGGCGGGGGCCACCTCCCGAGACGTATTGCAGCTTCCAGAATGGATTTATTGGCTTCCCCCCCAACATACACACGGGCACTCGGGCGAGCGCTTGTCAGTCACGCACTGGCATCGTCCCGGGGAGCGCGCGTAATCGGTTGCGCGTCCCGTCCCGTATTGGTCTACCCAATTTAAATGGCCAAACGGTGGGAGCGGAGGGGCCGTGCGGGGACGGTGCGTACTAAATGTAGGAAAGAGTGGCTGGCCGCACTAACACACACACACAGTAGCAGCAACAGCTCGCGAACAAAGCGTTCGGAAGCTGCGTTTTACGCGGTTCGAAAACGAAAGACTTCATCGCAGGCGACGAACCCGCCGCGCCGACGGAGCGATCGGTTGGCTGCCAAATAGCGCAATCCTGTTGCGCCATGCAGCGTCACGTTTCGACGGCCCCGAACCATAACATGCACGGTAGCACGGCCACCTTATGCTGCGCCATCTGTTCTGGACACGTTTCGATGGTGACACCGACCGCCGCTTCCGAATTGAGGCCCCACCGGACGATGATTGCACGGCGGACATGCTCGCGCGCTACAATGTTGCGTGGCATAAGAAACGGTGGCCTCATCGGGGTATTATCGGGAGAGATAATCATGGCACAGCAATTATCGGGCGCAAAGCATTATGTTAGTACGAACGCTAATGAAGTCTTGAAACGGCCTCAACAGCACACTTTTTTGCTGCGTATTGTAGCGCGCGAATGGCACTTCCTTGGCACGGAAACAATGAGGCGTTCGGAAGCCCCCAAAAAAGGGCCAAAGCACCCCGCCAACGCACCCGGCCTCCTGTGGCCGCGATTCGAGGAAAAGATTTATTTGGCACCTTACGGGACTCCCGGGAAGGGTTCGTCGCCTGGCAGTCGAGGTCCGATGGTCTGGCCACACAAAACCGGCAGTAAACACGGTAGCTGGCAGAAGTTATGGTTTTATGCTTTGTCTGCTGCTGTCCGCCCCTTGCCGCTCCCTGGCAGCGGTAGGTCCGCCAGCGATTGGCGTGGCCGCCAGCGACTTGCGTTCTACGTTCGCTTATTTATTGTTATTAATCCACACACAGCTCCGAGTCTCGTAAATACGGGGATGAGTGTAAAACGGGCGATAAAAATTAAGGAACGGAGACGTTTGGATCCAACAGCGCAGAAAGAGCAGAACCAAAATGCGAAACGCACCCCATTAAAAGGGACGAACGTGGAGGATGTTCGCCTGCAGTAATAACTACCATCGACCATCGGCCGTCGCCGTGATCTTCGCGAGATCGTCATCGACGCGACGGGGAACTCCCCTGCTGCTCGTCGGGTCGGGCAGGATACGCGAAGAATCGTTGCCCAAATAATTGCCCCACGGAGCGCAACCTGTATGATCGACGTTTACAGCCACAGGATGCGCGCGACGGACCATAAATGCTCTCCTAAATTAGCAAACAAATCGAAATGATGCACCGAACAAAAGAAAACCAATGGAAGACACATGGCACTTGCCCCACACACACAGAAACCGAACCGGGCTCTTCGGACCGGAAATGCCGTCTGGGAACGTTTGGCACACACATGATTTATGATCGACTTTTTAATGACACCGAGGGTATGGCCAAATTCCACAATGCACAAAGCATATACAAACACACACGCAGGCGCACACACGTGAACACTTACGCATTACTAGCTGCGTCAAAGTGGACCAACTTCGACCCAGGAGCCACGCTGAAAGAGAAGAGCACAAGAGAAGGTTGTAAAAGCAGCGGATCGCGGTCGTCTGCGCAACTTTACGATCGATTATGCCATGGCGTACATTATGGCGGCATCGGGAACTGCCTTGCTCGCGGAATCGTATAAATTATCCTGCCACAGGGTTCATCGACGTCCATCCACTTGCGCTGCGCTGTCCATCCAGTTCCAGAAACCTGGCGATCCGGAAGGATTTTAATGCTTAGCGCTTCCAGGAAGGTGCGCCCGGCGGATCGGCGGTTCGGTAGAAACTTATGCAAAAAACCGTCGCCCATTCGACAGCATATCCTAAGGGCACCTCATTCTTTGAGGGCTTTTCGGTGGTCGGAATGTTGGAAGGCGTCGACGATCCCGTTCCCGTCCGACCGTCTGTCGGCAATTATTGGATGCTGGAATTTGTTATGGTTTTCGGGGGGCCATAAAATCGGCTCAAGTTCACCGATTCGCGGTAGCTCCCCCTTTTTTGGCGCGGTCCCTTAAGATCGCAGATCCCAGAAGGAATGTCGTCCCCTTTGTGTTGCCGGGCACAAGTCGTAAATGGTACGGCCGTTAAATGCTAGCCACACCGTTCCAGGGTGGGCCGGTGGGAACACCTGCAGGAACACCCGACAAGGGCCCAGTGACAGTTCGCCAGCATAAAGGAACACACAATAAAGTGTGGAAAAATACCAGCGACCGCTGGAGTGACTAATTCTTTGAATTCGGATGACTAATCCCATCAGGATCTCCCATCCGATCGGAGCCGCTGGACTAAACAGCACATTAGCGGCAGCAGTGTGCCCCCGATAACGGGACAAGCAAAAAGCGTGGCCATATAAAGCGTGATCGATTGCACTCGGCGGCTTGGACGATCAATCACCGTTCCAAATCGTACGCCATCCACCGGACGGCACAACATCAAATGGAAGTCCGTTGTCCCGGGGTGTGCTGGATACGGTCATTAGCAAACGGCACTCCACAATCCTTAGAGTGTAGACATCCGCCCGCTCGGGGCAGAGTGTCCTTGGACGGACGGGCATTAATTTAGTCATGCCGCCCGGCCACGGTGACGTCCGAATGCTCGATGACGTTCGCGATATGACGCAGCTCCCTGATGGGGCGTAATCAAACATCGGCGCGTCAAGCAGCCCGGCGGCGCGGTGCATTATGTGTGCATCCATTCATTACACGGACCCCACCGCTCGGGTTCGCGCTCCGAACACTGTCCGGGCGGGGGCAAGATCTGGAGTTCGTCGTGCGTACTTTAATTGACTAATTGCTGGCCGGCCTGAAGCTGTCTTCGGGCCCGGACGATCCGCCGTCGACAGAGGTCCTACCGAACCTACGACTGCCCGAGAGCACCAGAGCACAGGGCTGCTAAATGAAAGTTGATTGGATTAACGTTGCAAATGATTTACAATCGTGCGAGCAGCGAACCAAATAAGTAGCAAACCTTCGCCGGAGCAGCAAACAGAAGTCGGAGTTGCGAAAAAGACAACAGCTTCCAGTAACAGCTTCGATTAACCGCTCGCTCTCTCTCCCTGGAGGGACGCACGCAGCGCGCCACACCACGGTTAGGGATGTCATCGGGGCTCTGACGAACGAATTAGGGTCAATTACGGAGCACACGCAGCCGGCGCTGCCCGGCAAGCTGCTGTGTAGATTGAATGATGATCAGGATACGTTCCCAAGCCCGACGTGCAGGAATCGGCTCCCGTGGAAGGGGCCCATGTTTACTGGGCAAGCGCGGCTATAAATAAACCTGTTTGTGGATTACAACTTTGTAATTGCGCCTGCGTCCAAGTAGCCCGGCTCGGTGACAGTTTGAAGAGCTTTAGAACTTCAATCCGAGGGATGTTCTAAAAGTACGGCGACTTTGTTCTAAACTGCAAGACTTTCAACTGTGCAGAGCTTGGCACAAACTAATTCTGCACTATTTATTTGTCTTGTGGCCTAGTGTTGTTCTGCTGTTATTTTCCTGGACCTTACGATAAGAAGTTCATTCAAACTCATTAAATCCAAAACAGCCCATCGAGCCAACCAACACGGGAAATCGCATCAAATCATCGAATACTTCCTTATTGCCGGTGGCGTTGGTCTGTCCGAGCCGTCAATCAAGGGAGCTGTCACTTTAAGGTCAAAGCGCATCCACACGGGATGCCCATTCTCAATGCATTCGATTCAAACCCCTTTGACGTAGCGTTTTCCGTTCTTTTTCGCTCCACTCAACTTCAATTTCCATTTCCCCAGGGCTGACGAATCTGAATCAGATATTCAGCCGTTTCCGGCTTTTTCGCGTGGGTCCGGAAACTCCAGAGAAACTACAACTGCTGCCCGTTCTTGTTCGGCTCAGTGGGCTCACCCCAAGTGTCGGACGCCGGAGTCTGATGGCATCTCGCACTCTCGGACGCATCACTCTCCGTCGCTCGAGGCTTCGGCGATCGGAGCACGTAATTTGCATTTTCGCAGCGATCGCACTCGGCATCTCGGGAGCTGGAGTTGAACTTCTGCCAGCTGGAACTGTGCCTCCTCAAAGGGCATACGTGTTTTACGAGCAATTATATAATCGATGCAGATTGGAGATTAAATTAGACACGCAGAAAAAAACAAGTGGAAGCCTTCAATTCGCAGACTTCGCTATTGTTTGCTGCGTACGTATTTTCAGGGAGTTGATTTCTACCAAAAGCAGGTACTTTAGGAGAACACTCCAAGAAAATCCAACGGAAAAAAGGCAACGCCGCAGCGGTTAATGTGATGTGATGTGTGTTTCAATCATTATCGTCGTCACGGCGTCTGTTGAGGGCGCGATATGGTCTTACGAGTCTTGCGGCCAGACCCTTCGGGAGGTTCGCCGGAGCGCCTCATCGGACTCCGAGCGGTCGTTAATATGCTTAGAGTCGTAACGTGTCGTGAGGAAAGAAACCCAGACCCAGAGCGAGAGACGCGATAGACAACAATCGATCGACGACGACGACGACGGTTTGCGGTGAATAATTGCACGTGTGCACTTTGAATAATTCATCTGCATACAGGACCCCTGCTGGGTGTGTGACAGAGATGGGCTAATTAGCCGGTGGTAGTGGGCAAGAACGAGAGTAACATTAGGAAACAGAGAGTGAGAGCAAAGGTTAGCTTCGGTGGGGCTTCGAGGGTCCGAGAGCGTCAGAACGGACCCGAACGGAACGAAACCGCGGGACAGACCTCAGGCGACCGATGCTGCTGATGAGGATGAGTGGCAAAAATAAAGTTGCATTGCCACCCACCAAGGGGGTGGTGGCATGACAGAACCACCACCCTCCCGGGTACCAAACCCGATCGCAGCGATCGATCGATCAGATGGGCAGTTAGTTAACGAGGAAACGAGCAGCAGCAGCAGTCGCCCCGTGAGCAGCGAATGTGCTGCGCTCCGCGATCCTTTCGCGCGATCGCTTATGCAATCAACATGAGCTTGGCGTCGTCGTCGTTCAAGGTTAACAGCACCCGGCCGGCCGACCGCCGTGCCTGTCCGTACCGGTCCGTGGCGTGCGCGGTTTTGCGCTTCCGCGCCTCAGACTCGAGCACTTTGTCCGAGGCTGCGTGCGCGACCCACTGCACTTGCTGCACTTGCCGCGCGCGCCAGCTGCACCGCAAGTAGTGCAGTCCGCGTATTTGTCCGCAATTTGCTGGGTGCGTTGGTGCAGTGTTTTATGCTTCCCCGGCTGTCGCGGCTCATAATTCGACTCCCGACCGACCCTCAGCGCGGTGTCGGATCGGATTCGCGGCTCGCGCGCGGCATTGCATCAACCGCGGAGACGCGCAAAGTGCCGCCAAGACGCGGTTGATGATGGTGAATTTCATTTATGCTGCACTTTAGCCCCTCCGCGGCGCGAACGGCGGCGCGCACATTAAAACAACGAGCATCGTCCGTCCGTCCGTTCGTCCGTTGGGCCGCACGTCAGCATGACAGGTTCACGTTTAATTACTGCCCTCATGTTTTGATCGAAGGATGTGTGCTGGGCGCACCTTACCCGGCAGCGCACGATGATACCCGGCGAAGCGGCCACGTCGTCGTCGTCGTCGTCAGAACAAAAAGCATTTAAGGTCCCTCTTAAGCAGGGACGCGAGACGTCGAGAGATCAGAGGGCGAACGATTCGGTAAACGGTTGCTTATGTAAACCAAACACGGCCCTCATCCGATAAAGCGGTTCCGTTGGTAGAGGTAGTTGCTGGTCTGTGAAGCAGAATGGTTGATCTTCGATTTTTCTAGCCTCAGTTTCAAGGCTCATCGTATAAACATCGGGAACAAAAACGTATAGGTAGAGAGGATAAAGATCTGGTGAATAAGGCCAAAGGACTTTCTTTAAGCAAAGGCCTTAAGATGATATAAGCACCGTCGGTAAATGGCATCTACATGTGAGAATTGTGATTATTCTTATTAAACGGTTCTATGCAGTAATTTAATCAGTTTTAAAAACCCGTTTTCAATTTAAACGCTAACAATTATTTAAAACATTTTAAATAAGGAAAATAATCTCATTTCTTTCTTTGAAAACAATTTAAATAAATCGCTTAACACTAAACCAGTAAAAATAGTAATTTGTAAAATTTAAGATCCAAACATGCACAAGTCTTGATAATTTAAACGGCATCCAAGAGTATTCATGTAAAAATGAGAATTGTCAAAACCAGTTTTCTTCACAACCAAGTTCTAGTTCCACAGTTTAAATCTAGCTCACTTTTTATGCCATTAAAAGCTCAAGCGAAATAGTTTCGATTTAATATCGGTTCCTAAGCACACATTACAGCATAATGCTGCCTAACCTTGAACTACAATTTGCAGCCAACGGAACTGGGCGTTGAATGCGGTGCGCGAGCGGTGAGCTCTTAGGAGCTCCGCGGGTCCTGCATTTAATTGTTCCACATCCACCCGTCTGCGAACTTGGCTGACATATTGTCAATTGGAAGCATTTTAACGCCCGATCGATGGGCGCCCCTTTGTGGCGATCGCTGACGACAGCCCAGCAGGTCTCAACTTGTCATCGACGCTAACTCTTTTTTCCGTGCACCCCAAGACCCAATAAAAGCGGAACGGTGCGAAGCCTTCTCCGGTGCGGAACCATCCGCAGGCAGTGTCCATCCACGAGGCGAACCGGCCATTTAACGCGGCCAGCCACTTGCGCATTTTGCAAGACCCGCCACACCACTAGAAGCGTTCTTTGGATGACTTCGAATAAAATATTGTCCGCCGTTGTCTGCACCGACCACCGGTGTTCAATACGGAGCCCATGTGGGACCCTTGGTTTCCCTCTCCCTCATCACCGCACAATATTCAGCCACTTAAGCGAAGGCTTCGCTAGGCTCGTGCACTTCGAGCTCGAATTAATCTGCAACTCATCGCCCCAGAGCCTCGTGGTGGCGGTCATCAGTGCAACATCATCAGCCCACCGCGGCCCACAACAGCAACAGTACCTCGCACGGGCACCCGGGGGCAATTTAAGTCGATCATTAAATGATATGTGCATTCATTGTTATTTATCTAGTGTCATTTTTCGTATCTCGGCGCGGGTCGCCCCCGGACCCAGTTGGCGTTCCGCGACCGGTAGCAGCCCGCGATCAGCATACAGCCGGCACAAATTGCGACCCGGCACCTATCATGTTTATTTAAGGTCTGCGCCGCCATATTGGGCAAGGATATTCGTGCACAATGTCCCGAAGGTATTCTCTTTTTTCTTTCGCTAATTTTTATTGGTCCACCCGGCCAGCCACTGACCGTGACACCATGCTGCGGACCGGCCCGCGCAATCGCAATTGCAGCATAATATTTTATTAATATGTGTGGCCACACACACGACAAAGTGCGCGGCAGCATAGCAAACCACCCTTCGGATCGGAATCGATCGAATACGTGATCGGACGGCCGGACGCTTGGAATGGACTGGAATGATTATTCTTGCCGATACCTGACGGTGGAGCTCCCAGCCGGTTCAGCCGGTGGACCCGGAACGGAAGGAGGATCCGTACCACGGAGGTCGGAGAGCGCGAAAGAAAAAGAACAGCAGCACCAGGCGTTGTGCAGCGTTTGTTGAGGAGTTGTTAGCTATTGTCAAGGTTGCATTAATGATTGCGCAAAGCATTACGCGCGATTGGTCGATGTGCGCGCGCGCGTCGACGCTTGTAATGATAGCGAAATAGTGCTACTAATAATAATAATGAGGTTTGGAATAAAAGGAAAAAAAGGCACAACAACTCCGGACACCACGGAGCATACACGGACACCTGGGCCGATGATGATGATGATGATGATGATGGCGCGAGAGCCATGTTGTGCGCTATGATTATACGCCGCCACACGGCAGAAAGGTTAAAGTTTGCGCCAGAACCGTCGCAAAGGTCCACGGCGACGATCGGGACGCGATTGTTAAGGTGTGGTGTTCGGCACTAAAGTGTGACAAATGATGGGCATACAATTTTCTATCTATTTGTTTAGTGAACAAAAAAGCGATCTATTTATGTTCGGCAGCGACAACATTGTGGAGGATTCTATTTAAGTTGGAAGCATCGAAATTTTCAAACGCAGACTTTAAGAATAATTCGAATAAATAAAGTAATAATAGAAAATAATCAAAATTACAACACAGCAACAATACACAGAAAAAATGATAAAAGCTATACAGCCAATACCTTGGTCTTCCAAGGATTATACCAAGGGTTTCAATCAATGCAGCCAATATCTGACGACGATCTCAAGAAAGAACTCGATTATACCACGAAATGGAACAATTCCCAGAAATTGTCGCAAAGATCACTCAGCGATCAGAAGGCCGGCTCGCCGCTCAACAGGATCGATGCAACCCAATTGCACACTCCTCGTCAGTCCGTTGGGTGTGGCCCTGCACTGCGTAACCCCTCAACAGAGGCCCAGACAGAATTCTGTAGAAACTATCACGAAACCTGATAAGCGCCGGCACGTCAGCTTAGGAGCGGTGGGTCCGAAAATAGCTCCGCCACCGTTGAGGATCGGTGCGATATGAGGCAATCACTGGAGCCGTTCCTATAAAACGGCCCCTACTCGAACCTCGAACTTGATATTCACTTCACGTGCAGTGCGTGCCGTCGCTGCAGCCGCGGTCTATCGCTTCACCCCTTTATGAGAAAGAAAACGGACCGGAGAGACGGGCTGGGAAAGGGTCCGTCAAGCGTCAAGAAGATGCAACAGAAACCCGTGCACTGCAATCGTTGTTGATATTGTCGCGAGAAAAGACGGGTTTACTACGGCCAGTGTGTCTAGTCGGCAGTCCGAGACCGAGAGCGAGAAGCATTAGCATGTGCCCGAGCGCGTGCACCAGCCCAACACACACCCCGTTCGTTCTAATGCCCACTCGGCTTGACCCGATCGCACCCCACCGGGGGCCGGGAATGGGGCTGAAACGGCACAAAACCGCACTCTGGGCGGCTCTGGGGCTCGGCGAAACCAATTGAAACGGATGGTTAATTTATGGTTCGCGCTCAAGCCATCGTTGGAGTCTCCATTATCGTTCGCCGTCGTCGTCGTGGCCGGCCGCGCGGTGAAGACGGGCCCGGTTGTGACGGGGTTGGCCGGGGCGGCCTGCGCGCATATGTTTAGCCGGGAAAGACCGCCGGGCGACCGGGCTGTTATGCAACCGGGTACAAGTGTAAATATTTTATTATTATAATCACAAACACTTGCCCCCGGGCACGGTCCCGGCTACAATTGGCTTGGTGATTGGCTTCGCGGGAGACACATGGGAGGTGTGGCAAAGGGGGGACACGGGGACGCGCATCCACACACACCGAGGTTTTATTGCGGCGGGAATCGTGCACTTGGACCGCCGCCGAGGCTTCGTGCCGATGTTTAGGTATAGAACGCTTAGCTTCGCCTCGCGTTCTTCGAATCACTGCCTCTCTCTCGCTCTCTCTCACTCTCTCTAGTTCAGTCAGTCCGGTCCGGAGAGAACAATCCTCATATGTTAATTTAAAACTGCAAGCTTCGTTTAAATGGATGAGATAAAACTAACAGGACCACAACGTTAAATTCAAACCAATTAATAAGAATGATAATTATGATGCAACAACCATATACAACAATAAAAAGAATAAACAAACACAAAGATAAAAGGAAGGATGGAACAAACCATAAGTGGAATAATAAAGTCGAATAATGTACAAAACAAGTTCTTTTTCTCTTTGGAAAGAATAGAACTAGTTAAAATAAGGAAGTGGGAACAACAACATATCGTAACCAATTGGCAATGGAAACTTCAAAACAACGTTACTTAACATAAAAGAGAATGTGAATCATATGCCAAAACTTTGATTTACATCAACACATTAAAAAAGGACAATAAAGCACGCAATTTGTTAAAAAGAAAGGATGCCCACCAGGCAAGTGCCTCCTGGGTGTGGCATCACGTAAATTACATCCCTTTATGGCATCACCTGCACTAAACCCGTGACAAGTTTATTGTATGACATTTTAACGATAATGTTATTCACACACATCGCACGTCGATCGTCCCACGGCCACCGATCGATCCTTATCGATCTTTTAAAGCGTGATATAAAACCTTAAACCTTTGAGGGCTCTGCTAAGGGACACGGCACGGAGGAGCGGATCATCGTCATCATCATTGCGGCGTGGCTTCTGTTTGCAGGGCTTGGCGGACCCTCCGTGCGCGGGTTTTTACGAGTTAATTTCATTTTATTGCGCACACATACACACGAGCCGAGGTAATAATTATGCAAACATCATAACTGATGGATGATAGCAGCGCATCTACAACGCTCGACGACGGTGGCGGTGGTAATGCCTCGCCAGTAGCAAGCACCTCAAGCAGAAGGGAGGACCTTTTTTCTCATATCCTACCCTGCCCCTTAGAGCCACTACTCGGGTGGTGGTGATCGATCGATCGGCTCGTTCTCGTGCGCCTTTGTCTAACCGAAGACGCGGCCTGTTGGCGTGGCTTTGCATCTTGGCGCATAAAACGTGCGTAACACATTCGGAGACGTGGCAAAAACGCGTGCGTGTCGACTTCGTGCCGACGACGACGACGGCTCCGGGGGTCGATGATAAACTGTAATTACATCCCACTTGATGAGCCCACGATACTTCCCCGTTTGGCCTACATTAACGCCCCTCGATCGTACGATCGGCGCACGCTATCCCTGCGCCGAGGCGACGCCCATCAGTCAACCTGGCCGCGCAAAGGCTAGATGTCAGGCTCCTGGACCGAGGACTCCATGGGCACGGCGGCTGACAACTTTCAAAGCAGCGCGTCGCAATTGGCACACTTCAGTGGCCTTCCCGGCGAAGGAAGAGGATCCCCGAGCGCGGGCCCCAATCAACCTGCCTACAATGTGTTTTGATCGTGTTGATTGCTTAGCCTTTGCATTTACGCTAATCATGATCATCATCATCGTTCGCGGTCATCAGTCGTGATCCTGACGGCGATGTCGGCGACAAGGCGCGACAGAACCGCGCGAGTCACGCCACCGAAGCTTCGGTTCGGTTTGCATCTCGTTACGACGCTTAGCCCTACGACAAGAACCGTTCCACAGAACCGGGTTCTGGTTGGCGCGCGATCGTAAACAGACCCGTCACATCCGATCCCTGCTGACCGCATCCTGCGCACACACCGGGGGGAGGAAAGGGTGACCAGTAGTGGCCAACAGGAATCGTGCCGTGCGGTGCGGTGTGTTCTAGGAGCACTCGCAGGCTGCTGCAGGCAAAACTGGTTTTTGGCGCACGACCTGCAACGAAAACCGGCTCCCGTGCATCGCGGGGCAGGGCCAGGGGACGGTGCCCAGGGGGGAGCCCTCCTCCGTAGAGGCGAGAAGCGAACAGAAAAAAAAAACGCCACCATCGCCGCGGCCGCGAGCCGCAAGTGTTGAAGAAGTTAAACCGAGATGCTGGCGCAAGATCGATCGCGTGTGCGCAGCGCACGACGCGCGGTCCGTTAGAACCTGGTGCGGGTCCGGCGCGGGCCGGGAGCTCCCCGTCCTAATCGTTTCCCGAAGGGCCCGCGATTCGGGGGAACCCCCCTCTGTATGCGCGGCGCAAAAGCGCGACAAAACATGCGAAAGCCGCGCGCGCGCTCTCGGTTTGCATAAAATTGCACAAAGAAATAATCATGCTGGCGGTGGTGGTGGCGGCGGCGGCACTGGACACCCGCCCCGCCGCGCCGCGGGGGTTTGGTGGTGGGTTACCCCACCAGGAACTGCGGCCGGAGCGGCGGGGACCCTCGAAAGTTGTGGCGCGAGCCACAGGCACACGCGGTTGGAGCCACGGCCAATCAGGCCACGGAGGCGGTCAAGCCGATTTGCAAATGGGCGGTCAGCAAACCCTGAACTCTGGCTTCCGTAACCCAGTAGTAATAGTGGTGGTAACGCTGCTGGTGGTGGTGGTGGTGCTGATGCTGGCTGACGATCCGCTCCGTTAGATCTGTGTGCATTGGCCATGTTTCATGTTTGTCACAGCAAATCTTTCGGCGTTTGTTTTGCTTTGAGGATGTGAAGGCTCGAGGTTACCGATTTGGAAGAGGCTCACTTTTTGAGTGTTCGGTGGTCGCTGAATGTGATGAAACATATTCAAATATTTGGCGTACACTTTTGTATGGTTTTTTTTCTATTATTTTGAAAGGTCTGTCCCAAATATTAAATGTTTTTTTTTAAGAACGGACCGGGCCGTATTTATTATATTAAATGGTTGGAACTGTTTAAAACTTTCAGCAAAAATTGCATCAGTTTGGTAGAGATGAGATAAATCAATGCTATAGTAGTTGTGCAGGACACGACACAGTTTAGTCGATCTTCTACCAACAAAAGTCTTAATATCGTTCCACTTTTGGAAATGGAGTTGCTTTTGGCGTTACCTTTTTGTTAATTATTAAGAAGCTTTCCGTTTCATGAGTAGTTCATCGATCATTCAATGTGGAAAAACCAGCCACAACTGTTGATTTATGTTGTTCAATTAGCATAATCGAAACAAAATCAAGCTCAGAGAAAGAAAAGAATTATAATAGGTTAGACTAGATTCAAATTAGATGCTATTAGAATTAGATAAGGATAGTAATAAAAAAAACATGCGCCAAAGATATGAGAGTTCAATTTATCACTTCACAACCATTGACTCCGCCTGACGTGCCTCTCAACTGCATCTGCGGTTCTGTCGGTGGCTATTTCGTCAAAGTTTCATCTTCGAAATCGCCGGAAGTCGGCAACGATCAGCAGAGACCGTTTTGCGGACTTATCGTTCACTTCCTCGCATGCCGTCGCCAATCATCCCGTAGAAAGCGCCCGACGAAGGTCAGGCGCAAAGACAGAACCGCTCGAAACCGCGTAACCAACTCCACAGCGGACGTGGAAAAACACAATTATCGTTGACCAATTCCTTAAGTACTTCTGACAAACCGCAATCTCACCAACAACAAGTGCGAGAGAGAGAGAGAAAGAGAGGCGAAAATGGCATGAAAATGATAGAAAATCGTTCGGCGATTTGGGGACCTCGGACCGTTGTGGTCTGTGAAGGGACGTCACACGCCTCACGTCGTGATTCAAAGCCTTTTTTTGCTGGCTTTTTTATTTTTGTTTTCGAAGGACCTGATCGGCCATTACTGGTGGGCGGTTGGAGCATAGAAAACGTGTGCAGTGTGTCCCAATGATGCAGACAATTTTGTGTGCCCTCAAGGTGAGTGGGAGTGGGCTTTTTCTTCCGATCAGGAAAATCTCGTACTCACAGCATCGTGGGCCAAGCCAGCCAGCCAGTCTGACATTTAGCCCTGGGCGGCCTCACGTTGATGCTGGTCGCTAGTTTATCGGTTTATTAGTCAAACGGGCTGGACCTGCACGCGTTTGGGCGTCGGGAAACCGGTGTACCGGAGTAGCACCACCCGAGCATAATGCTAATTGAATATTTGACCACCGAGCCACCGAGCGCCCAGCGTTATCGAGCCTCCCGGGGGCGGCCGGCGCTGGTTGCAATCTAATTGGAGGGTTTCGGATGCACACAATCCCGACGGCCGACGGCGAGGTGGTGGCTAGGGTTTATGGAAAAACGATTCGTGGCACGAGCCCTACACAATATGCACGCCGACGCCCCGACGCGGGGATCAACAGTTTTGAACTGTCGGTAATTAATTTTTGCCCAGCACGAGGCGCTGGCGCTAAAGTACTATGATTTGCAGGGGGCATAAAACAGCCATAAAAACGGGCGAGTTTGCTTTATGGGCTAATTGGGGGGAGGCTTTCGGTTGAATGTTGATCTGTCGACCAGCGAAGCGAGTTCTGCATCCGAAAGATTCTAATGGAAATAAACTCACACTCACGGTGCCCTCTATAAAATTAGATTGCAGATGGGAAGAACAAAGCCCAATAATCAGCAATCGGAAGGATAAACAATAAAAGATCTTACAAAAGTTTATATAAACTAAGAAAAAAACAAAACAGATTGATATTACCGACGCTCCGAATCGAATTGCAAAACTTAATCGCATTGTCGCAATCAAATCAAACCAGAATCGAAGTGAAATACAAAATCAGGAGCACCCAAAAAACTGCTTCGCCGATCGAACGGCAAACAGACAAAGAACCGTCCTCATCCTGCCCATAATTCTTACCGTACTCGACTGTACATTCCAAGCCGGTGGCGATCAAAAAAAGAACTCCCATCAAACGGTACGTACCTGCGCGGGGGAAAGCAAAAGAAAGGAGAAACATAAATTGATTAGCATCAAATTTAACCATATTGAACATGTTGTTAGGTGTCAAAAATATAGATCTCCCCGAGGAGAAACGGGCGCTGAAGAAGAGGCAGAAAAGGGACGTGAAGCCGGAGAGCAGGTGCCAGCCGCGAGGTGCGCCTCCGCTGATCTCATTTTTCCCGTCGAAAAAGGATCTTCACAAATATATTCAAAGGACCCACCGAGAAACCCGGAGCGCGCACTCGGAAACCCGCGCACTCGGAAAGCGCGCAGTAAATCCACTCGACCCAGAAAATCGGAGAGAGAAAAAAATCACGAAACCAGTGGGAAAACGGAGCGTCAAGAGCGCGAAATAGGATCCGTCGGGCCGGAGTGGGCCAGATGTTCGCGGCCCAATCGCTAACTACGAGGGCTGAGCATTGAACCCCTAATTTACGCACAAGGCAGCGCGCTTTCCCAGCTTCGTGCTCTTCGGAACACCACTCCAGAGTCCTTCACTCGCTCCCTCTCTCGCTCTGTGCGAGACGGGCTGTCAATCGGGGATCGGGGATGTGTGGCAAGTGTCAGAAAGGATCACCGGATTTTCCTTTTTACTTTCCACTTCTTCTCCAGGATCCTTTCGGCCCCGGGGTATTGGTGGAGGCCGCGCGCGTTGTACGTTTCTCGTATTACAACACGGGTCACTAAAGCGCAACGCTTGGTTGCTTATCGGGCCGCTCTCGGGTGCGCTCGTAAAACTCGTGGCCAACAACAGACATAATCTGCCCGAAAGGAGAGGCGAAAAAAAAGCTGTGCCCTCGTGGAACCCACAAAAAGAGCTACTTTTTTTCGTCACTGCTAGCTGCTGGAACGTGACCCAGGAAGATTAAGGATTTTTTTTTCCTCATGCCACGGTTCGGTTCCTGTGGCTACCCGTAGCCATACGCGTGTCCTGCGCGCACGGATCCTGCGGAGGTGGTGTAACTTATTTTTTACGGCAATCCACGCGTGTAGTTTCTCATGATTTACATCGCCGAGAGCACACACGCCGGTGTCTTGTATCAGTAGCCACCGTTCTCAAATCGCCCGAATTCGAGGGGCTGAGACATGAGCCCGGCATCGCTCGGGGCATGACAGACACAGACCCAAACGCCACACGAGGAGCAACATGTTACGCCTCCCCGTTTTTGCGCCACCAACGCGCCAAGTGTCACCCGGCCAATTGGTACCTTTAATTTCGCTCGAACCGGTCCCTGCCAGCAGCGGAGCGATTGCTTAATTTTGAGTCCATTTTAGGACTGGGGCGTAAATCAAGCCGGCCGTGGTTCCGAGTGAAGCGTTTACTTTCGAACAGTATTCGATTCCGTGGGCTCACGATCGATCGATTCGATCCTATCTTCCGGATACGTGTGGGAGACGACGCTTTGGAAGTTATGTTGCAAGGCTTTCAAGGTCCGAACGAGCATCCATCGATACTCGGTTTAATGGACAATATTAGTTACGTCCAAGGACAATTAACGTTCGTTTCTTGATTATTTTTTAACGCATTTTAGGTGTTTCGTTTCACCCACCAATCGAATGTTACATTTTCCCCACATTTACGTATTACACAGCAAACAAACCCCTTCGTTCCATTCGCTCACTAATTCTGCAATCACACAAATCAACCTGGACCTGGAATCTTCTCAAAACACGTTATGGATGAATAAAAATAAACACCTTCCAGTGCAGAGACGGAACGTGTTATCGAAATGAATAATTCAACCAGATTACCATACGGCAGTCGCGCCACCACGTTTAAATCATTAACGCGGCGCTTCGTTCTGATGCCTAATTAATTGCTACAAATCTGGTCGAGCCTGATTGACTACCAGTGGCTAGTCTCCGGATCCGGAGGGCAGCGTCTCAAGTTCTAGAGAAAGTGTTGCTTTCCTCAGTGCATTGCAAAAAAAATCGGAGGCGCAAAATAAACGAGCGTGCGTGGTGAGCCAATGGTTAATTAATGTTATTAGACGAAATTATGAAACCCTACGCGGGCTCTCGCAGAGGGCTAGCAAACAACCATCAGATCCGCCACGGACACCGTTCGCCAGAACCCGAACCCGCGTACGGCATGCGGCATAATGAGCAACCGGCCAGTCCTCAGTCGGTCGGGGCCGGCTCGGGCAATTCGGTAGCACATTACGACTCCCTCCGGTCGTCGTCGCCATCGCTGTAATGCCAGTGATTTACCATCATTCGCCGATCGATGGATGACGGGCTGCCACAGCCACAGAGCGTGCGATACCTCTTCCGCGTTCGCCACCAGGATCGATGCTTCGGCCCGGCTGGGAGCCGGAGACCGCAGCATAAACAGCCCACCAGACGAGAGCGCGTGAAAAAGGGGCCAACCGGAGCGCGTGCAGAGATAGTGCAAGAAAAATTAAACTAATTTTCTTCCATTTCATCACCGACGACGACGACGACCCACTACAGCGGCAAGTAACCAACGCGGTGGTTTTGCGGTTCGTTGGCCGTTCGGAGGAGGCTTTGGGTGGGCCGCTCCGATGGCGGTCCTTGAACAGGTTGTTTCGTGTTTTGAGTGGCGGTGTTGCAGGAAAACGGCCCACAGAACTTGTCCGGCGGATTATGCAACGATCGCAGAATGACAACAAACGGAACGGTGCGCGTGTTAGGTTTCGGTTGCGACAGGAAACTAGCGCTTAGAAAAGGATCTTGATTTTTTCTGATAACATCTACGAGGTATTGTTAATAGATTAACATGATCTAAGGAACAATTTTATTCAAGGGCGCGTAAATAAGTCACGGAACAGCAGAAAAACACTCAATTTGATAATTTTTCGACCAGATCTTATGACAGACAGTCGTGTAAAAATGTGAAATTTCAATGTTGTTCGTTGCTTAAAAAAGTTCAAATACACATTAATAAATGCGAAATAAACACAGAATAATTAAACAATACAAATAAAAAATCAAAGACAAATTAAGACGCAGATAATAAGACGAACTGACTGACTGAAGATGAATATTAAAGACATTAAGACGAATAGTTAAAGAGTTACAGGGTGCATCTTTCACCTCGATCGATTAATCATGGTTATAAATAATAAAACTTAACTAAATGGCAGACTTGGCCTATGTCTTTACAATATTATTGCGCATCAATTGCACTATCAATTGGTGCAATCAGCACCTTCAGTTGAAAAACAAAAACTAAAGAATTAAATAAAGAATAATTACATTATTGTTCGCTGTATCAATGACGAAGTCTGTCTTATTACGAGTCAGACCAGTCGGGACCCATTTCTTTCCAGCTATCCATTTCTAGCCCTACCGGGGAAAACAGAACCCGAACGGAAAACAGGGTGCCTCCACAATAAATGGTACAGCACACGGTGGCTATTAATTTAAGTCAATTGCGCGTCAACCACTCGCGTCGGCGCGTCCACGGCCCGAGCCCGTGCGCCGGGCCCTACAAATCAGGTGGCAAATTGGCAGCCGCTGCCACCACTAAATGGTAGCCCCATCGGTATCACCGTGGTGCCGAGCGAAGGTGCTACTGCAATTGAGCATAATTTCTTTTCGCCTCTCGAAAGCCCCGGCTCGATCGATCCATCGACCGATCGATCGATCAATTCGATCCGCGCTCAAATCGACAAACGGAGCAGCAGAACAAAACGAAAGGGTGCAAAAAAAGACCAAAACGAACCATAAAACAACAGCAACACACACACACCCGTATGGAGGGGACGGCACCCATCGTCGGATTAATACATCAATTCGCACTCCTCAGCGGGGCCTCGGTGTGGTTTGCGTCGAACGCTGGAGAAGGAGCACGCGCGCAGAGTCCTACGGCGGACTCCAATCAGCGGACAATAAGCGATCGCGAAGCTTAGCGTCCAGCACCGACCGACCGGGGCCTTGACAGCGACGAGTAACTGCATCGCCGTTTGTTGCTGCTGCAACGACGGCACACGCGGGACGCACGAAGGCGTCGCGGCCCCGCAAGGAGCTCCCTCTCGTTTGCGGGTTGGCGCACGAGCCCGAAGAAATCGCGAGCGCGCGACAGAGAGAAGGAGACTCGAAGGCAGAGATGGCTATAAAACCTATAATAAGCATATGTTTATAGCGGGAATAATTTATGAAAGGCATACACAGCGCACGGACAGCGGACACACGTACACACGGTTGGGGCGCGGGGAGCTGGGACGAGGGAGCGAGCGAGAGGGGACTGAAAACCAGAATCGCACGTCCAATCGTCAGCTCGATTGATTCGTTGGGCTCCATCCGTTGGGCTGCGCGCCGGGCAGTCCGGGGGGTCCGGGAGGGATCTCTCCAGATCGGCGGCCACGAGGATATGGGCGGCCAAGAAACTGCGTCGTAGAATTGAAACTTCTAGCAGAAGGAGACGGCTGGCTGGTGAGTGGGGGGACACCGAGCAAACACCGAGCGCTAGAGGGCTGCCCGAAGTGTGCCGCCGCGCTGTCGGAGGACAAAGAGTTGGGGAGGACTCTCTGCACCGTTCGCGGACCTTTCGGGGCCCGTTTTGAGACGGACCTCAACTTCTGGGGACAACTTGGGACATTGTTTACCGTTGGAACTGCGTGGCGTGGGTTGCAGCGAACCGTCTCCGGTCTGAGGTCCAGAAGAGTAATTACGCGCACGGGATCTTCGCGGCGTTCAATCGTCAATACACGTCTCGCCTTGGAGCCTTTCTCTCTCTCTCTCTCTCTCTCTGTTGGTCTTTCGGCCAATATCTGGGCGCGATCGGTTCGCTGGATGGCACTAAGATATCACCACAAATTGTGCGCAAATTGACTTCGCCAACTCGCAGGGATCGCACCCGCGTGGAGTGTCCGGCGGACATTGGACTAACGACCGGCATTATCTGCCCTATCGCGAGAGATCCAGTTACCGGCCAAGAGTATCGGACTCACGGCCCCGGGGTCCGGGTCCGAGGCTAGTACGAGGAAGTTCACCGCCAGAGGGCGCCCCCTGGTGGTGCTGTTGCTGCAGAAAAATATCCTCATCATTGCCAATCATAGCGCGGAACGACGCCGTGCCCAGAGAGAGTAGTGTGTGTCTGTTGGTGTGTAGAATCAATGCAACGCAATGCAGAATTGGCCACGCACACTGCTGACACTGCCGACATTAGCTCTGCAACAGCGCCAGCGCCGTCGCTTTGACTCATTTGGCGCAAAACTTAGGTCGAGTGATTAATGGCAGCGAGTGACAAGTTGGATTTCTTACTGCAGAGCGCACTCTCGACGCACGCAAGACGCAAGAGACGCTGCACTCGTCTGCCCTGGCCCAGGACCCGGTTCGCGGCGCATAGAAGCTGTAGTTGGCCGGACGATCGTTGGGGTGTAGCCGTGTTATCGCTGCGTGGTGCGATCGGATTAAGCTGCCGGGGCGTGTAGTTAGCAGGTTACGGAGCCCACTCGGATGTTGACGTTGTACCAACAAATTGGCCAACCGGGTCGATGGATGGCAGCAAACCCCCTTAAGGCAACAGAGTAAGAGTAGGAGCAAACGATACGATCGAAACGGATCCGATTTCAGTCTATCGAGAAAATCAAAAACACTAGAGAAACTAAACTTAATGAGCACAAACATTGAGAAAATGGAAGAATAAAATTGAGAGATTAAAAACAAAAGATGAAATATGAACAAATAAACAGAAATGTTGAACAAACTCCAAATAATTTTCAGATAGGACTAAAATTGCAGCGAAAACAATGTGCAAACAAAATAGAAAATGCCCATTTATTCTCTACCCAAAACGAACACACATAGTACCGAGCAGAGCGAGAACATTAAATGAAACTGTTTCGTGCCTTGCTCCGGACGGCTGTCTCTGTCACTGAGCGGTGCGCCTTCCAGCGGGCATATGATGACAAAAATAAATCATACTGCGGGCCCACAACATTGCCACAAGGTACGGGGAGTGGTGGTGGCAAAGGAAACACAGCAAAACCCGCTATCGCTGGCAGCAATCAATTTCCCTTCCCCGGCGGGCGGCAGTCGAGAATTTAACGTGGCGGCCAAAGTGCGAATAAACCACGCGACACAAGCCACGGAAAGTGCAGTCGCGCGTTTTTGCCGCGACTATCCTAGAAACGCATCGGAACTGCCGCGCGGTGGTCATGCCGAGCAAACACAAAGAACGGCAACGACGAGGACGACGACGAAAAAAGCGTTACTGCGCGTTTATTTTTAATCACCCACCCCGAGGGGCCCCATTCATGCAAAAGTGCCAACCCTAAAGACTCTCTTCACGCGCAGGGACACGCAGGAAATGTGGCACGGAGGGGCGCTGGCCATCTCACGGCGGTCGTAAAGTTAACGGCGGCCGCGGCAGTAGTGTGTGGAGCGAACAGGCATATGTCTTCTAGTTCTGCACTTGGCCCCTGGCCCCGGTCGTAAGAAAGTTGGATGAATATGTTTCCCTAGTTTACAACAATGTTGAGTGACCTCGACAAAGTACGGGACCCAAACGAGCGACCGTGATGTTTTAATACCTTCGATGAGCGATCACCAAGTAAATGATCCAATTAGTAAGCTAAATTCTACTCTTCACTGTTGGTTTGCGATGATCGTGACGTTTTTGTTGCAAGTGTTAGCATTTAATGTGTTTTGAAGGTTTTCCTACTTTTATTCTAGTTTTTGTTGACTTGTTCATTATTTTATTTTAGATACGAGAGGTTTCGATAATTTTTGTAATTTCTTCTAATTTATTTCTATATTTTGCTTCATCTCATATTTCAATTGTCATGTTTATGCGTGAATTAAAACGCTATTTATGTTGTTGCTGTTTATTTTCATTGAGGTGCTAAATTTTACTGTTTGCTTTGACTATTTTGTTGTAATTGTTACTGAATCTTTGCAAAATTGTCCCATTATTTGAGTGGGTTTATATTACTATTCGGTTTAAACAAGGTTCTTGAAAGTCTACGCCAGTTTTATTCTATTATTTGTTTTTTTAGCGATTTTAAAGATGATCATCATGCATGGAATGAAGAATTATTAACTTTTTGTTTACTTGTTCACAGTTTAAATATTTTTGACCAAATACGAAGGACATCAATTATGTTTAAAATTTAGTTATATTTAATTGTTTAGTTTGCTTCATCTCATGTGTTAGTTGTATTGTTTATGCGTGATTCAAAACCACATCTTTCAAGTTTAAGTCCGTTCAAGAACCATTAAATTGAGTATCAGAGTATTGGAAAAAAAACCCACAAATTAGCACCCAAACTATCCAACGAAGGCACGACTTCAATCAGCAGCGACCCGAAGCCATGATTTTGCAGCTTCGAACAGCGGACTCATGATTTTGCGCTTCGATGTTTTCAAATTCTAAACCACAAATTAGCACCAAAAAAGCGGTCCACGCGAGCATCGGGGTACAGTTGGCCCAAACACCTTGCCTACGCGCTTAACTCGCCCGTTGATTTATGATGCCCGGTTTTACGCTCTTCGCGGATGTCAACGAAAAGGAAACGCCGCGGGGAAACGCTGGAAAAGGAAGTTTGCTTGCCAATATGGGGATCGCACGGCCCCTGAACGGGATCACACGTGATCACCCCGTATGTCAGCCTCCCCTGTGCGTTACGGTTTAATTAACCCCTCCACACCCCAGAAAGGTGGCAAAAGGGAGGGTTAACCGTGGACCCCAACCAACGCGAAGACAGTCCGTCCCCTTCCGGACTGTCACAACGGAGGGCTTGGCGAAAAGCGGGCTCACTCCGAAAAACCCGTAAATCAATCCACCTCAACCGAGTGTGCGCACTGCGCTATTTGCGATTTTGTCACAGTAAATTAAACTCAACCCCACCCCGGGGGTGGCGGGTGGTCGGTACTCGATCGTCAGCGCATCCGGACGATGATGCTCGGCGGGTGTCCAAAAATAGGCGGATTACATCAGGGCACTCTAACGGAACACGCACCGCGGAAGCCACCTAAACACCAGATCCGCCATCCGAGAATGTCGAAAATAAACTCGCCGGGGGGTTATTTAGATGTTTGTTTTGCGTTCGCTCCCCTTTTGGCGAAGTGCGCCAAGTACGCACTTTCCATTCCGAGAGCGAAAGTGCCGCACATGAAAGAGGATCCGATCCGATCCTTCTGCTGGAGCTGCTTCCTGATGGCGGCGTCAGCTTCAACGGCGGATGGCAGAAACGAAAAACGCGAATTGCAGATGGTGACAATTTCTTCCCCAATGCTTGAAGGGTTCTACGGTGATCTGCGGTTTGAATGAAAGCCTGCAAGAATGCGCGTCCGCGTAAGGTGATGTTCCGGATGCGAAAGAATCCCGCACCGGGAGACAGTCACACGGGGCCGAAGGCGAATGATCTTTGCGGGCAGCGAGTGAAGCGCTAAGCAGGGGCCTAGCGCTGAACCCTCTCGGCAGGAATGTGAGGCAGAGCGAGTTACTTTCTTCCTTTTAATAAACAACGGAACACGAACACGAAAATGGGAATAGGAGCAGAATTTCCGAAGCTGTTTGGGTGCTCAGACGAGTTCCAGCATTTGGTAGAAGTAAATAGACAGATATTTCAGTGCAAATCTTTACTAGGGTATTCAATAAGCTTTGAGGTTCAGTATCAGCCTAATTTTACGCTACAGTTACGATCTTAATTTTTTTTTGTTACATTGCTACACTCTTCATTGGAAGGTTTAAAACAAAGGAGATTTTCGGACGAATGTTAAAAGTGTATAAGGACTCAGGAAGATCCACATTAAAGACGCTTTAAAACAGACACAACTCGAAAGACTGAAAGAGATTTAGTACAAGACTGAATAATCAAATGTACTGGTTAATAAAGTGTATTTCAAACCATAAAAATGGGAGTGGATGGGTTTTATCGATAATGTTAACTTATTAAACACCCCAGTAAATAGACAGATATCTCACTGAAAGTCTTTAGAATTGATATTCGAAATTGAGAAATTATACCAAGGGATGCATTTCTAAGACCCAATTGTTTCACAAGTGAACGACCAAACCATGTTGAACACGTCCAGCGGACGGTAGCTTTACAGTCATTAAAACTAAAGTCCTACTGAAGTCCTTGAAGCATTGAATGATGCCTTCTGAAGGTGAACAATGAGGAGATCATCGAAAGCAAATCATTTTCTAATTTTTCCCTAATAAAAGGATCCACTGCGCTGACTTTCAACGGACCTTTTCGTTCAACCCAACGGATGGAACTCCGGAACAACAAACCACCCGACGCAAGTGTTAAACGGCGCACGCTGGTGCGATGTTTTAGATTTTTTTCTTCTTCGGCCTGCCAGAAGGTTCAAAATCGAGATGGAGAAGTGCACCGGTGCACTAGGGTGCACAGGAGCCGTGTTGTCCCCATCGTGTGTTGTGTGGCACAGCACAGCGCACAGTTTATGGGGTGCCGCTTTTCTCGCTCGCCGTCAGTAGTTGGGTTTGCGGTTTTCCATCTGTCCCTTTGGCCCCAGTTGGCCGTGTTGTGTTCGTGTCCCCCTCGTGAACGCAAATGTCACGGACGTTATGATGGTGATGGCACCGAGATGTGACGCGCGCGGCTATGCTTCGCTGGTGCCGCGTTTTATGTCTCTCTCGCTGTGGCGATGTTGCTAATTTTGTGCTTCTCCGATAATTTTTTTGTTCCGTTGTTGCAAAAAAACGAACCTACGGTGGAAGAACCGAGAACAAATGGGCCAAATGGGTGGTCAGAAGGGGGCCCGTTGCATCGTCAAGGATGCGTCTCCAGGCTAGAGGCTAGCGAGCGGATTATGTCACTCGCCACTCGTGCCCGCCACAGTATGTTATGTCCGTGCTCTAACGAGTGGTCTTCGGGAAGGGGCGCGTTCTAACGAACGAAACGGGAGAAAAAACCAACGCAAATTAACACCCATAAAAAGCTCGTAAAACAGTGGCCCACCACAACCTAATTACGGCGCGGACCCATCGCCGAGAGTGCCCGCAACGAATCGTCCCGCGTTCAAGGAAATCAATTCCAAAATCAAACCAAAACCACACATTAGGGTGGCCGAAAAGTCCAACGAATTTCTTTTGGGTCGGGACGGAAATTGAAAAACTCAACCCCATCGAGTGTCATTGGGCGTCCCCGCTGGGGGAACTACGGCCAGAACGGGGAAATCAATCATGTGTGAATGGGTTCACTGACCACCACCCTCCGCGGGGCGGCGGTGGCGTGCGTCTTCGAGCACCGGCGGACAAGCCGATATAAAATCACCTTCATCTTCACCCTTTTTTTTTCCTCCCCACTAATAACAACGTAACAACAACGTGCTAAAAGATTAAACCCCCAAATGGGTTGCTTCGATTTGTTGCTTTGGCTTCCTTCTGCTTCTTCTTTGGTTCGGTTTCTGGACGGTCCGTCTGTTTTTTTTGTATGCTGCCTCTTCTATCCATCCGAACCAACGGCACAGAGCACGGTTCGGTTCCTTTCCGGGCGTCGATGATTGCCGTTTGGTCGTTTGAAAAATAAAATTCGTTCTCCGCCGGGTTCTCGCGGGGATTGGAAGCTTTTCGTTTCTTTTTGTTTTTTTTTTTTTCGGTTCGGTTGTTGTGATGCTTCTCTCCGTGGTCCACCATGTGGTGGTTGTCCCCTCATTAAACCCCTGCTTCCCGGGAGCGACCCCGGGGAGCACATTATTTTCCTATGGGGTTTGTTGCATATAAAATCGATCCAGCCCGAGAAACAAAGAGAAGGAAAAAGGAGAACCCAAAAACCCGAACCCCGTCCGGCGAACGGATTCGGTGAAGGATCGTCGCTGCCGCTTGGAGAGAAGCAGCGGTGTACGAGAATCCATTTAAATTCGTCATTAAACCACATCCAACAGGTTCTTGCGGACGCGCTCTCGACGGCGACGGCGCAATTATATAATTTCAACGTCCGCAAAAGGACGCTGCACGAAAGGACGACCCAAAAGAACACGGCACATAACCGAAACTGTGTGGAACTGTGTGGAGAAACAGAAACCAATAGGACAGCATTAGTGGCCGCACTAGCAAAACAGATTGGCAAAGCCACGCGCACCACCGTGCAGATGGTGTTAGGGTTATGAATTACCACCGTGCACCCATTTTTATTGGGTGCACTTCCATTCCAGAGAACGGCCACAGAGCCCAGTGCCGCACCACTATGTTGCAGACACGCTGCTCGCCCCAGCAGACAGGGCAGAGAGATTGGAAAAAATATGGAATAGGCTGTCTAGCGCCCCGTGGTTGGCCACGCCAGCCTCGTGCGCAGTGGGTTTACACAGTTTTTATTATTATTTTAATATGTGTTTGACACAGATATAATAATCATTTGTTCGCCCGGTGCATATCCGCAGCGACCGCAGCGAGTGAGCCGAGTTTTATGCCAAAACCCCTACGGGCGCGGGCAGGTTAAGGTTGGTCGGTGCAAAAAGGGGCGCACCCACGCCAACCACACGCCCGCCAATCGGTTTCACGCTCCGTTAACGTGCCGAGTGTGGCGGGCACCACTTTGTCGAGCTGTCGAGAAGCGCGCGAGGGTGGGCGGCCGAGCTAATCCTCACGGTCCTTATCCCGGTGTCCTTGGGTGGACCGGCCCGCCTAGGAACTAGGGCTTCTTGCATCCCCACGTACTGCACCGTATTTATGTGTGTGCATGTTTACATACCGGTCTTTGATCTTCGAGTGGGCCATCTGAAGTGGGCGACAAGTAACCCTGACTTCTGCGGAGCCGGGAGAGAAAGAAACAAAACCAACGGCAACTGCAACGTCGTGCGAATCGGGCTTAATCGGTTTTGATGTTTTCTCCCTGCGATTGTTATGCGACTTATTAAAACATTGTGGTTGAAGCCACCACCACCACCATCATCATCATCGTAGACCAGACCACTGGCCCTGATACAGTGCCGGAGTCGAGTAAGGCTGGGCTTCCGTTTCCGTGCCGGGATGAAAACGATCTTGCGTCGGGCGGCTAATAAATGGTTGCTCATGCTGAATGGTGAATGCGTATGTTGGATAATCGAGACCGTCGGTCGGTGACAAAGAAAGTGACCGCCATCGGCCATTAGACCGAGGCTGTTGAGTGAGCCCATTACGTGGGGTGGACTGTTGGATTTGAATAAGTTGCATAATTATTTTGCAATTAATAGAGGATTACAGTCAACCATCTCGAAGCGGCCACTACTGTGAGTACTATCAAGTAAGAAGCATATAAAGAGATTGTACAATAAAGCAGAAAAGTTTAGGTAACAACGAACGGTTTGCTTTTATAGCTTTCCAAAATTAAAAAAATGGACCCAAAAAGAACAAAAAGAGAGCACACAAATTGAGCAAATAACGGCGTGCTAAGTTATTGAAAAATGGAAAGAAAAAAAAGGATTGAACAATGCATACAGTTCAAACGGTGGTTGTCAAAGAGTGAGCATCTCGTGTTTAAACTTTCGAAATAAAAATAACCAAATAAAAGAAAACTCGTTAGAACGGTGCAATGCGCCACAGGATGTCTGATCACCGACTGCTAGTGTGGCTTCCCTTTTTCGGTTCCACACATCCGCCACAACCCAAACCGGGGCCAAACAATCGACGACGACGACGCCGCCGACGATGCGCAGAGGATGACGATGATGACGATAATCAACGTTGATGTTGCATGCTAATTTTGCGCAAACCGCACACCGGGGCCACTTCTAGTTTGATCCGCGTGCGTGCGTCCCGCCCAAAGTTCATTAAACCCCGCGAACCCAAGACGCGATCCAAGAGGCTCCCCACGCGGGCCCATCGGTCGGTCGTCGGGGTGGTACTTGAATGCGTAACACGTGTTCGGTGCCCCCGGGCGCCCGCGCCGCATTTCCTCGAACACCGGGAGCCATAGGGATGCAACTTCACGATCGCCACCACCAGATACGCGCTCGCTCGAGCTCGCGCGTCGGCGCACGTGTGCTGCGTAGAATGGCCCAAAGCGACCCTAAAAGCTTAATTGATTTTATGCCCTAACGGTACACCAGGCCCCCCCCCCGTACGCATGGACCCCGCCCGGGGAGCTACCCGGGGTGAGTTGAAAACATAAATCCACTAAAACCACTTGCGCCAAATGCGATCGCCGATGGGAGGTGCTACGATGAGTCGCTCTTCTCCCGATGCTTCTGCGCTTCATCAGGCCTGTCCGGGGGCTCGCCTGTGGGCCTTTATTTATTCAAATGACGAATTAAAATGTAACCGCCCCAAACGGTGAAGATGTTGGATTCGTTTGAAACACTTTCTCACTTAGCGGCCCATTGCAACATACCCACCCAAAAACCGCTACACCGCACCGGTTCCATTTACGAGCGGGTTCAAGAGGCTAACGAGCGTGGAAAGTGATGAGTGTATGTCGACGGCAAACTCCGGCCCAACAGTAGCGCTGATAACAAACCCGCCCCAGCAGCGTGTTAATGCATTCGTCGAACGACGATGGACAAAAGCACCGGAGACGCTACATGAATGCTTGCGCCTGCGTTCCCCCTAATGTGCAGCACCCTTCTAGGGGGGCCTCCCTGGAGATAAAAACTTGGTCACCCGAAAAACGCCACCGGCACACACGCGCACACTTTGGCGATAAGCATCGCGCTTCCTCGAAGCATATTTTATGAGCACAGCGCGCGGACCGTGATTTGCTGACTCGCGGCGATGCTCGTGGTTGGCGTGGTTCTTTGCTTCGCAGACCAGACCGAAACCGAGCAGGTTCCAACAGGTTCGTACCTGTGCCAGCCTGCCGGACCCTTTCGGACCAGAACAACCCGGCGCAAAGAAGAGCCGGTTCGGTTGGG
This sequence comes from Anopheles bellator, assembly GCF_943735745.2. Lineage (NCBI taxonomy): Eukaryota > Metazoa > Arthropoda > Insecta > Diptera > Culicidae > Anopheles > Anopheles bellator. The sequence goes on from NC_071286.1 coordinate 30,597,824, forward strand.
CTTCGGTTAAGCAAACAAGATGGTTTTGAGTTACGTTGCTCCCCACGGAGGCTCTTGCGTGTGTATGCGTGTGGTCAAAGTAGAGTCGATCGATGAGTCATCGAAATCTTGAGATGGAGCACCGATTTGCGCCGCCGACCCGGTGATTCATTGGCGCAGATTCAAAATATGCTTTTCAATTAAATCGGCGGCGAGGGTAACAATCGGCGGCGAGCATAATATGCTCATCTTCCGACCAACGCCGCTTCCTATTCTAATCCATTCCCTGACCGTAGAGAGGAGGCCATAGTAAGTGAGCGAGATGCAATCGCCCGCATGGAATATGAAACTTATGGAAATAAGGTCCCAACCGTCACCGAGCCCGGCTGAGTACTCACGATGCTCATGTTTGGCTCGCCTGCAGTGCCACGGAAAACGGTGTTCAATTACCGGGCCCTTCGCCCAAGATTTGATGAGCCTGCTCTGCCGGCTCCCCAGGAGTTGACCCCTTTGAGAGAAGGTTTCGGCTCCTTTCAAGCGACACAACGCGTCGCCCTATCGAGTCCTGCCGGATTCGATACATTCTCTGCTCCCATCGTTCACTCGAAAGTGTCTTTCCTGTTCCCTGGCTTTTTTTCTCCCGAAAGAAGGCGTCCCCGACCTTTGATTGCTTCCTTGCTTCTGGAGCCCACGGTGTGTGGAGGAATTTGATATGGGGAGAGCATCCGAACCGGGAGGCCGAAACTACCATTTGATACTCGGGGCACCTCCTCGGGGCACTGTAGGTGGAGTTCACGTGTTGGTAAATGGTGTCATCATGGAGTATCATTTTGGAGAAGGCGACGGCGTCGGTGTCGCCTATCGAAACTATCAATCATCGAGCCGACCCAGCATGCTATCCCGGGACGTTGCTCGACGTTGCTTGTTTTTGTTTGGCTTTAACTGTGACCTGATTTACATAGCTACGGGCGAACATTTGAAAACATTAGCCGATGGGCGATGACTAAGATCGGTTTTCGTTGTTCCACTTTCTTCCTCTACTTGCCCGGCGAGCACTTTCTGAGACATGCATTTGCCTTTACGACTTGCCGGTAGTTTGAAAAGATTAATGTAAATGGATTCAGTGCTTCAAAACACACCTTCTGGCTTCTGAGGTGCTGACCATCCTGACGCCATCAACCCAGAACCCAGTCAGTGCCATCGCCCACGGCGTACTAATGGTCATCTAATTAAGTAATCACTATTATCGCACCGCCAAGAAATTACAGCTCAGCTCGCGGCACTCGGGCCACAATTTTCCGCACAATGGACCGTTTTCGTGCTTCTGTTTTCATTCCGTTTAATCGTCTTGCACTGTACGTAACGGAAAACTGCAGATCTTCATCCACGCGGCGGTCGATGCACTTTACGCGACGCGCAACTGCACTTATCTCTTGGCGGCCGACGGTTTGGCGAGCCCGAGCGCGGCGAGAAAAGCAAAAGTAGTCGCCACAATAAAATGGAGCTTCAAGAAATCATCCCACCAAACCGACTCATCTTCGCTGCTTTTCTTTGGCGCTTCATCGCGGTCGGACCGGGCCCAAGATCCGCGGACCAGAGAAAGGTTGTTAGTTAATTTAATGAGTGCCCTGGTGGACGGGTGGACCCCGGAGCAAAACGGTCTTCATAATTAAACAATCGAAAGTGTGTTGGGCGGCCAGAATAAAGAGTGCGGCCGCTTTCCGCGAAGTACGGTTCGTAATTCTAGCGACAGTTTTTTTTTACTCTTTGCTGCTAACGGCAGGGAGCCTCCGGCGACTGCATTTCCACAGGTGTATGACCGCCAGCAGAAGGCGTCTCGTAAGAATTTGTATTAATTAATACCTAGATGGAACGGACCCTTGGAGCCAGCGGGTTGATTGTCCTTTAAAGGATTAAAATAATTGCACTACCACAGGGATATCTCGAGGTGCTTCCGTGTACCGCGATCACCGCTACCGGGTTGGAGTTTGATCACGAATTCACGAAGCGGCGTGATGTGCATTTTGAGTGGACGTGCCGCACTCTGAAAGGTATCCTCTGGGCTCGCGATGTCCTCGTGATGTCACTCCAATTAAGGACGGACGGCGGCGCACCGAACACGATGATAACTGTCACGATCCTTTCAGATCATCAGAACCAGTGTCTTTTATAGACACATAAGATACTAACATGAGATAAGTAGCTTGTAACTAGAAATAATCCGTTCCAAACTGTTCTCAGTTTGATACCCCACTTTTTTTGGTTGAAAAGTACGCAACTCTAGTTGAGTGATGGTCATTGTTACTGCTTCGCACGCCACAGGTCTGGGTTCAAATTCCAAAAGTTTTCCAATTCTAGCTCCCAGATGCCCTACAACCTAATGTCCACCATTAAACTGTTGCGAAAAGCAAATGGGGGACGACACGACCCTCTCAGTAAAAAAGACAACTCATCGCGCGCACCTCTAACTCTCTCTGGACACCACCACTAGGGGGCGTGTGTCACTAACCTTCCTCACGGCGATGGGGATTATCGTTGGCGGGCACCAACAACCGGCTTTGGGCGCCTCACTTTTAGCTCGCCGGCCTCTCCGCCACGTAACATCGCACGTCGTTGACCGAGAAATCGGGCTGGCCGTGCACTTTGCGCATGAGTCACAACAATCTGCCCGGGTTGTGTCGTCGTCTGTTGGGTCTGAAAATATGGGGGATCGGACACGCCGCCAAACAGAAAACCTGTTCCGTTGCGGCAGGAACAGGAAAGCTCTTCCGTTTCGCTCCGTGACGATCTGTCTGGAGCTTGTTACTCATTTTTACCAGCCCAGCCCAGCCCCGGCCCGGTGACTAATGGTGATGGTGATGGAGGTCAATGCGCAATCGGACGCGTGAAGCTGTTGGCAGCTTTACCGTTGCACAATGTGCGTGCAGCGCCAAAGAAGTTCTTTCGCTCTCCCCGAGCGCATAACTGGATCGTTTATCAACAAATGGAAGGAAAATCGGACGGGGGACCTGGTCGGCTGCCCTCCGGGGTCCGATGACTCATGCCTCTGGCTCTGATTAACATGCGCGGCTGGAGCTTTTTCCCCCGTCTGGAACCGTTCCGGAGAGGCCGCTCTTGATCGGCCCGAAGCCTGCCTAACAATTTACGATTAGCATGGGATGATAATTTACGATTAGGGATGCGATATGCCAATCGTTTGATTGAGGTTTCTTCCAGTCGGGCGGCACGTGCCTTCGGACGGCTCAGACAGTGAGTCAACAGATACCGCTGGCTGGGGGATTGGATCCAGAACCATCGAGCAATCTCTGCCAAAAAATATGTATATGGATGCCCTCATTTCAGAACGGAGTCTGCAGGAACGGGTTCGTTTATCGTTTTCCATTTCGATTAGGCGAAAACCCCTCATAACCTTCGATATGGATCATCGTCCATTGCTTCGATTTCTGATGCGCCCTTTTCGTTCGACCGGCTTCCCGGCAAAGCGATCGGGTAGCCCGGCGGCGGCGCGTCCGACGAATGTCTGGACGAGATTCGCAGAATTCAATTTCATGCTCGTCTGCGCCACTAATGACGTTTCTTTTCCTTTTTTCGGGCTGCACGAAAACCCTGACGGTAGCATATGTACGCACGCAGCAGCAGCATGTAAAGTGGGAGATGGACCTGGCCCCTGAAATACTCGTAGATGGTGAAGGCTCGTGCTGTACTTTGGCAGCCTCTTTCTCCAGAATCATCTGTGGGCTTTGGAGGGAATGGTTATTATCCCCACCGTTGGCGGGCTGGAGCTTGATAATCGTTTCTTCTGCAGCGTGTTGGCTCCTTTCATCCATCATCAGCCGGCCTGTCTTGGGCTGCTGCTTCTTACGCGCCCCACAGATGAGGATGATATTTCATACCACGCCACTGGAAGCCACGCCGAAAAAAACGGACCAACCCCGGTAGCTTACCGGTTCATGATACCTTTCCGGCTACTGTTTCATACGGTTCTCTGGCCGCCACCATCTGTCCAGCTTTCGCCAGGCCTGTTATCGCTGGAATCGGTGGCAGAACCTCAGTACGGTCGCAAGACGGGCGCATCGGGATGGGGTGGTGTCTCGCAAGAAAAAGGCTTCCCCTCAGCAGCGAACGAGCAATAATTCGATCCACCGTTGGGATCGGTGTGCCAATCGGGTGGAAAGATCTCGGGACGCTGCGCCGAGAAGCGAACTCAAAGCGAACACTCGAAAAGCTTTCTGCAATGAAGCGAACAAAAAACCGGGAGGACCCAATCTCTGCACGAGCCGCACGTGACCGGGCGGGCTGATGGGGTCGAGCATAAAAAAGGCAGCAATAATCATGTTTTAACATAAAATGGAGCTACCGGTGTTGGCGATCGCTGACGGCGAAGCCGTAAAACGCGGGGCGACGTCCCAGCAGCAGAAGGTTCGTCGCTTAGTGGGTAGGTAGTAAATTAAGGAGAGAGAGGAAAAAAGCCATCTTAACCGAAGTCCGCACCTTCCGATGGAGGATGGGCTCTTTCTTGTCACGGTACGGAGACGTCAAACAGATCGAGATCGGACCGGGTCGGAAGATGATGGATTTTATTGCTATCATTAGAGTGGGTTTGTTGGTCGCGGTCGCGAGGCTCTAGGATCGGCACACGCCTCAGCGTTCGATCGATTGGCTGGAAAACATCGAGAAACCAAGTGCTGGGCCACGCAGCTGGACCAACAACCACTACTGGACTGTTCCGATTCGCGGTCAGCTTTGTGCGTTCCGCGCAAATATGATGCGTTTGTTGAACCCATTGAAATTTTTACCCACGCATCGAGTTATGCTCCATCCCCTTTGTGGGGTCCTATTTTCTTCTTGAGACTGACCACAGCACAGATTCCTTCCACAGTTCAGCTCAGCTCCTCATGGCACGGGGTCAGAATGGGCCGGTCGCCGATTCGTCACGTGCGATTGGTTGCACATTGCGAGAGCCGGTCAAGCATCGATCCAAACCCCTCAGAGAAGTGCGAAGCAAATAAAGGCGAGAAGAAAAGCAGACCAGACTTTCCGCATTTCCGTTCCTAGTTACGCTGATTAAGCGTGCGAAATCGATCGATTCCATCGAATTTTCTGCGCGCACTTCCACAAGCCCAGCAAATGAGCTCGCAGCGGGTGATCCGCTAGTCCGCGGTCGTCGGTCGGTACAGGACAACCGATATACTACCCCGTGGAGTACCCCATTTACATTAAAAATACCCGAGTTGGGATTGCCCGAGGCGACGTTAAATTGCATAGCGTTAAAGGGGTCTTCATTGGCAGTTTTTGTAATGGCGAAAGGGGTGGCAGAAACGGCATATTAAATCAATCATGCTCATCATTCTCTGCATTCCATTATGAGGCTTCTCCCCTATTTAGAAGAGTGAATCACCTGATGGCTCTTTTCACAAAAATGGTTAAATAAACCCTTGGGAGTTATAAAGCAATGATACGAAGAGATATGATTTATAAAACTTGTTATGAAAAAACAAATTCTATAGAGCATACGAGACAGTAGTTTATCCAGAATAATCAAATCAAAGTATTTAGTGCCTGTATTTACGCCTGAAATGACCCAAAGAGAACGTTCAATTCAGCTGTCATTTTGAAACATTCAATTGAAACAATCCAACAGATAAAACATAATAGAGCACAATACACTTCACAGTGACACTAAATGGGCTGCCCCAGTTAAGTTAGGCTTCGGGTGTCCTGTTGGCCACCTCTAAAGTAGCACAATCTTGGGACCGTATTAATCATTTTCCGTGTGTTTCGTCGCCACTCGGCAGCCACTGGGGGTTGGCAGTGGCTGAAACCCCCCACCACTTAATGGACTGAGCACCCAACTAGGCGGCCATTAGAACACCACCACCAGGTGCCTACTACGCCATAGCTTTTGTTCTAGTGCACCGATGCACTAACCCGCGGTGGCACTCGATTAACTCGTGCGTGCTGTGCGGTGTAACCGATCCCCGAAACCAGCTGCCCGGTGCAGGTGGTGACGGTGGTTTACGCGGTTTAACACCCCGAAAGCTCACCTGAGTGGAAAAATGCTGGCAACGCTACACAAAGAACCGACAACGACACCCCGACTCCGGCCCAGCCACAGCGGAACAGGCCCGTAACGGAACCGGCATCGAGCGATTGCAGTTTGATTGGAAGGGCCCGGAAGCCGGGCGAGCGGCTGCGGTGGGGAAACGGGTGGACTCGGTCTGGTCTGAGTCATATTTTCCACCCGGTCCATCCGCTGTGCGATTGCCACCTTCGATTCTTGGGCTCCGGGCTAACGAGAGAGAGAGAACCACAGCTCGGGTCATAGATTATGCACCGTTTAAACTGTCATTTCGTCCGTCCTCTCGGTTGGCTCTCGGAGGCCAAGATCGATACACACGTGCCGAACATAGTTCAGTGTCATAATCGCTCTCGTCGTGCTCGGCTCACCTGAGCTAACTACATTAGCACGAATTACGGGCACGTAATTAATGCGCTGCCCAGCACTGCTGCCTGCTGTAATCCCAGAGCAACTTAAAGTCCCACCCCAAGGGATGACCACTGCGGGATGGGCCGAGGACTTCAAGTGTGGCACTCGACCGACGCAGAGTGTCGTTTGACACTGGTTTTGGAAACTTCCGCTTTGAAGGGTGCTCGACACTTCAAGTAGGCTATTTACTACTTGTACTAAAGCCGATCCACAATGACCAATTATGGTTAGGAATGTTTTTCCAAAACAACTTTGAGGAGGGTTTTCTTTCATAAAATGCTATCATGTGACTCATGGCATGGAACGGGTTGACAAATAAATAGAATATGATTCACCTAAATCGAGCCCTGTGTCCGGCTCACTCACTGCCGATGCAATACACCTATGCAAATGTTGGGGATTCTAGTATTTGTCTTTCGTTGACTAGAGCTTTTCGATCCTAATTGTATATTGTATACTTTGGAAACATACCTGCTTTTAGAAATTCCTGTCAATCTGATTCCTTTTCAATCTGCCAATCTTTGTGATGTTCCATAAACAAACAGTATCAACACATAACTACCACAAAAATTTAAACAGAAGGCTACTAGATCGAGACAAATCCAGTTGGGTACTAAATTTCAATGGAAGCCAATTTGCTTGCTTTAAACAATCTCATTTAAATGTTAAAAATTGGAGTTCAAAATTGTATAAACTCGGCAAAACTTTCGGCCACCCGATTCCGTGCCCCCGTTTGGTGGAACCTTCAGAACCTTCGTAGAATCCACCAAGAGCATCATCCGTCTGGGCTGGTCGTGATCCTGAAAAGTTAAACAGCTCGGTCGAACGGGCGATTAATTAGGTAATTAGCAGGTCGACCGACTGAAACCCAAAGGGTCGACCCCGAATGCTAACGACTTGACACTCTCGGTGGCGACAGAATCGACAAGCGGACCAACTTCAACATCCACCAGCTAGACCAACCGACGCCAGCCAGCATCGCATCCGTGCTTCAGTGGAGCCCATCGAGGCAGAAAACATAAGAGACATTGCATTCCGCGTTCGCCACGCTCCGTCCGTTTGGTTTGGGATCGGTGTCGCGGTGGGGAAAGGTCGAGAGCTCCTTGAAGGGGAAATAAGGAAGCAAAGTTTGTCCCCAGCCCGGGCACGCCTAATGAAAGCCCCGGCCCCCGTGGCCGTGCGCGGTGTTGAAAGTGTGGCAACTACGTGCTGTAATTGTAAATAATGAATGTCGGACATTCGCCACACGGTGCAGTCGAGACATGAATCATCTTTCTTCCATTCCCGACAGACGATGCAAACTGCCAGCAGCATCAGGCACCGCCACCAGTTCCGGCCGGCCAAGGCATTCTAACGTTTTTCCAAACCGGTCAACCGAAGGGGCAAGGTCTCTCTCTCTCTCTCTGTCAGTGTCAACCGTTCACCTCTGAACCTCCGTTTCTGGAGACTCACGGACGCTGCGGACCGAGCGGCCGCAACAGTAGCAACGCCTCGCTAATTAAAACTGTTATTTTTTCTTGATCGGATCTTGAAGTGCGCCATCTTGGGAAGCGCCGATTGATTGGTCGCGCTCTGCCATGCTGCAAGTCGTTGACTGCACATCACCTCGACGCGCAGTCGACCCACCGAACGACCCCAGCATAGAGTTGTCAATGTCAAGTTCAATCGCAGCACGAATCACGGACTGGGCCCCGTTTTGGTTTTCGGTTTATTTATGGCCATGCTGGCCGACCTTCTTTTCTTTATGGGCAAAGACAGCCAGGGACCGCGCCGGTCTATCGAGAGCTAAGCAGGATTTGTACAGTTTTAGCTTCTTTCTGTGCTGTGCGGCTCCTCGGCATCCAAGTCCGGCCGCTTTGAATGCGGAAGTGTGTACCTTTGCCGAGTGCCGATTGGAATCAGGACTTCCGAATCGGAATTCCACGACAGCACGCAGGGCCCTGTGAGCTAGAAAAACTAAAGCCACGTCGCTCGACACGTCAGCAGCAGCACCACCAATGCACACCGACTGGAAATCCTCGCTAATCACTTCACCGGCATGATGTTTGCAGTAGCTTAGGGCTTAATTGGTCGTCGAAGACAGGCGGCCCACACGGTGTATGAAAAATTTGCGGCCAGCAAATCGAACCGTACCGCACCGCGGGATTACGGGGTGTTCGGTATGATTGATCCTTTGTTATGCCTCGCGTAATGCCCACCACATCGCGGAGGGCTTAGCGTGTTGATGCGCTGCACGGTGGTTCGTAAGATAAACATCGACCCGGTGCCGGTGGACAGGGCACGGACTTAAACTGAACGCGTGATAGGATTATCAGAGGGTTTAAAATTGTAACAGACATCAACAGAAACAGAGATGATTTAGCACTTAACACTTGTTGAGAAATGGTTAAATGGTTTCAAGAAAAAAATCGAATACTCCATTATTTACCAAGCAAAAAATATGGCAGCTTGAAAAGTAAACTATTGAATAAACACAAATATGAAATGTCAATTGATAATAACGCGATCATTAACGTATCGTATAACGCAAAATGAAACCTTCCTGGAGTAACAAATTAAAAAAGGTTTTAATTACAAAAAAACTTACATTTATTCACAAATTTGTTCAATTTTAAATTTATGTGAAGTGAAATTTATTCAATATTAAAAAAAATCACAGTGCCTTCATAATTCTAATATCGATGGTTAATATCGTTCAAATAAAGCTCCAATAGAGTAGTTTGCTTCACTGTAAGGTCGTACTGGCAAGGACCGAGTCTACATCCCGATGCCGCCAAGAGTTCCGTAAGATGCTCTTATTTTTATTAGCATTGAAAGACGAAGTAGCTTATGCAGTGTCCGCAACCATTAAAAAAAAGTTTCGAACTGCTGCACGAACGCATCCTGCACCGTAATCCACCGCTCATGTTTCGCGCCACGTGTTCTGTCTCGGTCAAGCACCTTCGGCCGAGGTTGATTTTTCGCGTACAACGCAAAGCCGCCCCACAACAAAAGAATCTCTTCTACGGGACGCGGGTGTCATTAGCACATCCTCGTCGCGTTGACGGCGCGACGTCGACGACGGAACGTATAGAAATTAATTAAGATAAGTTTCCCACCCGCCCGTTGGCTTCTCCGGTGCAACCCACCATGTCGCGCCAGGAAAGTGCTTTTAATTAGCAGCAACGGTACCGGAAAGGTGCGACGAACCACGCACCGTCGTTGAACCGCAGATAACGATGGGGTCGTGCATCGACAATGCGACTTCCGCCAGAACTTGGCAGCTAGACGACAAGTGCATCGCTTTGCGCGCTAGAAAAGTGCATTGCCGTGACGATATTGATGGCCGACGGGCGGACCATGTTTGGAACGGTGTACTTCTTCGCACGGCGGTGACTCATACTTCGACTTCGCTGCAGCTGCGGTGCTAATGGGCAGGCGAACTTGGGAGTTCGTTGTCTCGGTCCGAGAGAAATTTACGAGGGATCTTATTTTTTAATCAAACAATCGATTGACGTGGACCAGTAAACGGATCGACATCTTGGTGACTCATCACCACACAGCACCGTTAGCCACGGTGTCAGTGGTGATCTGCTCGTGATCTGCTCCTAGACAGATCACTTTTAAAATAATAATCCTCGTTTGACCACAGACCGGGGGATGGGGCCTTCAAGAATTGTTCACCGTCCGTGATTCATTGCGGCCGGTGAGTAATGATGTTGTTTCCTTCTCAAAACCTCTCGACGATACACACGACCGGTTGCGATAAAAGCACACCGTTTTGCATGCGAACCATTCGATCCGCTGCGCATTCTTCTTCGGCTTCCGCTTTATTAGCTGAAAACAGCCATTCCCAGCGGGTCTTCGGCACCGACCCGCGGGCGGACGTCATAACTTGAGGTACTCGATCGCGGCCCGAATCGTTTAGTGCCGGGTTAATGTCACGCTTCATCGCACACACGCCACCGCCGCAGCAGCAGCAGCCGCAGCAGCGATCGGCTGGCCGACTAAACGCATAAAGCATAACACGGCGCAGCGCAGAGAAGCAACTCCATGCCACTGGAGTCGCAGAAAGAATCGTTCGTTCCCACAGAAACGCACAACGTCCACTTTGGGGTGCGTCTTTCTTTCGGTTCGGACCTGCACCTTCAGAGCTTCCAATTATTTCTGCACATAAAACCGGAAATTGATTCGCCAGACCGAAGGGTCCCACAGCCCAGAGTGTGAGAAGCGCGTATTTATTGCCTTATATCGTAATGGGGTTTTCTTTTCGACTTCACGCTGCGATTCTTGGGAGGTCATTCGCGGTTATGCAGTGGCAGTTGTGGACCCATTTCTGCACAATATTACTTCGTCACAGCTATTTTTAGAATAATAACCACTCGAGGAGTGTTTTGAGAAGGAAAGATTTCTGTTGAAATAAAGCAAGTATATATCAAATTGAATTTCTCTGAGTATCTGGAGGGTACTTTTTCGTGTTCCAAATGCTGCGTTGCGCGCTACGGCAGTACGGTCGAATTGCTCTACATTAACTGGGTAATCTTTACATTTCAATATTTCTTAATCATATTTTGTATTAATGGAATTACGATAACATGTTAGGGACTATCTCAACCATTTAATTCAAAGTGTGCTTCATCACTGAACATAACAATTTATATTTGATCGTGTTCGTGTTTATACCATTTTTAAATTCTTCGAACCTAAACATTGACAACAAATAAAAATTTGAGATTAAAGTGTTACAAGCTTATTTATTGCGTAAAAAATAATATTTTTACAATTGCAGTGAATATTTTGAATTCGATGAGAACACGCTTGAGACGATAAGTCTTTCCAGGCCTTCATTCGTGTTCTATCCCATGAGTATGCTAAATGTAGCTCAACGGTTCCAACAATCACCGTCGTATGGAAAAATTAATCAAAATGGCAAACAATTTAAAACTATATGATTGGTGCGATTGTTGAACGTTTCCATTACCGGCGATCAAAAGCCGGAGGGTTCCCATCGGATCTCTCAAGACAATCGCGTTCTCCGAAGCCGAGACCGAATGCATTCCACCGCCACTGGCCGGAGCCGTGGCCCGATCACCGCGGTGATGAGTAATAAAAAATGAACAACTCTTCAACCACCACTGCCGATATGGCGAAGCGGTGCCGCGGTGCACGGCACACATCCACCGTAAGGTAGCATGGGAAAAAAATCATCCACCGCGACGACGACGAGCCGATGGGTTTTTAGAAGAGAAAAACAACAACGCCCCGGAATGGCTTCAGACACGCGATCCACGGCGTGCGGTGACTCATCCCTGCGCGGGATCTACGGGAATGGGCGAAAGGATGCACGGAGAGGCGTCGAGAGTTCGAAGCGAAAGGTGGCCCGGTGGGTTGTGAGAAGGGGCCTGGGTGCGAGAAGCCGAAAGTGAGCAGTGAGCTTCCGCCGGAGGTGAGAAACAAAACCCGGGACCTCTGCGGTTTCTGCCACAACAGTCGGCCACGGAAATCGGGTAGAAAGGATCTCGGACACGTGCCTCCATTTGCAACAACCGCTCGAATGTACGAATTGAATTTATTTACGCGCCCCTCAACGTTCAGCCTCCAAATCGGTCCCGGGAACGGGACGAAGTTGCCCGATCATCCCCGTTGCGCCCGTGCCGAAAAGTGCGGGTAATTTTAGGAGAAAATTATGGTATGACGTTGGCAAGTTTTCCCCTCTTATCTGTCTGGCTGGTGAGCTTTTCACTCGATCGAACAAAAAAGTAACGGGGTCCGGGCGCGACTGAGAATCCCAACCAGCCAGTCCCGAAGCACCGAAGCCAATCTTAATCCGATGACCCCAACGCCGGTAGTTGGAAACTGGAAGTCAAGCCGTTACCGTACAGGTGTTTGTGGTGCACCCGGGACAGCACCGATGCTGATTCTAAGACATCATCCCACCATGACGCAGCATCCAGAACCTGGAGACGGTTGGCGCTCGCTCTTACCGATTCTTACCCTTTTTGCCCCGTTTCGGGTCGCTTTCCTCGTCGGGAAGGAAATTTTGACAGTGACGGTGTCAGTTTTGAGACCAGCCCTCGGCCCGCGTCGCGTTTCCCATGTTTTATTAACAACTGTCGGACGGTGCTCGCACCCGGAGGCCTCGAAATTGAATTTTCGGGCCACAGCATTACGCCCGTTTTTGTGCCCCGCAAATCGATTAGTGCGTCGACGACCAGGACGATGACGGTTTCCGTGGTTTGGAAACTGGATTCGTTTTGGGAAAGATTTGGTCACTAATCTTTGGTTCTATCAGTTCGATCGGCCGGACTGCCCGGAAATGAGATGTCGCTTCACGGAGCGTTAAGGTAGTTAATTTGAGGCGACACAAATCAATTATCGCTGACGATCGCTATCGATCCAAATTGCTGCTTTCTCTCGTGTTGTCCTGATTTCCGGAATTCAAACAGTAATCTTTGCCCGCCCTCTGATTGACAGACTAAACGTTAATATTGTTAATTAATTGATCAAGGGCAAACTGGCGGCAATCTCAACTTCGACAGAGTTTGTTTAAAATAAAATAAAACTTTTACGGTTCACTTCCAACGAAATGCATCGATCTTTGTCGATACCGCTCCATTACAACGCGACAGCATCTCTATCTGTGTTTGGACGATGAACGAAACCAATTACCTCGTAAACGTGACGCGCTGCGTTTTCCAAATAAAAACCTTAAAATTATTGTCATCACCGGTGAAAACAGCGATTTATCACGCAGCCAAGCCCAGTTGTCCGACGTTTGCCTGGCGTGAGTCCCAATGCCATCTAATGGTCGTGTCGATCGCGCTCGCACAATGGTAGTGAGTGAAAATCATTAAAAGTTTAACTATTATGTCACCCGGAGAGACTGAATGGCTAATGATTTGTTTTCATCTCTGGAGCCAATTGCTGTTCCCGTTGCGCCCGCGATCCGTCCGTCGGCGTGTCACGCACGAAAGCCATTCCAAGTACAGTAATGGGCCTTCCTCAAAGTCTAACGCTCGCTCTCTAATCGAGTTCTGAGCCGGGCGCGCGCCGTCTTGTCTCAGCTTCTTCCTTGAAAGCCAATCTTGCCAGCCAACCACAGTGTCCCGTTTCACACACTCACATACACATAACATGCAAAACAAACAAATGGCATCACTAAACACATAAACACCCAACCGCACCGAACCGGCGGGGGCCTTCTCATTTTTCTCGCATTTTCCGGGAAAATCCCTTCAATCATGCGGCTTCATTTGCTTTCGCTTGTTCGGTTTCGCCGGCCCAGGCGTGGTCATTTTTCATCGCTCTCCGTGCGTGGATTGTGGAAAGCTGTACGACAAAGGACAAGTGCAACGTGTTTGGGGTGCGTTTTTGGGCAACCGGCGCAGGAAGTGAGCGATGCCGGGCCGTGTCTGCCCGCGTTGGGGTGTCAATGTTGAATCATTAATCTTGTCGCAACACACGAAACCACCACAGAAGAGTAACTGCCACGGACTCTGTCGAGAATCCTTTCCTCCTTTTTTGGCCTCCCAGCAAAGTCAAGCGATCGCCTCGTCTTCGTCCCCGGGCGGCTGCTGTAAACACATTTTCTTTGGCACACATTTTCAACGGCTTCAGGAAAGGACGGAAAAAAACGAACCACAGAAACAAAAAGGCTGCCACCGCAACAAACAAACGGTGGCAATAAACAGTTGTCCATTGTTGCTGTGCGGCGCGCAAAATTCCAGAAGCCATGTACCGGAACGCCTTGACTAACGGATCCTCGGGGCGACCGACTGACTGACTGACTGACTGACTGGCTGCAAAACCACAATCGATTTGTTTATTGATCATCACGCCAGCCCCGATATGAATATGTATTTATTTAGCTTCGGCCGGCACCGGGCACCGATGGCTTCCTGGCGAGGATGCGGCAGTAAGCCATCAACACGGCACGCCGTCCAGATATTTGCTCAACCATTACGCGGCCGCTCGCGTTTGCAGGCCAGTGCAGAAATCCCGACAATAAAGTCGTCCAAGGGAACAGTCGGTCCCGTTAAGTAATTTATGAAAAGTGCCACTCGTGCGCTTTTTATTCTTCTTTACGCATAAAGTATGAGATTGACATAAAGTCAGTGATATTTACTCTTAAAATGTCGAATCGAGATGGAAAGTAATAAGGGCAATCAACGTCAGGACGATCGACTTATAGTCATTTCAACCCACCGAAATGTAGTTTAAATTGTATTTTTTTAGTCACAGTGCATCGTTACACAATTCTCTATTACTCAGCGGTCCGTCAGCCATTGGCGGAAGAATTATTTAATCCATCACTCGAACTGAAACGCGAAACTCTTAGAATGTCTTTAAGTAACCGAGAGTCGTTATCGGAAGCCACTTGAGCCATCGGACCGCGGACTGTTCGCGCAGATCGATTTCGCAAAATAAAACCCCGTGGGCGAGGGCGTGAGACAAAGAAAATAAGTAACACAAGCGTCACTTTCGAAGACACGTGGACCGCCGTCTTCGTCGTCATCGAAAGCGCATCGCAACAAAGAACGAGGCTGCACTTCGAGCACTGCAACTGCAAACCGGGCGTTAGACGAACGCTCTACAATTTGCAACTTCTGATTACCATTCGCTCGCTCGCTACCCATCGCCCAGCCCGCATGGCATTTGTTTTCGCAATTCTAAATTAAATTCCAGCACCAGGAAGCGGGGTTGCATATCCACGCGACGACTGCCACAGTTCCTGGTTCCGGAAGTGGCGTGAAGTGATTGCAAAATTGTCTTCCCTTCCGAAGCCGCCAAGGTCACACGTGGCCGGTTTCATCATCGGGCACATTGGCCACCGGGCGGTTCCGATGGCCTTGAAGCGCTCCAAGCGTGCCTTCAGACTAATGCCCTGTCAACGTCTAGGCTCAACTTTAAAATCATAAACCACCGATAAACCGTCCGATTGATTCTAGGGCCACTTGACGTGGAGGTCATCGGGGCCCTAACGCCCCGACCAAACCCAATTACTCCAGTTTAATGAGCACAGGGTGTGGAGCATGTCACGCAAAAACGGTAAAGTCTGCCCCGAACTATGCGTCTCGATGGCGTCGCGCGACGCGCCGTTCAAGTGTTCAATTAGTTAATTGAGGATTGATGGGCCAATATAAATATTTATGTAACGGGTGTTTTGGACCTTTTGACAGGGAGGAACCGGCAGGAATCGAACCCACCAGGACAAAGGCGCATAAATTAACATATTGCGAAGCCGAGGCTCTCGACCTCGGTCGGCACCGACCGACCGGCAACAGCATCTCTCTGGGTGACGGAAGCTACCAGGCGTCTCTTCGGATCGGATGTTTAGGAATTTATTTTCTCCCCCTTCACTTCACGAAGCTCGCCTCACTATTCGTCACACTAATCACTCGGTGGCCACTCGTAAAGCCTACGCCCCCGGAAAAATCTACTCCCAGCTCGAGCATAAAATATGGGGAGAGACATAAAATTTATGTCGACGTCCATTTGACGATTAGCTCCGATCGGTGCGCTTCTGCCGGAAGGTACCATGGAGGTGATGATTTTGTGTCCGTGACCGACACGGAGGGGGGACACTAATAGACGTTGCGTGTTTATGCAAAAATGATTAATTCGTTCGCTTCGGGGACGGCCAGAACTTTAACGAGTCCATCGTTCTGTTATGGACGGGTCACATGCATTCTGGAGCAGCAGGGCACGTGCGTCCGTGTCCCTCGTCCGTGTGTTTTAGTCCACATCCATCAAATCAGTGGTGCACCGAAATCGGAAAATGAAATCGGTTCAGTGTGGCCATTGTGTGTAATCGATATGGTCAATATATTAATCACCGCTCATCGGGACGGGCACGGCAATGCATCATCGACGTTGATTGTGATTGCACAACGCACCGTGGCCGTGGCGTGTGCCTTCTTTAGTGCACAAATGCACTTTCGGTGTACTCCATAAAAGGGCCATTAAGACCCACAGTAGACCGCACCGCAGTCAATCACACCGAGGGCTTGGTAGGCCTAATTACTTTAATCTCTACTAGTGATAAGCTGCTGGTTGAAGCCCCCCGGAAAGGCGGACGTTATCGCAGAGTACGGATAGGGTGGTCGACTCAGGCCCCACTTACGGGGCTTAGAATCGTCGTTACTGTGGGTCTCTATCGAAATCGAGCAAAATAAGACAAAAATATATTGATTCAAGGAAAGATTAAGCAAGACCAGACACTGATCACTAAACCGAAGCCAACGACTTCGTAAGACCTTGAGACGAAATTCGTCACACAAACTGAAGAGTAGGTCTTTGGCCGATGATTCAATCCTTGGAAGAGGAAAGCAAAACACTACAAACGGGTGCACTTACCTCCCAGCGAGTAGCGGTAGAGGGCCTCATAAAGGACCTGCATCAGGTGATCGCCACTGACGGGGCCAAGCTGGGGCGTCTGGACGGCGGTCGCCAGTGCACTGGCCGGTGGCGTCATCTGCAGCACCGGGTGCGGTTCCTGTGACGGAGCGCTTCCGACGAACGGTCCACCGGCCACCGCCGAGCCCATCGGATGATAGGCCGCCCCCGGATAGGACTGGTGCTGCATGTAAGGATAATGGTGGTGATGCTGCTGCTGTTGCTGTTGCTGATGCTGTTGATGCTGCTGCACGGTGGCACGGTGGTGCTGGTAGCTGGTGGCCTGCCCCTGGTACGGATGGTGGTGCCCGGTGGCCATCGGGATCGGTGCGGAAGCCGGAAGATTTCCCGGGACGGCCGCGGTCGGTGGAAAACTGAACGCGCCGGCACCGGGGTGGGCCGGGGCCGGATTGTTCTCATTTTGTCCCGGGCCGCCACCATTGTGGGTAGCTCCCCCACCACCACCAGCACCACCGGCCGGAGGACCGGCCCCCGATGCCGTCCCGCCCTCTTCCGGTTGCGGGTCCGGCGGCATGAACGGTTTGGCCATCTCGCTCACACGCTCGAATGCGCTCTCCAAACGAGGAAGAAGCTCCACCAGACTGGGGTTCTTGGGGGCCCACTTAGGACACTTAACACTGGCAGTGTTTGAGTTTTCGCTTTTCGTGGTCCGTGTTTCGTTTTTCGTCTTTGCTACGTTACGTTACTTTCACACGGCCCGTGTTCATCCGCTCACAATGCACAATTGCACGATCAATCGGGACTCTCGAGAAAAATGAACAAAAAATTCATCTTCATCCACGCTGGAGCGCGAATCGGCGAAAGACTTCAACGCGCGACGCGTTCTCCGATCGCGCACCGATCGTCAAGGCACTCAATTGACGCTGATTAATGTCGACTGACGCAACACTACGACCACGCACGGTCCAAGTGATGCGATCCGTGGGGCTTCCGAAGGTCAGCCAATTTCTCTGTCAGCCGGTTCTCACTTTCACCACAAACCACAAGCCGCAACCCGCGGTGACCTGATCGTGTTTTTCGATAAGCTCCACTCAAGCAGGCCAATGTTTAGACGCAAAATGTCACTAGGCGCTGGCACGATCGCGGTTTCGGAAATGTTTTGCAATTCGTTCGTTCGTTTCGGCACCCCCACGTGTGGTGGCCCAATTTGCGATAAGACGTTACAGTAGAACACGTTACAGCAGAGTGTGCGCGCTCGCCCACCGAAACTCGGTTTCCCGCTTCCGACACGGCGGCCAAACACAACCAAATCAAAACACTCGCTTGCCGGAAAACCGCACGATGCGCCGTGAGCCGAAGCGAAGTCTCGTATCGCGCTCTCCAGTCGCGTGCGTCCGTAGCGCTGCGTAACCACTTTTCAACTGAATCGCGCAATCACAACACGCCACCGGAGCACCGCACTCGCACACGCACACACCGACGCCGTCCGAAGGGATTGAGAATCGATTGAACGTATCGCCTAGAACGCGATCGGTGCACCAGCGAGCGGGCGCGCGCTCGTGTATGTGTTGGCGAGCCCACCCCGAGCGGGACAGCGAGACAACAAACGGGGCGCTCGCGGCCGGAGAGTGAGCGAAAGCGAACGAAAACACGTCACGGGGGCTGTTGCATCGCTCACTCACTTACACTCGCCTGCAATCCGGTCCCGAGAGGCCCGATCCACGCGGATAACAAAGAAACGGTGACGTACGGGACGCGATCGCGCGCGATCGGATGAGAGTGTTCTCGACGCGGACCAGCGAGAAAAAAAGCAAAATGCGCGTGCTGGGACGTGATAAAAATGAGCGTAAAAGGGTACGCGACACATCTAATCGCGCGCTCTCTCTCCCTCTTACTCATAGAGATTAGATGTTTAGACCAAACGCTCGCTCGATCGCCCTCTCTCTCTCCGTCTCTCTCTCGATCGCTCGTTCTCGATCCTTTCTGTGGCTGCAGAAGGAACAAGTGGTGCTGCTGGAGAAGAAGTAGAAAAAAAGACGTGTATGCTCCCCGCAGCGACACTGTCCACACTCTAAATGGACGTCGATGACGATCGGCGATCTGGGACCGGCGTCCCGGGGGCAGGCAGGCAGGATAAAGTGGACGCAGGACACCGGGGATGAGGTGCTCGCGCTGTGCCGTAAGAAGATGCAGCGAAGGAAGGAGAAGGAAGAAGAAGGCAACAAGAAGGAAAAGGAAGAACACGATCACCACGCGTCTGATGCAATAACGCAGCGGGCGCGGCGCGATTGCGCGAGACAGGCTCAGGCTCTCTCGCTCTCTCTCGCCGTCTATCGTCCACTCGCCACCGGATGGACACTCTTTGTTTTTCTTCATATTCTACACAATGCCGGCCAGATAATGGTGACCACACTTATCTTAATTTTTTTCAATTATTTTAATGATCGATCGGATCATTTACTTGTTGTTAGGAACATATTCCATTGTAGAAATGCTCAACTCAATTCAATTTGCATATTTTTATTAAATGATTAATTACTTAACTTATTAATTTATTTCCATGCAACGCTCAGTGAGCGCGTCACTGTGCCGCTTCGAGCCACAGTGCACGGTCAGCATCCTTCCTTCCCGTGGGCCCGTTTATCGCTCCGACACCGGCTCCGAGTGACCCACGAAACGTGTTCGGACATGTTTTTTTCGGTCCCACACAGCCAAAGAAAACAAAAAAGGAAGCGGAAATGCTGCCATCGTCGATCGTCGTTGTACGGGGTATGCGCGCGCGCCTTCGTGCGATTGCGGTTCTAATTGCAACCAACCAACACCCGCCGCCATTGGCACCCCTTTTTTATCGGATTAGTTTCGGAGTGGCCCATTCGGGGGAGCGAAAATCGTAAAACAAAAATTTTTATTAAAGAACGGTGTGCTTCCGATGTCTCTTCCGCGTCGATGATAAACGAACGCCCTGGATGGCCAGTGGCAGTAAAACAGTTAATGGATAGTAAAACCGTCGGGCGAGAGTTGTTAAAAAGGACTTTGAAGGCGCAAGGCGAAGACGGCTCGACTGACGCCGAGCCCATCACTGTGGCCGAGCAAAACATAACCCTATTAGTGGCGACCCTGCCCAACGGATTGACTGGCAGTAATATTTGATACGATCACTTCGGAGGCGGAGCAATAGTAAAACATAATATGTTTAATCGCATCGCAACCGATCGCGTGAGCAGTCAATCCAACCGCCGATGGTCAGCATAAGCGAACGTAATTAGAAAAAAGTGTCACCCAAAAAGGTAAGTAATGGTCATTCATGTAATAATGTTTCCTAAACAAAAACATCAAACAATAAAAAATGACAAGAGGACAAGAGGAACAAAACAAATAAATATCTCATAAAATAATATCTCATAAAACAAAAACAGCAACCAACGCCAACGGTTATCTATGGATCGTTAGTCAGGTTAAGAATATTGAAAAAATGAGGTAAATATGTTGTTTTAGATCGAAAGCTACACAACAACACGACGAAATAAAAGCAATCGGCCAACGGAAGCCGCGCACGGCGAGTAGTCAAATAAAACCAAACAATCCATCGCCCCGATATTTCTCTCGCCAATATTGTTTGTTTGCGATAGCGTTGGGGTCACATTATGCACCACGGGCACACCACATTACATCACAACCCGTGCGCAATGTTTATGCAAAAATAATTTCTCCGGTGCAGGACAAGGCTACCGATCGCCACCCTTCTAATGCTCCCGAGAACGACAATCAACCGGCAGAGAGACAGAGAAAAACAGATAGAACTCGAGAGAGAGAGAGAGAGAGAGAGAGAGAGAGAGAGAGAGAGAGAGAGAGAGAGAGAGAGAGAGAGAGAGAGAGTGCAAAAAAATCAGGAACGCACCCAAATCGGAGGGAGGGTGTGCTTATTTATATTTACGCACACGTAATGTGCCATAATTTTCCGCGTGCAGAACCCGGCACTGAGCGGGGGGTTTTTCGGGCCACGGAACCGTAATGTTTACAAACGGATGCACCACGGATGCGCACCAGCAGGAGATAAAAATAACACCCTCTGGCCACGACTCCAGCAAAAAGGCGAACGGTAGTCGGAGTCCGTCGGGGCCACAACCCGCTCGGTTACCAATTTGTTTGCGAAGCGAGAAGGAGAGACCGAAAAAACAAAAGAGTTGCAAAATGCAAAACGAAGCAGCAGCATAATCGACGACGAGGAGGAGAGCAAAGACAGATTCATTTCCACTGGCGGATGGCGAATTTCCGTGGCCCAAGCCTCACATGATGGGCCGATCGTCCGATGCACACGTGCACGTCCGGTGCACAGCCAACAGCGAGTCTGAAGGGTCCCGAAGAGGGCCCTGAGATCGCTAGGAGCAGATGCGATCGCTACGAGGAACACGCAAAGATCCCCAGCATCATCGCTCGCAGTGCAGTGTTCACGATCGTTCATCGCCGTTTCGATGCGATCATTACTCTTAAATCCTGCGAGCGTGTGCGTGTGCGTGTCTCTTCCTTTCGTCCCATCCCGTTTCCATCCATCCAACCCTGGACGAAACACACGGGGTTTGTATAGAATGAGGCGGACACAGCGGACGGTACGAGAACCGATCGAAAAGAGGTGCGCCCATTGTGTGCTGCAGTGACGACGACGATGCACATGCACGATGCACTTTGCGCGATTCGGCCCTCTCTGTCTCTCGCTCTCTGTTTCACCGGGCAATTTACTGCTTTGCGTTCTGCTTTTTATCTTTCTTTTTTTTTGCTTTTCGTTTGCATTCGTCTTTTGCTCGTTTTTTATTTGCACTTTTCCACTACGCGTTCTCGGGCGGTGAGTTTATTATGCTTCGGGCATTTTCGTTTTGGCTTAGGTTTGGTTCCTTCCGAAACGGGCGCAGGGCTTCGCTCGGTTCCCGGTTTCTCCCGGTTTGCTAGTTTTCTTGGTTCGCTTTTCGGTTCTTCCTCGTTCTCAACACATTTTGCATGTGTGTGCGCTGTTTGCTATCTATTCTTTTATTTCTTCGCCGTTCTTTCACTTTTCCATTTAACTTCCCGCTCCGCGCTTCTCGCCGTCGCCTTTTTGCGCCCAATTTTCTTTCCGTTTTTCGGACTCTTTTTCGATTTTGGCTGCGTTTCGGTTTCGTTTCGTTTTCCGCTTTCGTGAATCTGTTTTTCGCCAAATGTAGTCCATATGCACACACGCTCTCTTTCACGTTCTTCACACTCCTTCGTGCTGGGGTCTTCCTTTTTTCCCTTTTTTTGGGTCTTTTTTGCGCCTGTTTCTCCCGGGCTTGTTTCTCGGTTCTTGACGAAATGCGTTGCGTTTTCGCTCGCAACCGCTCCGGACGGGACCGGACCCGGATTGTGGGTTATTTATGTTTGCGTTTGCCACTCGTCCCACTGCTGCTCCCTTCTGGTTCCTAGCGTGTCCACAGATGTGCTGTGGACGATGTTTCACCATTCTCTACCGATTCTTTTCCGTTCCTTCACTTTCGAGATGTTCCTTTTATTGGTCATGATTTTGTTGTTTTTTTTTTCGTTTGGCTTTGCTCTTTCGCTTGCGCTTTTTGCCCACAGCGCAGCACAAACTGATGCACTGTTTGCGCACTCGGAACGATCCTTGAGGAAGGAGACAGGATGCAAACGGGGGGACGAGCATTATTTGCAGTGCCGAAGGGTACCAAATGCCAGCGGAATGATTTCGGGCCAGTAAAATCAAATCTCGAGCGGGACCACTGACTGACACTTGGCGGAGAGAGCATTGTCAGCCCGGCCGATATCGTGTCGTTCGTGTGTTCGCCAAAACCCGAAAGTTTCCCGCTTGCTTAACCCGCTGGCAAGGGCCGAAACCCCGTGCGGTCGGCTGAACCAGAACCGGTCGCAATACCGGGGGCCTCCGGCCCGGGAGTTGGAAATTCGATACGATTTATGATAATTTAAATGACAGTGCGCCCGTCAAATGGTTACCATATGTGCGGCAGCAGCAGCATCTGCAGCGGAGAGTGACCAGGCACACACATAGACACCAGTCACCAGGCACCGGTGATCGTCACTACGGGCGGGTGATCGAGAGTTGACGAGTGGTGGCGTTATGCACCGGAGCGATCCGCAACCGCAACGGGAGTGACGTGCTAGCGCCATGTCTGCAGGATCAGATTCGCGATTTGGCGGTGAATCGGTCCGGTTCTTCCCCATGCCCCTCCCAACCCCTCCCGACGGCGCGAGGATCAATTTCATCCTGCTCGTCGCTGAGCTATCGTTATGATCATCGAAACCGGCGAACGGGAGAGACGTTCGCGCACCCGGGGTTGAGGTTGGTCGCTACACTGTGGCCGCGAACGGGAAGTCATAGCTCAGCCAGAACGGACCAGAAGTATTAAGAAGAGCCACAGCACCGTGCCGTGTGGGAGTTTTGGTTGTTGTGTTTTCAAATTTAAATTACCCTCGGCTAACGAATGGGCCACTTCTTCTTTAACTCTTTTTTTTCCTTTTAGCTCTGAGGAGTGTCGCCCCAAACCAGATCGGTGCCCGAAGCCGGCACCTGCAGCTGGCCCCCCGCTGATGGAGGCGCAAATGACTCATGCAACCTGACGGATCTGGACGAATGGCTGGATTGGTTTACAGCAGGCCCGGGGGCAAAATGGGTGATGGTCCAAAAATTGGGTTAATGGTGCTACGTCCCTACGCTCAGTTAGCATCCGTTTGATGTTACTCGAGCCGGCGTCATGGTCATTACGGATTGTTTTGGGGCAGCAGCAATTTGTATGATGCAACGCTTACGATGAATTACACACGGTACACGTACAGGAAGAGACGCGATAAGGATAAGGAGTGCAGAAATGTATGTAAAATGGGTGCCCATTTTTTCTCTCAACATATTGTCCATTGTCTTGCCTGGTTCCTGGTTTTGCATTCGTTAGAGATAAACGTACATTAAGATAAAGATTGAAGCAAAAAATAGTCAATTGAAACAAAAATTGAGTTGAGTTCAAAATAAAAAATTATAATTAAAAATCAAGTGTTAATAATGGGACTAATTTACGCCTTTGTCTCGATGACGAATGCCGTCCCGTTATCAAAAATGATCCCTTATCACGTCTGAAAAAACACGTGATGTGTAATATTTTGTTTTCATTTGCGGCATTACCGGAACTAAACAGTCCATGAAACTGGATTCGAAAAGCTTTCTGCCGCACACAAAGGGGGATCAATAAGATTAGATTAACCGTGAAATTTGTCATCCACAAGTCAGTTTGCGAAAATAGAATTATGACTTCAGCGATGACAAGCAGTTCAAGCGATAACAAAGGTGTTATCAAATTATGTTGAATAATTTTCCCTTGTTTTTTCTTACGAACTTCTTATTACACAGGTTGCGCAGGTCAAGGTACAATGAAAACAACGCAATAAATTATCGTTCGCGTTACGACGCGTAGATAAAAGGGCAATCTTATCTGACTGCTCAGACTCTCTGACGCTGTCTCGTCTGAGTAATGGCTCAGTTCTGATTGATTGTCAAGTGCACCAACGTAATTCCCAGGGCAGAAAGGTCCAGTCTTCCTGTCTAGGAACAGCTCCGTTCTGAGTGCTGGTAGACGATCGCGTTATTTCGTGATCGAACTTGGGACGACTCATAGCAACTCTATGAAGTATCCAGTAAATCACGCTACTGCGCAATGATGGGTAGCGGTGCACTACTTTTCTTTGTTCATTTGCTACTACATGCAAGCAATGAAGTCTGATAACGGATATCTCTGACAGGGGCAAAATAGCTGCCCGGTTTAATACCTTATTTGGTGATTTGCCGTTTGCCGTTAAGCTGTGACTAAACTTTGACACTATAGATAATTCACTGATTAACCGATAATAGGTCGTTGGTCGGCTAGGTTAAGGGCTAGGCCAGACGGATGTGATGCACTGAGCAATAAATAGCAAAGTATATCACGCCACCGAAATTGCATCACCTGGAGCGAGACTTGCGACACAAGCATAAACTAAGGCGCAAACAAAACATCCGGACCGTGTTTACAAAACATGAGCCGCAGTTTGTCAAAAGCCCGAGTTGCGCAAGCGTGAACTGATGGCGCGATTAATATGATTAATATTAATTTGCAATTGAAACAATTATTTTGCTATCCACCATAGGTTTGGCTAACGAAGGCAATGCCAACGACCGGAGTGCTAGTTATAGTACATAAGAACCTAATTAATGATCAATAAACAGAGGGCCGAAGAGAGTCGAAGACAGTTGAAAAATTGACGTCGAACTGTAAAGATGTGCCCAGTCATTTATCGTTCAACACATGGTCAGCAACAACAGCCGGGACAGTTTATAACGTTTATTACACGGTGACCGTGATTTTTCACGTTAGATGCCTTTAGTCATCCTTTAGTGATTCATTGTTTTTTGTTTGTTCCATTCGTTTGTGAGTTACAGGGTGTTAACAATGGAGGTCAATGAAGTGAAAATTCGGTTCATTTTACAACTTTCGTCCGATAAAGGCGAAAATTCAAGCTAGGCCGCTGAAATTGTTCATGGTGTTTGTGGTGCCGATACTCCAACAGCTAGTAATGTGCAATTTTGGTTCCGTTGACCCGTTTCAGTAATTTTTTAGTTGCAACTCGCACCGACAGACCCACCGTCAAAAATGTCGATAAAATCACAGAAATAATCAAAGTTGATCAGCATTTCAGTAATCAGAGCATCGACCAGGACCCAAAGGCTTGGAAGGTTCTACTGGGATGGTGGTGGCACTTGAAAGGAATCGTTTATTATGTGTTGCTTCCGAGTAGCCAACCACTAAATTCAGATCTTTACTGTCAAGTGCTGTACCGTACAGAATAGGCCAACAGAAAAGGTTTTGTGGTCCACCAGGACAACGATATATCAAACACGTCTTTAGTGACTTGCCAGAAACTCAGGGAGCTTGATTGGGAAGTTTTAATGCATCCACCGTATAGTCCAGACCTTGCATCAAGCGATTGACGTATTTTTCGCGCATTACAAAACTTCCTGAGTGATGAAAAACTCAAATCAAAAAAGGATCGTGAAAACGCACAACTAAGCCTTCTACAGCGAGGTGATTGGCCAGCAACGCGACAATCACGGGTTCTAATCCGATCGCGACTTCTAATCCTGAGCAAAGCAAAAACAGGTTCGTCATGTGTATTGTTACTGTGGTGGACCCGCGCAGTAAAACAATCTGCTGTGTTCTCTATTAAGCCCCTCTGGCTGAGAGTGGAACAGGAGTTCCTCTTTTTCTCCGCCTCTTATCGCAGGACGTTACCTGCTGGGTTCGTGTGCGTGGTGGGGGAGAGCAAACCCGAAACTCGGCACGGCAGAGTGGTCTGGCCGGCCGCGTGCAATTATGACGATAATGTGACTAAGACACGGTTCCCAAAAGCGTGAGGGACCGAAAGGAGAAGAGGTCTGCCCGTCTCCGGTCGTGACCACAACATAGTGGGTCCGGTTGACCAACAACAACCGACGGGCGAAAACGGGCCACAGAACGAGAGCACACACGCGCGCGTACATTGACACCGAACGGCGTCGGTCGAAACAGGGACACGCCATCGAACCCGCATCCGAGAGCCACAAATTGAAACTATCGGACCTCTGCCAGACAGGGCGAGGGCAGGGCGAGTGAGAGATGATCGGTCGATCGGAGGACGGCAAACAAATAAGTCCCCCCTCCCGGGCCCTCCCGTTGCCGATGGCGACCTAATTGTTCACGTGAGGTAACCTGCGCCCGGGTCCGGGTCCGGGTCCAGCGGGGAGCGTATAGTAGTAATTGCTGTGGTCGCGCTGTGCGTGCCGAGAGTGAGACCACGCCGAGGACAATGAGCGAAATGTGCGGGGAAAGAGCCTGTCTACGAACCCAGACACTGACCAGACAGCACCACCACCACGCAGCAGCATAGCCGAAGGATCATCGGCGGGGGGTTAAAGTGTTGCCGCTGGGTGCCCAAGACCGGGACCGGGACCTGGGTTCCCCTCTTGCAGACGTGCAGCTCGGTACGAACGTCCACTCAAAGAGAGCTAAAACAGACCTCTTTTCAACAACCTATCATCATCATCAACGGAAGACGATCCGGGGTTGTCCTCGCGGTGGCGGCCCCGGGGTGAGCGGCATGGGCGAGGGTGGTCGCGACGAGTCAACCTTTTTGATCGAAGGGATGGATTAGTGAAGGCGAAGCACACTGCCAGCAATCAGAACTCAATCGAGAAGCGAACGGCAGCAAATAAAAAGAAGAAAGAGAAGAGAGAGAGAAAGAGAGATAGAGAGAAGGAGAAAGAGAGAAAGAGAGAGAATAAAAATACGGACACAGGCGGGACACGGTCCGGGGGCCGAAGGGCCCGTCCGCTGGCCCGGGAACCAAACCTGTTTCCTTGATTGAAAGCCAACGGCTACTGAACTGCGCTCCGAAGGGGGTTTTGGGTTTTCCGTTTTGGTCCGCGCGGACCGAGCTTGGACCCGGGGCAGGTGCAGGCGGATGGGTGGGGGCTTGTGGTTGCTGTACCTCACCTCCGGTTCTCCGGCTGACCGGGCTGGACCGATTGTAATGATGCAGTTCTGCATAAAGACCCGAACGAACGAAGGGTCCCTGAGGCTCGGGAGCAGCGAAATTCGATGACAAAATGGATCCGGGCTACTGTTCGAATGCGGACACGGCAACTCCGGGTCCGAGGGTGACATATTGGTTTCTCTCGGTGGCCACAGGACTCGCAGGTGACGTGTGGGCACAGGATGACAAAATAGGGGTGAAGATCGCACCACAGCCGCGGATAGAGATTGAGGGACATTGAGGACAGTCAACATTACAGGACACTAGGAACACACAGAAAGGGGAATGATGTGTAGTTTACGATACTGCCAATATGGCCAGCTCGTCTCATTCTCACCACTGCTCACTGGATAGCTTCCCGTCATAGCTATTAACTAAACTGCCCAGGTTCCAACGAGCTGACGGATGAAGAATTAGTCTCAACAAGTGGCAGTTACGGTTTAGTTTCTAATGACGAGTTGAGATTCAACTCGCTCGATTGAAAAGAACGAATATTCCGCAGTGCATATGCATTCGACGTTGTCTTTGATTGACCCCAAATCCACGGGCTCGAATCATGCTGGTAGTTAATCGGATCAGGGATTAGCTGAGGTGTCCCGGAGCCATCAACGTGTTGCTTTCCCACCAACTACTACTGTGCGGATGGATGTGAATCTTTTGTGGAGTTTTTGGACAAAAGGGAGCAATATGCGTGTGAGGCGTTGTTGGAACAGCTCAAGGACCACTTCAGCCGCAGCCACGATCAATGGATGTATGGGAACAAAATGAATTTCATTGTAGCCCCAATAAACGGAGTATAAAGACCTGTACAGAAAGGTTGATGAACTGAGCGGGCCAAAGTGAATGATCGATTTAATCCAAACTTAGAGAGATTAATGTCAAAGCATCTAACGTAGGTACGGAAAATGGCACTAGAAAATTTGAGTAAACATTTACTAATGTTTCATGAAAAGGAAGTAGTTTAACACAAATTTGAATATTTGAATCTTACCACATAATGCTCGTTATTGTTTTCGGATTGATACATCTACAACCCTCAACTTCTCTTACGAGTTAGTTTATTTTGTTAACATACTTTTCCTCTGTTTGATTACATGACCAATCTCCGTGGGGCGTGTGGTTCGCGTTGGTCAACATACAGTTGCAGTAGCCACAAACCGTGCGAACCTCCGAATGAATGTGAAGGCTTCACATTTGCAAAGATGTCTTATCTTGCAAAACATACACTTCCGATTGCACTTGGATTATGGGACAGCGTCGAACCTGGCCGCTTTCGAGTGGCGATAACGCGGTGACGGTGTCTCGACACACAACAAACATCCAGCGTCCAGCCATTATAAAATAGTATAAAACTGATAAAAATATTCTTTTTCTATCCAATTCTGAGTCTGAAGTTCTTGGCAATCGTTGTAGGTCGTCCGTTAAAGACTGCTGCTCCTTTTATGGCCGTCGTTTATTATGTTTCACGTTTGATTCATAGTCGCTGCCTAATCGCCCCCTTGACGCTTGTCTTGTCGAGTTAATCGCTTTCGGTCAACTTCACCAGTGGCCGTTTGATTTCATTACTAATGATTGATGTGTGTATCGCTCCGAATAGCCTCGGCATTAACTTTGCGATCTATTTGATTGTTGATTTTCTATCGCACCACTCCTGCCAACTTCTAAAGGACTTCCTTCGGAACTGAAGGCAGTCCAAATGGACCGAACAGAAAAAAGGACGAACCGATGGCAGTTCGATTTAATTACTGTGCCTTCCGGCGGTCTTTAATTGCTCCGAAAGTCAATCATCGTCAAGGCTCGGACTCTCCGACTGGACTACTAAAAACGGTACAGCATTCCAATTAAATTCTTCACCGCCCTTCTCCTGACCTCCTGGCCTTCATCGACTGCAGCTGGAAGTGTGGACATTCCTCCACAGAAGCCCTGCTTAAGGGACACAGATCTCGATCTCGGTCCATTACGGTCGGTTTCGGCTCGAGTGATTCGGAGTTTCCGAGCGAAACAGAAACAGCATTTCGTTGTCCGGTTACTGGCAAGAAAAGGACATCGGACGGACTGGTCGAAGGATGAGACGGGAATGGTCGAACTCACTGATTCGTGACGGACCGGGACCGAAGACTTCCGGTCGGTTGCGCAACGATGCACTTAATGTTGTTGCACCATCTCGGCCGGCGGCTCGCCGGTGTCGGTGGCGCTGGGACGGAGTGGTTCCGGCATGCCTGCCAGGACACCCGGAATGGTGGTGGCTGACGCGGCCAAGGGCAGGATGGGGCCACAGCACTCTAGGCCGGATAGCTGGGTACGGGCGGGTGTTGACGAAGGTGTTGCGGGACCGGGGCCGATGCTGGGCCCACGGCTGGACGGGCGGATGATGGCGATGGGCTCCGGAGAGGGCAGCTCTCCGATGGCCTTTAATTATCTTATGATCGGCGCCGACCGGTCGTTGGTCTTGGTCGTGCGCAGTTTTACCGTCGCAAACTGGGCCGCCCTGGGCGACGCCGAATCAAAAGGACATCCGAAGCAGCATCCGGAGCAGCATTGGTAAAAGTTAATGGTTTTAAAGTGAGTGCAAAGGCGACAGATAGACAGTTGGCCGGAAATGGGTTGTAAAATGGGCTGGTTTGTCATTAAATCACTGCCCACAGTTCATCTGCATTTCGTTCAATCTGCTGACCGATAATTGACAGTTCGCCCGATTAGATGGAGATAAATCATAGCTCATGGCATTGAAGTCCTGGCGCTCCCCGGTGACAGGGGAATAAATTATTCACAAAATGAAGCAATCAATTAACGTCAAATCCGAAAACGTCCCACTTTACAAATCAGTTCAATTTGAGCCTGTACAAACAAACGCTGGTTCGCTGTTTGTTCCTCGTTTGATTGTAACACAAACAGAATTCCGGAGGAAAGTGTTTTATCGCTGAAAACTGTAGCAATTACGGTCACATACATTTTGCGGAAAAGGATCAGCTCGGATTGGACCGCCCCGAGCTAACGATGGCAGGCAACCGAGAGTCAATATTGGCACACTTTTATCTAAGCTCGTGCAGCTCCCGGAAATGGCCGCTGGCCCACGGGGGCACAAACACGCTGTGCGTTGTTTGCTTTTTGCACAGTTTCGTGTGTTGTTTTCGTGTGTCACCGTGCCCTTTGAAGGATGTGCTTCGCTTCGGGCGTAGATAGAGAGCGACGGAATGCGATAAGCGCTCGAAAGGATCCGTCTGTCAGGATGGCCTGTCTGTGTTTGCGCTACCACCGTACGGCCATTAAAAAGGCAACAAACCAAAAAAAAAACCAACGGAACACTGTCGCGACCAAGTGCCAGTCAGGTTTGTGGGCTTCCGAAAGGATACGGCAGCAGCAGCAAGCGTAATAATAGCGCAGAACAGAGCGCCGTTTTCCCGTTTGGCGATGTTTGAATGGCTGCAACATCGACATCGAAAAACATCGCACGACCGATGAGCGCCTTAAAGTATGCAACAGCAATGCACGGTTTGAAACACAAATTGGCAGTTAAACTTTTCCGATCGGATGGAAACGCCGGGAGTTTTTCTGCAGACGTTTTTCCTTTTGTACGAAATTCGGCATTCGAAATCACACTCAACATCAGTTAAGATGTGGAATTGGAGAGTGACCCGAAATAACCAATACTGTTCGTTCAATTATAGGGGAAGAAATTATCCAAACATATAAACCACTTAAAAGGATACAACCGTATCATAGCACACGGAAACACTTGTCACTAGCATAACTTTATTGACGTTAAGAAATGGTACAATCATACAAACACACAACTTCTTCAAAACCCGCCAACGCCGCGCACAATGCGCATCTGCCGGGTGCCACTGACGACATCCTTTCCTTGTCTGTATTAAATTAACACGAACAATTGTTACAACATGATGACTATGTGTAATACATGGGTTTACCGCTACGACAGTACTGTCTAAGGATTATCGATAATATTTTTTTCTGGAATGATCGGCCGGACTGCCGTCGGATAACCTTACAGATTTTTGCACATCGCAAACCGTGCCCCATTTGTGCGGCAATTTGCAATGGGATCATCTCCACCGTTGCAGCTGTACATAAAATGGTGTCTTACAAATTTTGAAACTTGTATTACATGAGGTATTCTTAAGCCTATTCTCTCTACTTCCTGCATCGTCATCGTCACTCTCTCCACACTTCTCGACTGCGAACAATTCGCACACTATTGGCACATTAACTTCTGTTTGCAGTATAAACTAATGCTACTGTTTAATGAAATGTAACTCATTTGTGTCTCTCTTCCGCTTATTTCGAGCGGAGCGCGTTCTCCTCTCTCGACATACACCTTGCTGCTTGCTTCCGTCAAAATCAAATACTGACTACTAGAACCCGGAACCGGTTCGTCGATTCTCCGGAAATTCTGCTCCACCGTGTCGCACGGTGTCGTTAGAAGAAAGCGTGTAGACAAACGAAAAACACAATAGCGCATAACACTGCATAATGCATCCCGTAACCAGAAATAAAATTTGATAATAAGAAAACGAAACAAATAGTGGTTATAACCGAGTAACAGGGTAATCCTTAATGCCTAACGGGGAATGTGTTCGGAATGTTGTTCGATTCGGAACAAACAACTACATCATTCATTCAAAACGAAACAATTAAATAAACGCTAGAAGGCCCTAAGCTCTATCCTACAGCAATTTGCGGTATTTTGGGAATCGGTTGCTCAATGGTGGTAATCATTTCTGTGGCTTTCGCGATCGTTTCCGCGATCAGCCGTTGTCGCTTGCGCTGTGAGGTTGCCGCCGAAAGGGTGCGTTTGGTTGGTTGATGCTCTGTTGGGATGGGAGAACGTGCGTTCGTTAATCCTACGGTCGTTTGGGTTTTGGTGAACGTTTTGGTCCAACACTGCGTTGTTGTGAGGAGCGCAAAGTGCGCAACTACTACTGCGTCTAGGTGAGGTTAAGGTCCGGTGAAAATTGTTAGCACTTTGTGATTATGGAGTGTGTTCCCTGTGCGGCTGAAAGCAATCTTTACGCCAGCGATAAAGATTGATTAACCCGTTCGCGGGGCCGCGAGGCCCCTACAGCTTCTGATTGTGCACGGAGCTGTCCGTGCCCCAGAGGTCGTACCACGGCCCATACGCCTTCCCGTCCGAGGCGATCGATTTGGTGGACTTGCGTTTTTGCTGATGCTGCTGCTGGTGCTGATGCTGGTGCTGTTGGTGTTGCTGCTGCTGCTGGTGATGTTGCTGCCCGTTGCTCTGCATCTTGGCACTGATGCGCGATTCCTGTTCCGACTCGCCCAGCCCGGACTGTCCTCCGTTCGCTCCGTTCAGCTTCGAGCCCTTCGATCGCCGATCCCGAGTCATCATCTGTTGGCGCGGTTCATCCTCCATCAGCTCATCATCCAGCGTCATCGTGGCCATCATCGTGTCGTCATCATCATCATCGTCACCGTGCCGTCCCATTCGTCCACCCTCGTTCCCTCCGGACGCCGCCCCACGGAACGTGGAAAAGCTCATCTTATCATCCGCGCCCGACGCTCCTTTTTTGTCGCTCGTCCCGACCCGTCGCATCATACCACCGTCGGTGGCACCGCCATGTGACTTCCGGTCCCCACGACCCTTACCACCTTCGCCGCCGCCACCGCCACCACGACGCATCATCATCATCTCGCCCCCGGTCGCCACCAGATGATCGTCCACCACGATACAATCGTACGGATCCGAGCTGGACGAGTTGCGCTCCGTGTCGGTACCGCTCGAGTAGTACTGCTTCAGGATCTCCTTCCGGCGCACCGTCTTCATCAGCATCATGTCGTCCATCATGCCGTCGTCATCGTAGAAGCTCGTGTCCTGCATCATGATCGAGTCGCTCGGGATGATCGAGAAGTCGTCGAACGTTTGGTCCTGGTAGTACTTGTTCAGCGCATCGTTGTTGCGATTCTTCGCGCTCGTCTCACGTTCCGCCGTGCGGTATTTGTCCTTGGCGCCCTTACCACTCACCGCCGCCATCCCCGTCGAGTCACCGTAGATCGCCTGCTCGTCCTGTCGCTGTTGGCTCTGGTGCTGGTGATGATGTTGGTGCACGTGATCCCGATCACCGGCGTAGCTGTGGCGATTGTGGTTACTGTTGTTGTTCGTGTCGTTGCCCTTTCCGCCCGCCTTCGAAGGCTTCCGCGAGTCCGGCTCGCCGCCTGCCCGGCTCGACTTCTTCTGCTGGTGGAACTCCTGATCAATCTTCGAGATACGCTTGTCGATGTCGGACTTGGTGATCGGGAACTTCTCCTGCTCCGGCATCATCGCGATGCTGTGCGGTCGTTCACGCATCATCGGCGCACTCTGCTCACGATCGCGCTCCCGTGACTCACGGTTGTTGCCGGAGCGCACCAGCGTGTTGGTGTTGCTGCCACCGTCCATCAACCCGGGGTTCGGCGGGTTGCCACGATCCTTGCGACGTTGCGTCTGCTGCTGCTGTTGCTGTTGCTGCTGTTCCTCCTCCGCTTTGGCAGCGACCATTTCCTTCTGTTTCTGCTTCTCGATCTGCTCCTTTTTGCGCATGTTGCGCTTCAGCGTGGCCTCCTTCTTTTCCATCTCGCGCTTCTCGCGCCCCGTCGGTATGATGTCGTTGTGCTTCCACATGGCCATCCCCTCGAGGATGTGGTCCTCGGATTTGGAAAACTTCCAGAACGACTTGGTGCGCTTGATCTTCTGCGAGTCGCTCTGGTTGGCCTGGGCACCGTTGCTTCCGTCCGAGAGTCGGGTGCGCGAACGGTACCCGTACTCCAGCGTTCCTGATTGGCTTTCGGCGATGTTTCCGTAGCTGTTGGCCTGACGCATCATCATCTGGCTGTGCTGGCGGGGCCGAGGCGGTACGATCGTACCGTACAGGTCGTCCTCGTCGTACCGGGACGAAGGACCACCGTTCGAGCGGCTCATCGGGTGATCGTTCAGCAGGTTCTTCTCCGAACGGGCCGTCCTGTTACGATGAGTTGAGTTTAGGGGTGATGTAATGGTTTCGAACAGAAACTAAGTTCTATGCCAGTTACCAACTGATGTCCGGTGAGCCATTTTGCTATAATACAATTTTAGTGCAGTGCCGCTGTCCGCACCCGAGACGTGTTTTAAGCTAGATCCTTTACACCAGAAAGCACACCAACTCCGGCGTGAGTTACCACTTCCAATTACACTTTTCATTAGTACAAAATTGACAGTATAAGCATTTGAAGGAACTAACATTAGAAGGATTCCAAAATCCCAGACCGTTAGTTTTTAACATTAATCGTTAGTTCAAACCATTCGCTTTTAGTACAACCATCCCACCGAAAGCCAGTTCCATCGGTTAGTGAGCGTGAACGAAATGCAGATTGCTTACTACTTGACTCCAGTATCCTAGCGGTAAAACGGTGCAGACATACCTGATTGGCACTCGGTTGACCGGTTCCTCGTCGGAGTACAGATCGGCTTCCGGTTGCGGCTGTGGTTCGTTCGAGAATCCACTGTCGTTGCTACTGTGTAGCGAGGCACTGGCCATTCCGTTGCGGGATGCTTTCGGTTTTTGATTGCTGCTCGATTGGGGCTGCTGGGTGAGAGGAAGAAGATCGAGGATCGGATCAGTTTGGAGTCGTACGTTGGAAGCTGAAGCTGGATCTTACTGGTTTGCTGAAGTTCATCGTGGCCGAGCCGGATTTACGCTTGTCCGCCATCGGTGGTGCTCCGGCCGAGGAGAAGCTGTTCGACTGTGGAATCCCTACCCCCGACACACCACTCGGTCCGGCGGGTCCATCGTGGCGCTGCTTGGTGCCATTGTAGCTGTTCGGCACCACGGGCGTCGGCACGGGAGCCGGCAGCTGTGGTGGTGGCCCCGGTTTCGGTGGCTTCTCGCCACGTGACAGTCGCCGGAATTGCTTCGACTGCCGGTACTGGATCGTGTCCCCGAACATGCGCGTCGGCGATCCGTCCTCTCCGCCACCACCGTGATACGAGGTGCTCATCTTCGACAGACTGTCATCGACCAGCGTGCTCTCGAGCGAAGTGTCCGGTGTGTTCTCGATCTCGATATCGCTCGGTGGAGCCTTCACCCACTCGCTGATGCTAAAAAGGACACAGAATTTGAATTTTTCTACATCAACTCAGACACCGACTCGAGCGACTCACCTTTCCTTGTCGTCTCGTTCCGTTTCGGCGTACGCAATCGGGAACCAGCCAAACTTCTGCGTCCGCAGGTTCTCCCCAAACTGCCAGCCCTTGGCCCGGTCACCGACCAGCGCGATGCGGTCGCCCTCCAGGAAGCTGAGCTGGTTCTCGCCCGACGACAGGTACGCGTAGAGGGCCTTCACCGTCGGTCGCTCCCAGTGTGAAATGTCCGGTTTGCCGCCGCCCCCGCTGGCCATCAGCATCATCGCAGTGTGGTTGTGATGGTGACCGGCGCCGCCATCACCCCCCCTCATCATCATACCGTTTCCGGCCATCGGACCGTGGTTGTTGTTCAGATTAAACTCCGACTTGGCGCGCGGCATCTGCAGGGTACTGTTGGCCACGTCGGCCAGCGAACGCATATCGAGGCAGGACGCGTCGATTGAGCGTGTTTTGCGGAGCTGCGAAGCGATCGACTCCCGGTCCTCGTCGTCGTCCTCGTCCTCGACGTCCCGCAGCGTCTGCTTGGCGCTGAACATGTTCTCGACGTTCGGGGGCAAAAATTCACGCGTCGCGGCCACATCGTTCCAGTGCTCCAGCGACTTCTCGATGATCACGTGCCCGGAGTGGTGGTACGCCATCCAGTGCTTGGCCAGCGAGCACTGGCGCTCGAGCACGAACCCGTACCGGCGCCGCTCCTGCGTCATCGCGTTCTTGAGGCTGTGCTCGCAGAACTGGTCCAGCTTGTGTTTCTCCTCCTCGAACGCCTGGATGCTCTTGATCTCCTTCTCCGCCTCCTTGGGCGTGTTCTTCGAGTTCTTCTTCCGGTACTTCTTCATCGTGCCGGCCGCCTTGCTGTAGCTGTCCGAGCGCATCTTGTGCTGCTGGAGAAACTTCTTCTGCTCGAACTGCACCACCTTGGTGTCCTTTTCCAGGTTCGTCTCGAGCGGCACCAGCAGATCCACGTAGAAGGCTTTCAGCTGCAATGGGATGGAGATCGGTTAGTGAAATCGAACAGACAAAAAAAAACGGAACGCGATCCGCCGACGGCGCAATCAACCTACGATGTTCATGTGCTGGTCCTGGATCTCTTTGTACACGCCGACGATGTTCATCAAGGCGGAACCTGCCCAAGATAGAAAGAGAGAGAGAGAGAAAGGTGTGTGAAAGGCGTGCTGCACTGGTGCCAAGGAGTGTGTTCTACTCTACGCGAAGGTTCCCCGTTCGAGGGAAGGTTAACAACAACTACTACTGCTGCTCCGTGCTGCTGGCCGGTCCACCGAGCGGATTAATTGTAGGGCCCTGGACGAGCAGCCACGGCTGGAATGTTGATTTATGGAAATGAAAGTGGGAACGGTCCTCCGGAGGTGGTAATTTCTGTTCACCTATTTGCCACGCGGGCGCTCCTGACGAGAGAGGTTCTTGTAAAGTTATCGTAGGTCGGCAGCAGGTTGCATACCTCGGGTTGCTTCCGGGTTGATTGTAATTGGAACGGGCATTGGAATAGCACCGATCCAAATTTGAAAGTATTTGAAGCTAAGGAGTGGCCCATCCGGCGCTGCTGGAAGTGATTAGTATTTCCAGGGCTTTAACATTTTCAATCTTAAATCCAATCATAAAGTGTCAGCAACAATGGGTTATCACTTGCCGTATCATTATGTTAGCTCAAATAGGTTTTTGTGTGTGCGTAGAATATATACACGTTAAACAGCTCGTAATGTTTGACGTAATTACTGGAATGAACCACTTCAACAAAACTACGACCACACACTACTCATGCCACCATTTCTGTCCGACAGCCATTGCGGAAAAAATATTTGTTTTCGGAACAATTAATTTCCATCCCACTCCGTTCTCCGCTGCCCTTCGATCCGCTGCTTGACCCCGGCGGCGGTGGCGGCCACGTCAGCAGATCAATTTATTTCAATTTATCGTACCACGACAAGGCCTGGTTGGTGGTTCTTATTTATTCTTTTTTCGGCCCGTAATCGAAACATCAATGCTCCAGTGATCCGCTGCAGGTGATATGAGTTCCGGGCCAACGTGAAGCATCATTTACTTTCGGTGTGCCAAGCGCACTTGCGGGTAAAATAAATAAAATTAATGACCCCATACTGCACGCAAGCCCGTCCCTGGAGGGCCGAGGGCTCACAAGCAGCCTGAAATGTCGGAAAGAACGTGTGTCCCGGAAGCAAGGGATCGGTACGAAAAACGCGTCATTTTATTCGGGCCTACATATGGGGACTGAAAACAAGTGAATATCGACCAATTTGCATCATCATTATCATTACCAGCGGTGAGGATTTATTCTCGTTCCCATTTTTTTGTTTCAACTACTTCTTGCGCCGTATGTACAATTTTTTTTGCACCACTTCCGGCCAGGCCAGCCAGCTTTTGGTCGGCGCCGGTTTTCCTCCTTATTATGCTGTCGGACGATAAAATTGACCCCTTCTCCGGTGGGGT
Source organism: Anopheles bellator (assembly GCF_943735745.2). Taxonomy (NCBI): domain Eukaryota; kingdom Metazoa; phylum Arthropoda; class Insecta; order Diptera; family Culicidae; genus Anopheles; species Anopheles bellator. Next base: position 30,635,794 of record NC_071286.1, read on the forward strand.
ATGTTAAATAGCAATAAATGAAAAATTTAATTAAACTTCAAAGAGTCATCCAACGAGCCTCGGTGGCTGTGGGACTCCATCGGCGCTCGCGTTGGTGGTTCATAAATCATTCGCGAAGAGCTATTCAATTTTAATTACTCAACTGCTTCAAAACTGCAAAAAAATTATGCGAAGGACCTTTAGCTGTCGAGCGAAACGGTGCACCCTTTTTGACGGTGGCGCCTTTCGGTCAGCGGGCACCCGATTTCCACGGACAACGGGATGACGCTGCGTTGTGAAATGATAATGTTTGGCCCGGGATTTATCGGTTTATGGCAAACAGGATTACGAGAGACGATTCATGCGAATGGTACTGCCCCAATACATACATCACAAAATTCAGCACAACGGTCGATTATGAGGAAGTACAAAAAAAATTGATTTCACCAGGAAGTATCGTAACAAACGAAATGGAAACCGAACGGGATTTCGGTGCTTTGTTGTAGAAATAATCAAACGTAAGCTTCGAATTCAAACGCCTTGATCCTATATTGTCCTACTCGTTTCGGTTTGAAACTGTAACGCTTAATCTTTGCTTTGTATATTATCTTGTGAGCGCATTTATACGTAGGCCAATTGAATTTAAAATATTTTCCTTTTATTTGTCATGTCCATACTTTCATGCTCTGTTTCGAATAGGTCTACGATCCGATATTACTGTAGGCCAATCGATCAGTAATCCATAAATAATCTCAACCAAAGAACATCGATTAAGATCCAGTTCAGTAACTCTATCGTGAGCACAGCGAACGGAAGAAGAGCGTAACACGGTGAGAAAGAAGCGGAAATTAATTATGAATCAGTGTGCACCTCGCAAATGCAACTATGCTCCAGCATGCTCCAGTGAACCATATGATGCACATAGAGTCCCGAAACACACCCAAACGCAGTCCTCCGCTCAACTTGTTTATCGAATAATATTAAACCCCAAAAAAGCCCGTGGCATAAATATTATAGAGCGGGCGAAAAAAAAACACGAAAATTGCACCACAACTAAAACTGCCAGCGTTTCGGTCCTCTATTTTTCTCGAGAAGAAACGTGCACTTCGCGCGCAAAAAAAAAACGGAACCCTCGAACCATATCATAAACCGGGAAAAGGTTCACCGGCACGTCCGGGAAATGAATACCAAATTTCCACCGTTTTTCTCGACGCGAGGCCACACTCGCCAAACGCAAATAGGCATTTTCTGAATTGGAAAGTGAACACTGGGCTGATGGAGCGATAGAGAGAGAGAGAGAGAGGGGCAGTACCGTCACAAAAAGTGCATCCTTGTGCATTCGTTCGGCTTCGCGTGCGGCGTTGCAGCGACCGGCACGTGGTTTGCATTTTTATGAAACCACCGAGAAGGGAAACATAGAGAAAAAATGAAATAAAATCGCGCGGTTTGCGCTTACGATCGCGATTTGCATTCGATGGTCCTTTATCGGGAGATCCGTTCCCCGGCTTGAAACTGGCCAGTTTTGTTGCTGCCGGAACGTGCCGCAGAAGATTGTGCAAATTGTGTGCGAAGAAAAACACTGGCAATCCTGCGAAATAAAAAAAACGGAGGTTGCAGTTCGCTGAGTCCGCGCGCGATGCAATTTCCCATTTTATCCGTGAGCAACGAGAACGGCATTGCGGACGTCATCACTTTCGCTACCTGGCAAACTTCACGACCTCACGAATCCGTACGCGCGGCTTGTGGCTCATGACGGGCACGTCTCGGTTGCCGGGTACTGGCGCTAGTTAACGGGCTCACTTTCGCTCCCCGGTTATCGGTTGACAGTAATTGGACAGTGATTGGATTGTGCTGCTGCTGCTGCTCGTCCGCGTCTTGACCACCCGAACGCAGGGCGCAAATGCGCCTGGAATGTCCTCCCCGGGGCGAGAAAAAGTCGGTCCACGGGCGACTTCCGGAAACCGACCTCACCGCGTGCTAATTGGTACCCGTGCACTCTGATGCCCGGTATGTGCGTATCGATAAAGCTGATAGTGTATCGAATCCGCACGCTCCGGAAGCGATGAGGAAGAGCGCCTGCCACCCATATCCTGACAGTAAATTATGACTTCACCTTCACGCTAATGACGGGCTACAAATTACCATCTTCAAGATGCTGTGACACGCAATGTGATAAGATGCGAAAATAACACGCGCCATTCCCGGAGAGGGTCGGTGAGATAATCGTGTTGCGTCTGCCGCTGGCTGGCTGCTCTGGGAGAAGCAAATTAATGAAATCATAAGTTGTGTCATTAACAGGCTCCACGCTGCTGCTGCTGTTGCTGACAGCAGTATGTTTGTAGCAGGATAGTAACAAATGATTCGGCCGCTCCGCTAATGAAGCTCGCGGCTCTGGTATGTCTTCAAACCCGAACACACCCCGTATATCCTACGGTAATTATATTAATTTGCTTCATAATTAAAACACGCAGTGCAAACTCGGAACGCCAGCCGACCGGATTGCGAGTCCTTTTACAGCCCACAAGGCACAATTTAGTTGCACTCACGTAGATTAATATGTGTGCAAGCAGAGGAGAGCCTGATAAAACATGCATCTCAATATGGGTGGGTTTAGAAATGCGATTGTTTTCCTTTTTTCCAAAATCAAAATATTGAATATTGATGTGAGCTTCGTTTCACTCGCAGCATCGGTATGCATGGATGAGTACGTTTTAGCAGGTTGAAAATACTGAAAGTGCCTTCTAATCTGCATCCTGCATGCACCGGGCATGCTGATCGTAGAGTGCAAGTGCTGAGATTGAATCTGTACTTTTCACCTACAGGTACCAGCCCGACCGGAACTTCACCCAACGACCAGGATGGGATCGAACGGGAGCAAGAAATTAATTTTCACTCCATTTTTCTTCGACCAGGCACCGGTATCGGTAGCCAAATCGCAAGATAACGGAAGCTGTGCGGAAACGTCGGAAAGCTGGAAAGCTGGGACTCCTTCGGGAGTCCTTCGAACTCGTGTGAGAGTTTTCGTTGGATTTTCCATTTGATCAGCCAGCAGAATCGAAAGGTAGATTCAATTTCCGATTGCACCGGGCATGATAAAAGGACACCGGAGTAGCTTTTCCACTTGAAATAACTGAGGCTCCAATGCCGGGGAAGGTCCTTCCGGTTTTATTTTATTTATTTTTGGTTATTTCAATTATATGCCGGCCATCAAGCAGCGCATGGGAAAGCGTTTGAGGCATAGTTCTTCTGAGCATGGCTGGCGATGGCCTATGGGCCGTACTTGAAAAACTACTCTGCTGCTGATAAGGCGTGATTTATGGTCTCTGAATGTTATCGGTTTGGGAAAAGAGGAAAAACTTGCAATCGACCAACCGACCGACCGACAGACAGACCGACAGTTGAGCTGCTTGGAACCGTGCCATGGTGGCTGCTGGCTTTCGTTTAAGCTCATTTACTGATGAACTCAATTTTCCCGAGCCGGGCTTTTCAATCAGAAGCGCCATTGAATCGGCGGCTCGGGGAGCCCGTGATTCGCTGAGTGCTGGTGCTTATTTTCATTCGATTAATTTGCAGCATAATTCTGTTTGGCTGCGTTTGCGACGAAACCAAGTGCACGTCAGCGTCACGCCAGAAAAGAAGTCACGAAGCCCGTGTCTCCACTGGCTGGCTGGCTGACTGAATGCAATCAATTACGGTACGCAGCGCCACTAGCCGCCAGCCAGCCAGCGCGCCAGCCACTTTTTTATGATCCAACAAATATCGGCCGGTCGTCCGGCGTATTTTTGTCGTCGAATGGCGCACACTCATCGTCAGCGGACACATTTTGCTCAGAGTTGTACCGCTTCATTTGAGTCCCGTCCCTTCAGGAGGTCTCGCTGTCGTTGTAGTGCTTTTCGATGTTGCGCCACGCAAGGACGCCCCCCAGCATGATAAGCCTGCGTCGGGAATGCACCCTAGCAGCGGGGGGCAGATTGGTGAGCAAGAAGTCCTCACCGGACTGGTTTAAGGCCAGCCTCGCGGCTAGCAAACCCTAGTCCCAGCAAAATACTTTATGCTTAAGTTAGGCTTCCGTCGGTGGTGGTGGTGGTGGCGGTTTTAGAGCATTCGTGTTCCCCATGACCCGATATTCACACGCCACACGAGGGTCCGGAAATGCTTTCGACGTTTGCTCGTACTCTGTATCCACTTTAGTTGACGTTGCATCTTTCAGGAGGCTTGAAGTGCGCAACAGATGCTCATTAAGAGGCAAACACTTGACGTTGATCGAGTTGTAGCGGATGTAAACATATTATTAGTTGCTTTGCGGGAACGAAGGGCTTTAGGTCGATGGCGCTGGAGCTCAACACTAGATTATGATTGCTACGTTATAAGCTTTATGAAGTCTTTAGAAGTGAGACAGTTCAAAAGTAAAACCAAACCTATGTTAAGAACTATACAAAATAATAATGACAATTAATGACACAATAATTAATTCGCCTGTGTGAACATATCGTATTGTTCATGATTCAGATGCTCATACAAAACCAACAGCTCTTTAAACCTTTTGTAGTTTATACGCAAAATGTTGATTTATTGAACTGCTAATAACAAACGCCATGATAATTTGCAACTGATTTACAAAAATTTAAACGTAGAATTAGCATTTTGGGATAATCCTAAACCAGAAAAGTTAAAAATAAGGCAGAAAACAGGTTCGGAAAAACACGTTGCAGCGAAATCACCATTTAAATTTGCATTGCAAATTTTAGCAATAAAACATCCTTCTAAAGATAGAATGGTTTAAAATGCCATTGCAAAAAGTTCATAATTTCTCACAGCCCCACACATAGCGCAGCGTGTAAAACGAGACTAACCATCTTTTAACCCGTTTCTGCGGTGTTCGAAGTGCAGCAAAAACTTCCCGAGAAAAGCAAAACCACGTCCACGGGTCCTCCGTGGTCCGGACAAGGACACGATCACCCAGTGAAAACGGGCTCTCCATGGCTCCGTTCGACATGTGCACAATGCCTTGAACGGTTGATATTTACTATTTCTTGAACTTGGCCGCCGGTCGAGGGTGTTTATCGAGGCACATAGACTCCTTGGTCGCACGTGAGTGTGTGTGGGTTTTTTTTCTCGATCACCATCGTGGCGACCTACAATTACTCTGTCCAGCCCCGCTTCGGCGCCCGTAAACGATCGTTTACATTTCATCAACGCTTCGAGTGACGACGAATAAAATCCGATCACGGATCTGCGGACCTCGCGCGAATGGCGCAATTTATCGAAGAATAAGACCGCCGGTAAAGCAAACATTAACTCGGCAGAGTGTTGCCAGAGCTCGAGAGGTTTATGGTACGGCTTACCAATATCGATGGTTCCGCCCTGCTGTGCATTGACGGCAATCTTGGCCAGGGCTTCATTGAAGAGGTTCGACGCTGCGGACGCCCCGTGGAGGGCCTTCAGGTACGCCTTGCCGGCACTGATCAGCTGTCGGGCTCCGGGATTGAACTTGTCCAGAATGTTCTGCGAAATGTACGGAAATTAACATTAATATAAAACTTTTTTTGTTTTATTTTATCTGCCCAGCGTTATGGAAAATAAATTTGCCCAATTAGTCTTTAATGCGGGAAGAAACGATACTCGGCGATGGCGGCTTGCAGCGTCGAGTGCTCATAAAACTACAATGTTTATGTAGCCATTGTGGCTCGCAAGCGATTTGCGCAAAAGATGGGCTTGAGCAATAACCCGCTTGCGACGGGCTAGCAGGACATGTCTTGAGAGACTCAGGTGATGCTGTTCAGGAGAGACATGGCGATGTTCTGAGCGCGTCTTCTGGACGTTGCACAACGCGGCGGTAATGAGCGCGCGCGCGGTACGCGCTGTAATGAGCATCTAAACATGCCGCTTCAACATCATCATCATCTCCTCACGGTGGCACCGAGCAAGGGTTCGCTTCTCGGGGCCGCTATCGCACCGTCGGATCGGCCAAGCAGAAGGGGCCAAAGGCCAGCGCGCAATCGAAACGTGCACCCAACAAACGTCAGCCACAATTACCAACGACATTAAAATCGATACTAATGGGCGTCATCGCCGAAGGCCTCGGGCGGGTCAGCCAGCAAGGTTCAGTCGCAGGCGCCGCATGTGGCCCGTTCCAATATTTTACACTTCGGCATCTTGGAAGATGCTGTGGGCACGATGCTGTGAAAAGCGGATGATGAAATCAAAATCGTGACGATAAAACTCAAGCCACGGCGCTCGGCTGAGATGTTTCCGGTTGCTGACGAAAGCTAATGTGCAAAGCGTTTCCAGCGTCGGATGGTGCTTTTACATCATTCTTTTGAAATCCTATTAACCTTATTTGGTTTGCATTTTAACAACATCCCTTAACCGTTCGACCGTTTAACCGTAACCGTTTAGTGTTCACTTTCGTCGCAAAACTCGCAAAACCTTTAAACCTGCGCTGAAAAGATCAATTTCTTTGCATAAATAACTGCCCGAAAAAGGTAGTCATGTTAACCGCCGGTATCAGTGTCTCGTCTCGCCGGGCATCATCAAACAGCGACCAAGCGTCTTCCTCGGCGAGACTGCCGCCGTCACGGCTGTCGCCGCTTCTAGGATGCCAGTCGGTAGGTCAAATTATGGAAATTGTCATAATGCACGATTTCTCGATCAATCAAACGCGCCACCCAACCACGGGGCACAAGGATCGCCGGGCGCTTCTTCATCGTCGTCAAAGCCTTACGTCGTCACTTTCATGCAACTCCATGTCCCGATGCAAAGCAGCCCGACCAGGATGATGCTCGAGGAAGTGCTTGAAGCCCCCAAAGAAAGGAACGTTCTGCAGTGGCGACAAACAACTTCCGCTTCTCACCGTTCCGGCAGATGGGTGGCCGATGCCGAAGCCGACGGTGAAGTTGAAATAAATTTTGCATTCAACACGCGACAACCGTGGACAGTGGAAAAACTTAAGCGCCCATGGTTGGTTTAGTTTTGTGTAAAATCGAGTTTAAAAAGTGTTGAAAAACGTGGCAAACATCGCTAATAAATTATAGAAGAGTATAAGGAAATAATTGAAAATCAATAAAGGAGATTCAAAACAAAAAAAAAATAGTTAGCTTGTACCACAAACTGTTGATGACCTTCCGAAGTAAAACCGGAAACGGTAGTTCCGGAAGGGGCAGGATGGAGACCGAAGGAGGGGTTCAGTGGGTATACCCTCCCTAACATACCGACACCCAAAGGGCTAGTCGGGAGGGGAGTGGAGAGCCCCACACTCAGTGCGTAATTGGCATTCCCCCCTTGTTAAATAAAAAAAAAAAAAAAAAACTGTTGATGAAACATTCATTGCCTAACGCGAAACATTAAAAGCAAACCAAAAACTTTCATATGAAAAAACAAATAAGAGAACAAAACTCCATTGGTTATACAGACAAAAGAGCATACAAAAAACAGATGAAAAAACTGTTAAACCATCAACAAAATATTCGCATTGAAAGGAAGTATTAAATAAAGCTGGGAACAAATAGTAGAAGATTAACTAAAAAGTTAGGCAAAATACTGTTTAAACCCCACAAAGCGAAACACATTTTCTTATAGTCCTTTTCTTTCCACAGCAACGGCTTGCACCGGCGCTTGTTTGTGTCGCGAAAACGAAGCCGAAAACGGAGGCAGTGCCTCAACAAACCGGTATCGAAAATGGTGCTGCTCATGTTTACATTGTTCGATGATTTATTGATGTTATTCACATGCCATGCAGCGACCGATGCTCGGATTAGATGGGCCACCAGAATATGGTGATCTCATGAATCGCACACAGCCCAGCCCAGCAGAAGCAATAAACTCGATTAGCCACACCCAGCAGTACGGAGGAGTTTGGGAACTGACGGTTTTGTAGAACAGAGGAACAGTGTAAGACACCGCCTGGAACAAATCTAATAAATGTAGACACTTTGCCATTTGCCCGCCAGGATGTTGACGGCTTCAACGGGATCAGACGCTCGTTTCACACTAAACTTTAAAGCAAGTGAAGTGAAAAATTGTTCAGCAAATCTATAGTTTTCAGAAAATTTAAGAACTTTCACATGTGCATACGAATCGTTGACATTCCCATTTCGTACCAAAGCTCTCTAGGTTCAAATAGATTGGCCTCCACATCGTCAAGAAACACGTCAACCAATTTCCATTAGCAGTCCGGGAATCAAACAACTTTTAATGAGATAACTTTTGTAATGTAATTTAAAAACGTGTCGAACCTTTCCGGCCACGTGAAATGGTTCGGGTTTGCATAAGTAAAAGAACGTTATAGAAACGCAACGCACGGTGGCAAAAAAATGCAAAAAAGGAGCAATGGAAGTGTGCAAAAAAATGGCGCCATCCTCTCAACCTTGCAAACGATGCCATGACGGGATGATGCTCATGATGAGGATGGTGTAGAACAACTTTGCCGGTTACCGGAAAAGTTAGGAACACCGAAAGGGTGCCGGTGAAACCACTTCTGTTTTCAAGGAATAAGAAAAAAGCATAACTCTCCGGTGGCTATGCTGCGAACGAAAGGGAGGCCCAATTTCCAAAGCGTAATCCGATTGTGCCGCCCGCTGAATCGCCGGAGGCTGTTTGTCTCTCCGGCGAATGTGTTTGTTGTTTCTCCATTTGGTATGTTGTCTCTCCAAACACGGCAATGGCACGGGCCAGAGTAGCGGGAACTCCAGAGAGAACCCATTGGAAAGCGACCCCAAAAAACTCCTTCGCCAACAAAGTGCGATAATAAAAAGGGACGTCAGGGAGGAGATGCGTACGGGGTAGCTTCGAAATGGAAGCAGAAAGTAAAAACGACCGGAAGTGAAAACTTATCCGACCCAAAAGGCCGCGTATTGTTTGTTGCAAAAATATGCCTTTCGGGAAAACGGAGAAAAAGGGCCGAAGCGCCTCGAAGCCTCCTGTTTTCGTGTGCCTCACGTCGCGGAGAAGCAACAGCAAAGCCACCAATGATGTCACGCTAGGCCTGATAATGTTTATTTATCGAACACGCGATAAGACGATGATGATGGTTTCGGATGGCCACTGATGCGACGGGCGCGTTTAAAAAGTGCTTTGCTGGATTAAATATTCGCAATTCGCAAAAGTATCGTCATTAAATTATGCCTTTAAATTAATATAGTCTATAAAACAATCATATTAGTAAATTAATTACATTCTTTAAACAAACCACTTATTCCCTTCAATACACCTGAGTGCGGGTGCGATCCGAAACATCCGTGATGTGTTTTAAAATTACGGCCACCCCATTGAGTCTGCTGGCGGTCGGTAAATTACATTTGCACAACCCACCGCAAGTAATTTTTTATGCAAACACAAACACACAGACACTATTTAAATTCGATTCCAAAAATTGCCTCTGCGTCGTGTGGCGCAAATTCCCTAAGCAAATAACCCACCCGCTGGCGATGGATGTTTTGCACGGGAAACTGACCGGAAACATAAAACCACTTTTCGCCCGATTACCATACATACATATGCTACCCGTATGCTAACATGGTCCGCGTGGGGTGCGAGTAATACAGTGTTTATATGCGAAAGAATTTCGTCCTTTAGTGGGGTGGTGAACGGACTGCACACTCGCTCGTTGTTCGTTGTCGATCATCATGAGATCATGAGATTTAAAATTAACGCTCCGAACGCACCAGTTGGTTGAGTCTCGAGGGACCATTTTTTACCGACATTATTGAGTAAAGGATAAAAAACCGTATTGATTGCAAACCATTGATTTTTGATCTCTTAATTTTAACTTTCCTTTAAAAATTGGCCAACCGCTTTCGGTGAACATTTAAAAACTACACGCACAACGCTTGTCCTTCGTTTACGGGATAAAACCAGCCTCGTAGCTATTTTTAAACACCCGACCGTAACGAAGAGCTCAAGAGGCTACGACCCCGTGAGCCTTATTGTAGAAAACGCAAACAATTCTAATAGCATTATGGCGTGGCAGGCGCGTGTTCCGGTGCTTCACTTTTGCCACAAAGTCCGAGGATGGGAAGAATATTTTCGTTCAGTGGAGTTTCCTAGGAAAATCTATTATTATTTTTCCGAACCGTAATGAAGCCCTAGTTGTGGACGCACGCATAATGGACACGCGAGTCCAAGTCGAGCCAGGATTTGAGTCTAAGATGTTGTGCCGTAATCAGTGAAGCTATATGCAGAATATAGTTCACTACCATTCTTCAACACTGATGTACTGTGAGTAATCGTGTAATTGTAAATGATTTAAAAATTACCATTATATTTAACAGATAACAGTAGCGAAAAGGAAAACGTAGCGCTAACGCAATAATGCATCCTTACAAAGCCCTCACGGGCACGGTGCTGAGCAAAAAACAATCTGAAACATGAGCTGATGGTTGATATCCGAACCGGGCGCTGCAAGAAGAGATTCATTTCAATGAAACTTAATTCTGGCTTAATTCCATCGCTCACGCGGACTAGCTTTGCACATCAGCCCTCATTGCAAAGTAGAGTTGAAAAAGTAATTCTTATTCTGCAAAGTCCTCCCTATCCGTTTATTTCGAAGCTCCGGCGGCCGGGCACTGTAAGTGAGCACAATTCCACCGAAGCCCATCCACCGTTTAATTAACATGGTGGTCCCGTACTCTGCAACCGGCACGAAGCTCCGTGACATTTTGCAGAATTCCAGCAACAAAAGCGACCACTCTGCTCGTCCGTTCGCCGCCGCGTGACAGCCAAGAAAAAACGAGTCCTGTAAAACGTTTGTTGAACACCGCCTGTGGCGTACGTGTCAGGAAAAGCCTGTCAACCTGCAGGTGTCGGATAAATTTTCATCTCCACCACCGGCCCGACGGAGAACTGCTGGCGGAGCTCGAAAAAAAAACAGTGTCCTTCTGCAACCCAACCCCCACCCGACGGTGCGATCTTCTGTAATGTTCTAATATGAATGACCGACCGACATTGCGACCCGATGGCAACGTGGAGTGGTGGACGATTTAATCCCGGAACCGGAAGCGGATTACTGACCATCCGTTACCCGACCGCACCCCGACTCACCAGGTTCGTGCATTCTCAGACTTCGGAGGTGTTCGCCAACTTCGCCAACGACGGCAAAAAAGAACTATAAATCCTGCGAAACGGGAAACCGGGACAGAGACCACGCACACACACTCGCCGGCCGGAACCAGACCATGGGTGTGATGAGTTGGAACAACCGAACCGGGATCGCCCCAAAATTCTGGCATCACGTTTTTTGGGGGAGAGATGAAGAATCCAGACTTCTTTTTTGCTGGCCCCGGCCAATCGCTCCATTCCCGGGGACCAATCGGTGGACCGTAATGCTACCGAATTTAATGCCCGGGCATTATGCTGCGGGCTTTCGGGCGGGGATAGAACAGGATTTTCACAGCACGACGCCACAGCTGGCGGCGTTGTTGGGGATGAAAGCGGCTTAGTGGTGGTCAGGCTTCGGGCTAAACCTTGGCCAATGGGTTCTTCCTTTTTTTCGTTGCACTCCAGGATTACTATTGCTTCCGACTAGTGGTGGGGTAATAGTAAAACGAATGTGTCGTTGGGAAACTTTGCTTAGCCCTTTCCGATTGAATATTTATTCGCAAATTAAATCGCGATCGTGTAATACATTGGCTTCTCCGGCAAGAAAGAGGGACCCCCCGTGCGAGTTGGAAATCTTTCGCGTGGTGTAAGAAATAATAATACAAATCCTAGGTGATTTATAGCACAACTTCTCACATGTCGTGGCCATAAAGGCATCGATTGAGCATAGCCCAGACCGTGGGGCGTAGCGGCTTGATTTGTCGGAAAATCAACCAACATAAGCAGTAGACGAAGGAAAACGAGGAGAACTCACACACGAACGAAACAGGAAATGGAATCCAATTTAATGGCCATTGGCACTTTCCGCGCTTTCTTACGATGGCCGTCGCCGTCTACCCGAATGGGTGCTTTTCCTTCACATTACTGTTTATTTTCATTATCGCCTTGGCGAGGAAATCAATATTCTTCCGGAACCGAAACTTCCACCGAGGGCCGAGATTGCATCCGGTCCGGAGCGCAGTTGCATCACCTTGCGCCTTGGGCCTTGGAGTCTGTTTTAGTGCTTTGCTTCTTCTTTGAGTCGATTCTTGTGCCGGTTTAAAGCACTCGTCAAGTGGAAAGTGAGTGGCTTGAAGCGCACACAGCGAAGGATGTTTTGGATGACCGAGAAGTGGCTTTCCTTTGAGATTCTGTGGAAGTTGCTTTTGGCCACTGTTGCTTACTTGTTGTTCCATTCATAAAAAAATCATAAATATTCGAGTAGGTCCAACGAGAGAACTCTTTGGATCTACGCGAATATTTGAACGTAATTTTATCGAATAATAAACTATCAGCGTTCGATTAATTTTCGGGTGTGCTTTCGACTCATTTCCTTGATAGTTTAGTTGCCACTCTATTTACTTACTTTTATTTATTTTATTAATTATTTTATTTTAGTTACTTATTTTTACTTTTCTCTATTCATACACTTATTTTACTTTTACACTTCTGATATTTTAGTTCGTTACTGAAATGCTACAAACTTTGCAAGGATTTACACTGTTTTCAACAAACCTTAAGCTTTCTTATTTTTTCTACCCTTTTCTGAAGGAAACGAAATATCAATTCTATTTCAACACTCAATTGGGACTGCAATGCTGAGCAATAAACACGTGCAGCTGCGAGCAGTAAGTTCGGTAGCGCCAAACTCAAAATCGAGTCACAGTGTCACTTTTGGTCAACAATTTCTCCAACCGAAGTAGACACCATTACTGGCGCTGTTGCTGCAAAGGGAGTTACTCGACCAAATCTCGACAATCCGTAACAATGCAGACCACACGACAACTTATCTACTTACTTTTGGGCCCTCGGTTTTCCATGGACCTCAACGACGACGACGACGACGATTGTTGTTGGGTGCAAAGTTTCGCCAACCGAGAAAAGCCGGCGCGTGTGTTGTTGGGGAAGCGTACGTGCATCGGAAGATTTCGGTTTGGTTGTCAGTTTTATTGTCAATTTTATCTGTATTGTAACATTGACACTACCACCGCCTGTGGGGACGTGTAGCTCGACCAGACAACGAGACAACAAACAGTCCCCCAGTCAACCAAGGGTGGCCCCAGACCGGCGGCAGTTTTAAGTTTTTCCCACTTTGCCCCTTTTCGCGCCTTGCAAACCACTTTCGAGTGGCAGATGTGCCGCCAGAGTGTGGAGCAAAATGCTTGCCTTCCGGTGGCAAGTAAATGGGATTGTTTCTTCCGGTGCGGAAGAACATGTTTCCAAAGGGTTTGTGGCACATATGCTACGATGAACTTCTGAAAGTGGCAACGAAAACGATATAATGCCGCTGCGACGACCCAATGACGTCTTGAGACGGAGTCCGCTGCTGCCGGGTGTCTTGCGTCGTAAGTGAAGGTGACGATGACGATGTTTGCTGTCTTCGGTGCACTTCGACATCTCATCGTCAGTTCAATACCAAAACAAGTGGACTTTCGAAGACGACTGTGTATTGTTCGATCGATTAGCGACGAAATCTCTGAACACTGAACACACTATGTCTATAGGTGTAATCTTTTTAACATTAGGTCGACTTACGAGCCCCACGCCGTTCGCTTTCGTTGGCCCGTTTGCGGAATGTGGCGCGAAACTTAGCATCAGAAACATGCTGAAAACAATTTCTTAGAAAACTCCCCTCATTATAAAACGTTCGCCGCGTAGACGCAAACTAGGCGAACAATGTTGGAACTAATTTTATTCACCCCGACGCCCTTCGCAAAACTCGTTAGGTTAGGTACTGCCGGCGAAGTGGCGCCCCAAGTTCCGTCCAAGAACTTCTCACGGACCCTGCTCCCGGGAGGTCGTCTTGCTTCGTCGGTTCTTGGTTGAAGTTTTGCATGCCCTTCCCTTCCCACACGGGTGAAAGGACAGCCTTCCGGAAGCTGAATAGAACCCTATTTATAGTCTGTGTCGTGTCGCATAAAATGTTCCATCGCGCCTTCACCTTCGATGGCAGATCGAAAGGGGAGCATAAGTTTGTATCACTTCACGCCAGATGTGCCAGACGCAGCAGATACGTGTGGGAGTAACACGGAAGCGAAATGTATTGTGTGGATCCAGCCCATTGCTATCGTATTTCCCATTTTCCGGCCTAACAAAAGAGCAGAAGTTGATTAGCCGAAAGTCGCGTTTCGCACGAAACGTCGGTCGATCGATTCGGCCAGATGCAGCAGCGACCAAATTTTCATCGCTGCAGGTGAGTGGGTTTTTACGAGTGGACCCGGAAAGTGGTACGGAAGTGAGCCAGAAGCAGATAGAATGGAATTTGATGTCGTTGCAAAAATTTGATCGAAATTTTCTTGATTGCTTCTAGCCGAGGTAGAAGAATGAATTCTCATAACTTGAAGTAACACATGTTAAAGTGGGCTCCTTCTTGACACTAGACGATGACAGTTGCTAGAAATCGGACCCTGCTTGGGCTATTCTTTTATAGGATTCCTTGACGGAATTTTGATACGAAAATTTGCAATCCTTGAGTGGTTCGGAAAGCTTCATGAAAAGGATGTTGCTATCCAAAGAACAAAAATAAACAAATTGTTCACTCTCATCTACGCGCCAAACAAAAGTAGGTTAAGTTGAGTTTCATCGCTGAGTGGATATTATAATCCTTCAAGTGGAAACCTCTTCGAACCTGGGACAAGCCTCCAGCAGAAAGAGTTCCGTTTTCGGTAGCAAGAAAAAACAATATTTTTCATCAAAAAGAAATAGGGACGAAACACACAGATTCGCCCGCGGGACCGAACCTTGCCAAAAGTTCTTGCCACTTCCGGGCGCAATCTCGCAAGCTACTCGCCGATATTAATGATTTCGGGAACGCGGAAATCACGACAATCATGCTGAAGGCGTCCGGACACAAAAGGACCAAGCACGGCGGCAGCAAACCGTAGAAACCCCAAACGTGGCACCGTTTCTCGGGACGTCTGCCAAGATTTCGGTCCGTTCCCGTGCGCCGCGCGGAGTGCAATCATGCAACGACGATGTCGTGAAGCAACAAATTAGAGAGATAAGAAAATTTGTCATCCTTGCACGGGGCAAGAACATCTCGCTTTTTTGCTTCCTCATTCAGCCACCACCTCAGAGATCTTAGAAAGGGAAGAAGTTTTTTTTTATGAAGGTTCCGCCAACCTTCCGGCGAAGTGTTTCGGCGACAGCCAAACAATGACCGCCACGTTCCAGTCGGAACAAGGTAGGTCTTGGTGAGTTCTTATCATTTGCTCCAAGACTTTTATATAAAAAGAAGAAGGAACGGGAGCGCTAGAGCTGAAAAAGACTCTAACGAGCGCAAATCGAATCATGTCAAGTTCGGTTGCGCCGTGTTCCTTAAAAACCGTTGCAGGTACACAATCTGAAACACAAACATATCTAACGTAATGTCCTGGGCGCATCCTTCGAAAAACAGCACCATCGCATATACAAAAAAAACACCGGGAAAGCAAAATTTGAATTTTTCCCGCTCCTATCTCTAGTCTCCTTGCGAAATTGGGGAAAGCATCACCGTACGATGGGCCTCCAGGCCCCCGACAGTCCCGAATCCCTCACGGACGGATCATGAAGATGATGATGATGGTAATCATGACTGTGTTGAATTTCATTTTGCTTAATCTAGCAGAAAACTCTTGGGGGGAGAAAAAACCACTTTGAAGCAACCGTGGGTCGGATCCCGGGCGGTCTGGGGATTTTTAGAACGCAGCCCGGAGAGTGAAGACACGAAAGCGCCTCAAGAAGAATGAGGTTTACAAGTTCATGAAGCAGCGCTCCTCCCTTTCGAGTTTCGAGGGCAGCCCTAACGAGAGTGAAGCGTCGTCGTCCGTGCAGCATCCGCTTTCGACGGGTGGACTTATTCCATTAACCATTGTTTTTCTTCAGCATCCTACTTCGGTTCCTACTAAATGAGCCAATTCGGTGTAATGCTAGTAATTAGTATGCCGTTCCGCAGGCCAACGCCGGGATACCGGGCTGGTCATAAAACGGCGCAGGTCTTTAAATTACCACCGTGCCCGTGTTGGGCAGCAAAGGTGAATACGCATAATCCTGCGAGCGCCCAAGTGTATTAATTGTTCCCATTCCATCATCCTGGCCGGCGGCGCGATCCTAGACTGAAATGGTTAGTTCAAAGCAAGCCGGAGCCTCGTCCTTGAAACAATGGTCGAGTGAGACTTTGTTTTAAATTAATCATCATCGGTCATCTGTTACTAAATGCAACAAATTGCCAAGTAATCCAAGTGAGGCTCTTTTTGTGGAAAAGCCTACATTTTTGCGGGCTCCTGGCTGGTCTACACTATCGTCAGGGCACAACGACGCGTCCCGTTCCGACCACGCATGTTTACAAAGGACTCGAGCGACACATTGCCGGTTGCGGATGTAACACCGGTGGTAACAAATCTGACGCAATTCATCAAGTCCGGTCCCCGGTCAAGTGACGGAGCCGTGGTAGCCATGGAGCCAGATGTCCGGCCGTCGCTGTAACTGATGGGTGGCCAACAATGTGCACCGGGTCGTGACAATGTTTCCGGGGCCCATGTTCACTGCCACCGAACGGGGACGCCTAATGTTTGCTCATTCGCAGACACATCCTACCTGGGCGGCCGGTTGAAGTAGTATCTCCAAAGCCACCCAATCTCAACCGGCTGTTTCCGTCCCGATCCGGAAAGCTCAGTCAAATCGGTGGTTTTTGTGTTCAACAACCCGGTGGTCGTCGTCCAGGAGCACGGTGGCTGTCACAATGTCTGTCACCTTTCCGTCGATAAGGCTCGGTCTCTCGGCAGCCAACCACGCGTCAGGCGCGTCCATTCTGGTCCACGCGTACTGCACTCTGTTCGTTCCCTGTAGCTCCGGTGTTGCCCGAAGCTCGGAGCCGAGACCGGGCCAAACATCATAAATATTTACGTCCCAACGCTGGCGGGGCCAGGGAAGTGAGAAGAGAGTGGGGACCACACCTGTAAGACCTGGCCGTAAGTGGGAAGGCCAGAACCGGAGGTTCCACCTACGGCCCGACCTAGGACCGACGGTTTAGCTACGGTTTGCCTGCCGGAGAGTTTTACGAGCACGGATCTGAGCTGCGTTGGCCCACATTCCACGCGCTGGGGGTTTGCTTCGCTGCTGGGTCCAAGACCGCTACACGTAGCGCCCCCGGGTTGTGGTATCATTCGAGCCCCCCCGACGACGACGAGCAGCTTTGGAAGCTGCTGGAAGTTGGAAGCTGGAACGAAACTGGTTCGCTCCTTTTTTCCCAACTCGAGCTCTGGGTAAGTGGTCAGCACAATCTCGCTGTAATCGCATGATAACATTTTGCGCTTACCAGAGCACTCGCGCGGCAACTCGAGGCCACTGTGCGCTGGAATGTTGGAAAGGAATGAAGAGTTGTAGAGAATGCGGGATCCGTCGTTTGGACGTCAGCCACGTGGCTGTAATTCCTTACTTTACCACTCACAATGACTCTATCACGTGATGAGGGATATGCGGTGCAATGTAGCCCTTGCGTAGAGTATAAGGTAATAGTGACCAAACGGGGCCAAAGCTTTTCAAGCCATTGCTCATTTGATGGGTGACTTGCCCGAAAGGGAAACCTTTTATTGGATCACGAGACAGTGAGTTTAAATTTAAATATTATGAGTCAGGATTTTATGGACTTTTTCACTGTCATTCTCTTCTGTTATTTGTTTACTTCATTTTATTGATCATTATTTGACTAATATCGAAAAAAGTCTATTATCGTTAAAAAATGTTCAATAATCTTTTGAAGTGTTGCGCAACGCAAAGCAACCCAACTAAAAGTTCATAACAGATTTCAGTAAGATCTCGCGCCCAGAGAGAGAGAGAGGAAAACACTTTGCTGGCTTGCGCAAAATTTAGTGCCCAATGTGAATGCCGTGGCGGCAGCATAGTTTGACGAAAGTGTGCGCCTTCGTGGCGCAACTCCAACGACACAGTGATTTGAAGTATGTTGAAAAACAATTTTAGAAATAAAACCGAAAGTCCAGCTGGCCAGAAACCCACAGCACCACCCAGCCCCACTTACCTTGTAGATCCCGTCCACCAGTTTGATTATTTCCTCCGTTTCCATTTTGTGGCCGTCGTCGTCGTTTTGGTTGTGGCTGGGCACGCCCAAGGGCCTGAGAGTTCCGATCGGATCTGGAGCCGCGCTAGATCGATGGCGGTGCAATCGTTCCCCACGAGTGCCCCCGAATGTGCTGCTCGGTGGACGATTAGGTGGATTAATTAACTTTTTCCCGACCACAACGCACGGACGGGTTAGGCGAAACTTTTTCAAATTTTCGCTACCACCGTTGGATTGCTTTCCACTTACCGAAGCACAAGCCTGTCGCCTTTTCTGTTTCGTTGTCACTTCCGCCCCGGACTCAAGCGGAGGGAGTTTCACTGCGCCCGGTTTTCCCCGGACTCACTTTTGGATTTTATCTAATTCTTCGGATATGCTAACACGTTTTAGACCCACATAAACACGCGAACGGTGGAACTCATCGTTAACTGTACAGCTTACCACGTTTTGATTCTAAAGAAAAATGAAAAAAAAAACAATGAAGAATTGGTAAAAACAAACCCCAGCCCGAAGTTAGAAATCGATCCGACCCAGCACTGTTCACACCGCAAAAGCGCACTCAGCATAACCACACACCGCTGATCCGGACACAAATTGTTTCAGAGTTTTCCGGTACACACCGAGATCCGAGCATTAAACAGCACACATATCCCGGCCACGCAGGAGGGCAATTGGCCACGCTTTACACTTTCGCAATAAATCGATTCGCCCTCGTTCGGACTTTCGTTTCCGCGCGTTACGCGTTTCGGTATAAAACTTCTTCGCCGCGTCGCGTATGGCCGAACGATTCTTGTGCCGCCGTCGCCCCATGAAGCCTGCTCTCGATTGCCCCATCAATTGCACCGTTCATAAATCAGGCCAAGTTCGTTCCGGCATTTATGGTCGCCTCTGGCTACCGGTCGGCAATTCATAACGAATAATTTATCGCATCTCGAGTCTCGGGGCTTGCGTATGATATCTCGAGTTCAAGAAGAATATCCTGCGACATCCTGGCAGTCTAATCCCAGCGACATACGGATGACATCTTTCGGGTCACATCTGGAAGCAGAAAAAGGTAGCATAGTTGATGTTAGATATTTGGGCCACACTTAAAGATGTATGAGTTGAATATTAAAATAAATTATCAACGCGGTGAGCGTTTGGAAATAGGAATATTTGGATGACGACAAACAAACATTCTCAGGAAAAAGGAAAAATAAATGAGCACAACTTTAATTTATAGCCACTCTTCATAAATGAATTCCCCAAAACGCCCAACGCTCCGGGGGTCCCGGGCACGTGTACTTGATTTTAAATTCCGAACACGAAGCCCATTTCTTCTCGCCCAAATAGAATATCCTGGCACAGAGCATGGAAAAGGGAAAGGTGCCGTTTTCATAGGCTACGCTATCCGCTGTTCCTGGACCGGAAAACCTGCCGGTGGAGATGCTACGCCAGAAACGATTCAATTAAATTCAATTAGCAAAATTCAATCACTTTTCCCAGGAAGGCCCGCGTTGAGGATGAGTTCCCACATTCTTGGGACCATTGATGCAGTTATCCGAAAAGGTCTATCCTACGAAAAGAATCCTTCCAAGAAAGGCGCCGCGAACAAAATCAGCCTCTAAAGGTGCTGCTGAGCCAAAACTCCACTCCTCTTATGCCAAAAACGGCCACCACATCCGAGGCCCACCAATCAAATTTGAAGTTTCGTTCCACCGTCGGGCAGGTGAATATTTGTTTTCATGGAGATAACATTTGCCGGGTTATTATATTTACACTGTCGCCACAAATGCATGCCAATAAACAACTCAACCACCCAACTGAGCCGAGAGATACTCGCCCGTCGATAGGTCTCGCAGCCATCGGGAATAAATCGTGGATTTCGATTTAATTAAATTTATGAACCCTGCGCCCGAAACTGCGCCCCCAGAAACGTTGATTGTCTATTTGCCCATCGGGCCCAACCTTTACGCACCATTGCAAACCCGGTTGGCCGTATCCTGGCGCGCTGCCGATAGCTGCCTAATAAACCGAACGTAAAATTGCCACTGCGAGGAGCGAAAAAAACATTCTCCCCCGGCGTTGGCGAGGCGCAATTTAAAATGCAAATATTTTGCAATTAACCACCCCACAAGCCAGTGGCGCGGAATGGGGCGGAAGTTGGTCGAAGAGATCGCCCGCCCTAGGGGGTGGACTATGTTTGTGAGCTGCGGGCTTATTTTATTGGGTCTTCGGCGCACCCATCCGAGCGTCGAGTGTAAAACTTGTGGCCAGCCGTTTTGTTTTTTCCTAATCTCTTATTTCTGCAATCGACTGCAACCCCCCGAGGCGTAGTGGGAGATACACACATCAAACATCAACCGGCGCAGTCAACCGACACTCCACTTGGCAGGGAGCTTCAAAGCCAAAGCCGAGGTACAGAAAAGAACGGCAATTGAGCTCCATCCGTCACTCGGTGGTCATAAATCGATCAGCCGATCAATCGGTGTTCTGATGTATAGTTCGCCGATGCGTATGCAAATGTACGATCGGAATGTATAGTTTATGGTTGGGGTGCCTACCACGTATCGTGTGATGTGCCACAAAACTGCACCATAACCGACATGCGGTGGCTGACAAAACCCTGACTGATGGGATTACTTTGAAAGATTTGTTGGCTCCCAGGTCAATTCGATGCAGCATCAGAAACGATTGGATTTTAAATAAAAAAAAAAACATACACCATTAAAGAAATTCAGAATAACTTGAAAAACATAGTAAAAGAGGCTATACAGTAGTAAAAGAAATAGAAAAGAAATGAAAAAGGTATATATTCTCGTGATCGACCAAATTGATGAAAAGCTAAGAGAAAATAATCGAAACTTAAACAAAAGTTGTAGTTTAAAAAAAAATAAGGTGGCAAACTATGTAAAAAAGCCAAAGAAAAAGGAAATAAAGACTAACTGTAGTATAAAAAGGAACGAGCACTTCTAGCCAACCATTCACCTGACAAGTGGCCCAGCCAATCAAACTAAAACCGCAAAGCGTGCAAACACCTACAGCAGCGGATTGGTTGCATTGGCACCAATGGAGTAGAATATTGCAAGAAAAGAAGAAACATATTGCATTCGTGGTTTCTGAGCCGCGAGTGCCGCACGCTAACGAGCCGCGAATGCCGAACGCAGAACCAAGCACTGCTGACCCAGATGGCTTGACGAATCAACACCGATTGATGGGCCACATCAGTCGATCTGAGCAAATGAAGACACACCAACACCGGCATCGAATCGCGCCAGTGCCAAGCTTTTCATACCGAAAACCGCAAAGGCAACAATTGGCCCTTCAGAAAAGGCAGCAATTTTTCCTTCAAGCTCTCGCGCGGAGGATTTCCTCGTGATGAGCGGAAAAGCGTAAGCAATTTTCATCTCGCCGCGCGAGCGGCAAATGATAAATGGTGCCACGGATGATGAAGATGGCGCCGTCGTACAGAACAGGCGGCCCACGGATGCATTCCTGCTGCAGCTGCTCTAATGTTGGGTGATAACTTTCTAGCGAAAGTCAAGTCGCCCGTCGTGGAAACAGCTCTCCTTCATCGATAAAAAATGGACGCCGGGCGCGGATCGGCTTTCGGGGGTAATGAGATTTTCCTATATCATAACTCAGCCCGTTGAAGGACGAAATTATGGTGCACCACCAGGGCCAGTGAAGAATTGTTCGTTGTCGTCGTCGTTGTCGACCACGTCGGCCGGGAAGACACTAATGAGAATGGGACGAGAAAGCGTCGCCTGATTGTGGGGAACCGTTGACGCCTTGTGCCACTTTTGGGGGGGCGGCTTCGGTTAGAAGTCACCGCCAGCCGGTGAGTGAGATGTAAATTCCCGACGCGACGTCTTCAGGGGCGGCCAACATTGTAGGTGACATAAATGGCACATACACAAAGGGCACAACCCCTGCAGCCGGTCGACCGAAACCGAGTGGAATCCCAATCACGGCCGGCTATTGAGTCGTCTCGAATTTCCCTCCAAAGCAGGCAGTGGCCTCATCATCATCATCATCATCATGGGGGGCGAATTTAATAGATTTCCCCACCAGCAGATTCATTTATTCGTCCTCAGTGATACTTTAATTAAATCCATCGATGCGTTACTTTTAATCCTATCTCGAGTGGTGCCGGTGTCGGCGGTGAAATAGTACGGGACGTCCCGACACCACCTACCTCGGGTGGTCCGGTTGTCCTGCGGTGGTAGGCCGGATAATGTTAACGTTACAATTATTGGCACCCGCCGGGTGCTTCCAGCGTATCGTGTAGCACCACAACTGCCCTGGCAGGCAGGCAAGATTTGATACGCACCGGAGGACTATAATTACTTCCTCCAAAGGCTTCCCGGCGGCCACGTTTGTCTTCTACACGGGTTTGGGGTGTTTCTGAAATGCTTCAAGAACCGGTCCGTAACCGTGGCGTGAACCGTTGCGTGTGTTTCGTGAATATGAAGCCAGTTAAGTCGATCCATGCCAAGAGGATGTAATTATTTAATCACAGCTGAATTAGCCACCAAGCTTCCACCCAAAGATGTCAGACGACGTGATGATGGTCCAAGAATTTTGTACAGCCTTTGCTTTAACTATGCTGCGACAGCACAGATTATTTTACAAAAGAAAAAGGATAAAAAGAATAAGGAACTGAATGGGATGCTGTAAAATCAGCTAACACTTTGCTGGTGCAATCCACAGGGAACTTTGTTCAGAAGAACAGAACACGCTGCGACAGCAATTAACTCGGTTCTATATGCTCCGTCGGGATCCGATGGAACGCGTAAGAACCACTTTAACAAGTGAAAAGTTAATTTTCTTTTTTGGGAAAACTTCCGCCAAAGCATAACGAAAGCATTATTATGCATTCTGAGACTTGGGCAGTCCTTTATGCAGCAAATTATGCAGCATCAGCTAGGAATCCGCCGGGAATTAATTCTACACTATTAGCAACCGACCGACCGAATGTGGTTGATTATAAAAACAGACAACGTTTTCCATTACATTGAGAAAGCCGGGGGTCTCTGTATAAAACTCCGCTCCCAGTAGAGCCCGCATATCGCTTAACATTTTTCCTCTTACATCTGTTTCCTTCCAAAACGCCGCCAAGAGCCGTACTTGCGCAAACTAGGAAGAAGTTTTGCACAAACAACCGCTTCGAAGATGCTCGTCCGATCGAACCACAAATAACCGCGTGGCGTGGCGGCGAAGCCAGTCCCGTTGGCGTGTTCTGTTTTTGCGGCCAACATAAAGCAGCATATTGCAGCATATCGTTGGCTCCACTCATACACCCCGGCCGTGCCTCGAATACAAATGCGCCAATTTAGTGCGGCTGAGATTGCTTCGGGTTCGGTACGGGACGGAGATATTGTTTCGCCGCCGACGGGAGGGATCCACGGAAAAGATTTTCCCGCTTTCCATGCTCGTTGGTTGGTCTATTCTGTGGTGCCGTTCTTTTCCCCTTGCATCGGAGGCGCTCTTCTTGAGTTGTAAAAACGGGAGCAATCGTTTTATGGAGTAGCATGATTTTACTCCGCTCGCGGGCGTGGGTTATCTGCTCAACGCTTCTGTAATGTGTTGAATTTTTTGTGCCATTTTACGACACCGAACGATTGCGCTTAGGAGACGCATTATACACCACCAGTGACGGACTTGCACTTTAAAGATGCACTTCGGTACTTACTTGTTCTGTTTCTCTTCGTTTGTCCGACGGATTGCTGCCAGCCGAAAGTGGATCCATTAGAGGAGATTCGAAAAAGACGCTCCGCTGAATGCCTAACAAGAGGACAGTCGGAAGCATCTACTCCGGTCTCGTTTTATTCCTTCCCTAAAATAGCCCATTCGAGGCACTTCGCGCAAGGTTTCAACGGAAAACATGCGATTTCATAGCTCAAAATACTGGCTAAACAGCAAACTCCCCTTCACCCAATAAAAACAGTTATGCTTCCGCATTCGGTCGGCGAAATAGCAGTAGCAACACGGAAACATAAAAGAAAGATCATAAAATACATATGTTACTCTCTCTCGCTCACTCGCTCTGGGAAGAGATAAGCGTTCCGGCATCGTGCCAGATAAAACCGTTTCTCTCACTTTACGGCTATCCGAGTCGCGCGATGTAAGAGGTTGATAGTTGTAAAAGTCGCCAAATGAAGCATGAGAAACCAACATAAAGCGGAGCGCGTTTGCAAACTTTCTGCAAACG
Organism: Anopheles bellator; assembly: GCF_943735745.2. Taxonomy (NCBI): domain Eukaryota; kingdom Metazoa; phylum Arthropoda; class Insecta; order Diptera; family Culicidae; genus Anopheles; species Anopheles bellator. Next base: position 30,660,093 of record NC_071286.1, read on the forward strand.
GCCCGGGGCCGGCATCTCCTCCTAAAAAACGGCCGGAAAAAACGGCAGTAAAATTCACCTTCACTGCCATGTTTTATTTGACTTTGAGAAGAGTAAAAAAGCGAACGTTAAAAACGCGAGACAACATCGAGTCGGGCGGGAAAAGAAAAAACAATCTCTGACCAATTGCTGCAGAAACCGAGGCGGCCTTCGGATTCACCTGGTGCTGCTGCTTCACCCAACTCAGGGCTGGTCCCCATCAAACGAGGGATGCGTCAGCGTATGCACGTTTGATTTATGCTCGGTGCCGCAAATCCGGTTCCGCGAATTCCGGATGAGTCCCAAGATGGGAGCTTTCTCTCGCTCGCCCATCTGTCACACCGGGTTTTTGCGTATCTCCACCGTAAACTGTGTCATATTTTGACAGACCCAGACTCTTGTCTCGAGCCGCAACATGTGGCACGACTCACGGCATCAGGCGGCACCGGTGCCATTTTTCTTCTGCCTCTGTGAGAGACAGCGGGCCGGCCCGACACTAATTTGCTCATGATAATTTTTATTTAACCATTGTTTACCATCCCGTTCGCACAGTGGTAATTCCATTTATTTTAAACACGGCCGCGGTACCCCCGTCCCCTTGTATGTGCGCCATTATTTGCCATCTTTCGCCGTTCGAACAAGCTCCGGCGCTCCGGCGTGCTGCGTTCCCCTTCGGTATCATTTTGCATGCTCGCGACCATGATTTGGCTCGCGATAGTAAAGGCATAAGGTAGAAGAAAAAACGGCCTCATGCAACATTGCCAGCCGCTTCCCAGGCAGGTCCCGAAAATGGCATTCGTTCCGCCGTCACCGTAGCCAGGGAATTCACACTGCCAGCCGCGGAGAGTTATTTTATGTAACCTTCCTTTATTTATTCCCTTTTTTTGTGAACGAATTTAACATTGGAGCGACAAAAAAGTCGTCTTTATGCGCGCGTGTGTCGAATAAACAAACCCCCGGGGCAGACTGCGAGGCTGCGAGGCGGAGGTCATATCGTCAACAATGGGATCATAAATTTTGTGCCACACTTTTCGTGCTACCGGAATTTGCATTCTGCAGACACAACGCAACGCCAAGTGTCGCGGCTGCGTGCAAAAATCTTGGACTGTTTTGCCCTCGCGTTTGGTGGCCGCGATGCTTTGGGAAGAGCAACAGCCCGTTCCAAAGAAGGAAACCCCACAAAAGGACGCAGCATGAAAAAATGTGATAAGATTCAATCAGGTGTAGACACAGCCACTTGCTGGCGTGGCTGGCCATAGGTAGAAGAAAGACGATAAATTAGTCGTCGCATGATTTTAATCCTATTTGACGTATGATTTATGGCCTCAGCACTACAGCGCTTGCGTAACCGACAAAGCGGCGCAATTATTGCAGCATACATTTAGCGACCGGTGACACTTGCTACCCAGAGCGAAAGCGAGATTTAAAGTTTATTCCTCCACGACCCACGAGCTCGCAAGCAAAACTCAACAAACAAGATTAACTCGGCACGCTCAGTCGCATTAAAAAGGTTGAAAGTTCAAATGTGTCATACGTGGCGCGAATTTTTGCGCGATATTTGCCTTTCCGGTGGACCGAAAGCCCCGGAAGCGTGGAGCGAAACTTACGACGACAGTTCGTCCACTAAGTGGTTGATTGAATCAAGAGAAAATCAACCGACCAAAGTGGATTATCATACTCCATTACTTTCTGCCGCGACCGACCGGCAAGCTGATATCGATCTCGTGTTTGATTTTTTAATTTTCAATATCTGGCCCATCTCATTTCCCGATGCTTGATCGGTTCCGCAAACTGGTCCACGCCCTTCGTATTGGAGCAGTTTATTAACGGCCACGCCCGTCGCCCGAATGCATGCCTATGGATCAAATATTGGACGAGAAAATTGAATTTTCCCCAAAAAACCTAACATACGTTACGTGTCCCCGTGTCGCCAGGCGCCCTGCAGAAAGCGTAACTCGTTTCGCGCTGGCGTTGAAAGGCTGTTTGATGCCCGGCATCAAACAGCACCGATTGCCATTAAAATCGATTTCTCTCCTCTGACGGGATTTCCTTGTTCTGTCCAAGAAAATCAACGAGGGGAGCACCAACGAAACGAGATTATGTTTGCATGCAATCACAGATCCTGATTTCTCGAGTAGAAGTGGAAACTGTAACTCGGCCGCTGCAACCAGACCGTTTAATTAGACGATAGGTCATCGATAGGTAGTATCGATGGTATCGAGCAGCATGGTCCAGCATACGGCAAAGCACGGTGTGCCTCTACTCGAGAGGCACTTCATTCATGATTGGACTGGTGCTTGGCATAATAATTTACGCTTGTTCAACACATGTCAGAAGTTCCAATTCGAAACGTAACTAGGTACGCAGAGGCTATCGTGAAGGGCATCATCTAATTCGCATTAGGACCAGAAACTGTTGTTTGCTTCCAAGCTTCATTATAATCCTTTGAGCAAGACAGCATTCGATTATTGTACACATGGCATGTTTCTATTAATATTCCGTTTCTTTGAAAATTTATTTTAGTTAATTCCTTTTAATGTTTCTGCTCACTTATTCATTTTTCTATTTCATTCAAATAATTTAGTTTCATATTAAACAAAAGAACAATAGAGCGAATGGGTGAAATGTACGCCCAACCGTTAATGTTTTCAAACTCTCATTGACCCAATTAAACCGAAGTGCTCTCAAATTCCAATTCCACGATCAGTCCATTACCCAAATCAGCAGTGCAGCCGCGAGGTCTCGTGTACTCAGTAAGCATTTTGGGCCGAATGATTGTACACACAACTCAATTTGCTAAAACGAGTTGAGAATTCAGCTAATGACATGCTGAACAAACATGTCACGGCATGGCCCCACATCGGCCCCGGCGTCCTTCCGCCCGGTAGCGAAGCTTATCGCGCAAAATTAATTAAATGTGTCATAACATCTTGTTCCCCAAGCGATGCTTAATTAGTATAAACACACACCCCGTGAATGGCTCAGAGAACGAAGAGCACGAAGCTCTCTCGCGACGGATCATCTTCGTGGGCCGCTGGGGTGTAGCATCTTCACTTTACTCAAGATGTGCAGGTGTACAAATAGAACACAAATCGAAACAAACACTGCCACCATTGCACAGCGTAGGACGTGTGAACACTTCTATTGCGCAACCGACATACAACGGTTTCACGCTGACGAAGCGCTGTGTACTTAACCACACGTGTCTCTGCTTCCCCACGGCACGTTCCACGGTAACGTCGCGCGCTTCTCGTTAGTGTCGACCATGACCTGGGCAGTGGCCGAGGTTCGACCGTACCACAGGACCTTTGGTCCGAACTGGCCCGACGGTGCACTTTGACACAGCGTACATAGAGCGACTCGTCGATCGAGTCGAAGGTCGACGTCGGCAGCCCAAGATGCGAAGGATGTCGACGCGCAGTTGGGCAAGTAAAGTATGTTGCTCTTTCGTAACCTTCTCGTTGGTATGTTAATGCGTGTAACAAGTCCCCTGCATCGAAGCAGCATCGATGGGCGCAATCGAAAGGAATTTCTTTCTTCACAAACTAAACAAAGAACGGTAACGGTCCATACCGAACTAAGGTATTTGACTACTTTGCTTTTTGTGTCTTATGTTTCGGTGTTTTTTTACTTTATTCTGCTATGAATACTTCGTAGTGTGCAAGGATTGCAAAAGAGAACTTTAACCATGAATGTTTACTACAAAAAAGTCTGTTCCTAAAAGGATTGTTCGAGAAAGTTATGGGCACCAATTTGTTAGAAAAGTTCTTCGCTTAGCATATGACCCCAAATAATGGCCCCACAGCTACAACGATGATAGCTTCCGCAAAACAAGGATGGAGCAGAATTGAAAAGTTGATCGCCCTGCCGGCTACGGATGCATATTGTTTCGCACCAAGTTACGTGTCGAAAGAACGATGCACACCGACACTCGTGGTAGAAAGGTGTTGCATAAAATGATGAACCGAAAGGCTTCCGGGGCTGCCGGTCTGGCTGAAGGATGTAGAGTGCTTAAGAAAATATTTGCTCATCCGGTTCCGCCCTTCGCACGAGCGCATGACACACAGGTAAACAATTTTTTCTCCATTCTTTATTATGATTGTGTTTTTTTTATGTCACACTCACTCAGCTCGCCAGCAAGATGCTCTGTCAGGTGCAGAAGCTATAACGGAATTGGAATCTAAAATGTTCCGGAAACGAGGGCAACGCACACTCAGCTGAAAGCATTGGCAGCATGCATTTCCGCTTGATAGTGATGCAAGTTGACAACAATTATTATGATAGGATATGGCGAAGGACAAGGAAAACATTGTGGTCCTTTCAAGCGAAAGTTATCAGAAGGTTGGCAGAATCGAGCTACGCTAAGGCTAAGAAGGACTGCATTGGAGGAGCCACAAACGGAATAGTTTAGTCTCCATTTTGCAAGGATATCTTCGGTTCGCTACCCATTTTGAATACTAATAAGTCTAGTCTTGGCAGTTTTGCACTCTACAAACATTCCCTGTCTACGGGAAGTCTTGTAGATTATGATTCCGAAAGGGATGTTGCTCCCAATTCATATTCCGAGCATAGCCATCTAATCTGTCACAAACTGACTAACTTCAGTATGTTTTGTTAGCCAACCCAAACGTTAGCCTGAGCCAAATATTGGTTCAGGTGATTCCGATGCTGTCACAACATCGAATCATGAGCCTCACCCGCAGCTGAAAAATGTATTTTATAGGGAGACCAGTTTGAAAGAAAACAAAACCACATTATCATTCAGGCTTTCGATTCTTACAGCCAGTCAGCATAGTATTATTTCATTAGTCGCAATTACTACAGCGTTACGTTACGGGCGCGGGCCCGTCTCGCAACACGGACGCAATAAAAACCGCAACAAAAAACGGCAGCATAATTACGGGCACCGGAGCCAGACCGAAGACATTCAGATCTCGACCGCAGTGTTTGGGGTGGTTTTTGCGATCTTTCAGAGTAGAATTGTTTCGCTCGCCCCTCCGTAGCCACACACATAGACAGACAGAGTCTAAACCACCTTCTATTGGAAGCATAAAAACGTCCGCCCGCAAAGGACAGCGGCGTAATTTAAAGTGCATGCCGTTTGACCTACTCTGTAGAGGCAGTGTCGAGGGAGGAAATGTGTCACTAACCGCCGCGACTCGGCATTTTGTCGTTTGCGGTTGAAAGTGTCCGATTACGAACTTGTTTAATTATTATCACTGTATTTGCATCACCGTAGTGGAGCAAAAACGAAAGGTTTCTAAACCGCGTTAGGGGTGCGTTTTCAGTTAGCTAATGTTTTGAGCACGCCATTGGTTTGTGGCCTCTGGAGTAACTTTAACAACTGCGAAGTGAAATGAGAAATAATTGGTTTTGAAAATCAGTCCATAAACCCTCGATCTTAAATGCAAATTGCACAAACTATTATAGTAATTGTGAGAAAACACCGATTTTTTTCAATTATCCTAACAATAAGATCAATTTAATTGATTGTAATTAATTCATCATGAGGTAATTTTCGACAAACGTAGTTGATTTTCTTACTCCCGTGTAGCATTCGTTTTCAAGCATTCGTTGCGAGTCGCGAGCGAATCTTATAGAAATGTTATGCAAATTACGAAAATAGATGTAATTCAAAGGTACTGCTGAGGGAAAACTGTGCCGAAAAACGTGTCCCACTTTTGGCGATGGCAATCACCAGATCAACACCAGCATAATCGGTATGATCATCATTATCGTCATCGTTAGAGCCACGTAGAACACTTGCAGCAACAACCGGTACCGGCAACATTAGCGACCCATGTAGCAGCATAGGCAGTGAACGCATCATCCGCCATCGTCGAAATGTCATCCTGTCGCGATGTGGCTCGTTAGGCAGTCCGCAGCACGAGTTCGGCAGCATACACGATCACGAATTACGGTGCCACCGGCGCCGGTAACGAGCCCAAATTCGGTCTAATTTTCATTTCCATTTTCATGCCAATCATACGGCCAATTTCGGGGACACAATTTGTGGCATTCGGTAAATTACTTTGGGGTGTGTCGAAGGGTTGAGGCCGTTCGGAAGGAATTTGGCACTGACCGGCCCCACCAATTTGTGCAAGCTTGTTTGGACAGAAAAGACAATGTTTTCAGTGGGGAGCTCATTTTCTGGATAAACTTTCTAAGCTGTTTGCTTTAACTGCAGCATAGTGGCCGTTTCGCAGCATAACTAACAAGAAGTACCCTTTTTGAGCGTTTAACGGTCGAAGTATTCCTTAAATGCTCCCACGTCCTTGGTATCTAGAAGTAATGCACTACAACTACATAAAAAAAAACAAAAAAAAACGAGCGAAAATACGACAAAAAAGATGTAGAAAATGCATTACGCCAATCGGCACTAGAAATCGAAAGCGAAATGTGGAACAACCGCGGCTCAGGCATCAGCTGATGGAAACCGAACTGGGCCCCAAAACAAAAAAGGGGCGAGAAACATTAAATCGAAACGAAACAAACGGCCCAACCAGTGCTGAAAACGGACCAAGAAAAACAAAATGGCGCACCCGAAGGGAAAGGGAACACCGTTTTTCTGCTAATGAAATTACATGGCCGATTATTTTACGACTCGAGGCTGGGCCGCCGCTGAGCGTCTTGCGGCGTTTGAGCTTCAATTTCACTGACGACGACGTCGCGCGACGGCGGCGGCTTTTCTCAGGCACACCGACGGGCCACCAGCCGGGAAAATGGCACTTTCGCTCTCGCTCCCGCTGGGAGATTTCGATTGATTTTACTCTTATTTGATTTTCAATTTTAGCATCTCTCTTTCTCGCGCTGAAAGCTTAGCGTGGACCTTTTCCGTGAAGTTTTTACTCAATTCCTGGTCACGGCTCGGGATCGGGGCACTTATTTCACGCGATTGCTGTTCGATCGCCCCAGCGATGGGGTCACCATAATTGGAGAATTATGCAAAGCGCGATAGCGGAGCGGGGCAGAGGGAGCAGAAAAAGGCTAAAACGCTGGTGCCAGCAAGAGTAATGGGACCGACGGGCAGAAATAATTATCATGGCGAATGGTTAATTTGATGGTATCGCTTTTTCTCGCACTTTTTACCGACACTACAATGTTTAACTTGTGCGTAATTAAAGCATCGCTATCAAAGCTTCGCGGGGATTAATTAAATTTATGGCAGCGTTCGGGAAGCGCGTAACTTACCATCTCGCCCACCGAAGGGCGCGATAAAGTGTGATAAATTTTCACTAATCCCACCATAACGCGAGTTTAAGAAACTCCTCTACCGGCGCCGAGTCGGAAGTCGTCGGGCGGCAGGACTTTCGTTTAAGTGCCTTTAAATATACCATTTCCGCGAACGACAACAATTGCGGTGACCTGGGGCTCGACAATGTGACATAAATTTGGCGCCTAATCGTAACGAACGCCCGGGCGGAACAGAACGGCGCAACAACAACGAAACATGGCACGCCGATTCACTTTTCAGCTCGTCCGCCGTCTGCACCTTTGGCGAGATAAACCAGTTTAACACTTTCCATTTCCACGTGCTGCGCTGCGGCAGGAGCTCCCGAAAGAAGCATAAGATTTGAATATATTCGCCAAAAACTCATCCCCAGCCCGGGCACACTTTATGCTCTCTCGGGCCAACAGGACCGGGACTACAGCAAGCCATGTAGAAAATGGCGAAATCATCCACACCACGGGGCACCACATCGCGCAACAACCACCGGGTGGCCATCGCCGGCAGAAGTCACTAAACAAAAATAACGAACAACTCCCGACTGCAGCATAAACTTCGTCTGTTCGGTGGCCGCGCAGGGGTTTGAATCCGGGATCAACCGGGGGTTGGGTGGAAAGCGAAAAGTACAAATTTATGTTGGCGCTTACGTGCTAGGCGCGCGCGCGCGTCTAGCAGGAATGTACCACCCCCGGAATCTGCATGACGTTCAGTGTGAGGCTTCTATAAAAGCATAAATTTGACGCCATGGGATTAACCCCGGGAACGTTGGCAACGGCGCTGATGCGTTCTGCTACAGAGTTTTGCTCGAAAGTGTTGGAGCGCCATTCACAGGAGATCAGGACCCATCATCTTTGTGCTCACGGGGCTCGACGGCTGATGATGGCCGTGGTGGTGCGAGATTGAAACCACTTTCTCTCGGCCGCAGTGAGATGACTTTTGTAATATGGCAAAAACCACAATTTATTCGTCAATTCACGAGCTAATATCGTGTGCGCGGGGAACACAGATGTCGTCTGGAGCGCCCGGGCGATAAGTTATTATGCTCATTAGCTCATTAAATCGATATGTCAATGTGTTTAGTGTTGACTGGTTAGGCTCATCATATTTAAACTGTAGGCTCATAATGGGAAATTTAAATACATGAATGGTTTAGAAAAAAAGGACAACAAGAATAACAATCTTAGAGTTATAAAATAATACAGAAACCACATGACACATGAGAAATTAACAGAAGGGGAAAAAGCAACACAAAAGTTTAAAACCTATAAAAATGAAAGCAAAAAGAACCGTAATATACAACAAATCATAAAAGAGAATACAGAAAACTCGTCACGTTAATAAAAGTCAGCGTACCGTGTAAGTTGAAATACAACGAAAAACCATCATCACGCGAAAGCATTAAAGTTCTTAAAGCACTCCCGATGCCTGTAACTCATCACTAGCCCTCTTCAACCACACAAAGAACTCTGTCAAAGGGGTCTATATCAGGGGTCTCGAATCAAAAGAACGTGTTAAGCACCGATTGGAACGACTCGCCCTTGGAAGTGGACGCAACCTTCCTTTGATGTAACAACATCTGTTTATCTTATGCTAACGATTACCGGCTAGCTCGCCATCCTTCGCCCCTAACAGGTGGCGTTGTTCGAGGCAAACATCAGGCAGACCCACCACCACCCAATGGCGATCAATGGAGCCCGGCATTAGAATTTACTTCACGTGAGGCGACTCCGTGGCCACGGCCATATGTCTGAGACCGATGGATCGGTGATAACGTCGAGCAGCTTCCAACAAGGATCGTTGCTCGGCTGCCAATGGGAAGTCTGAGATTTAGGTAGAAAATCGACTGTAAAATCCCACTCTACACTTCGCACCGTGCTGGGGGGATGTCCGGGCGAAGGCAAACACCGTGCGGAGTAAGGCGCGTACGATATGTTGCCCACCACAACCCACCGGTTGCGGTTACCTTCAAAATGTCAATAATTTTACCCTTGCCTCGAGACCGTCTCGAGGTACCGGGTGGCAAATCAATCCCTCCGGGAGCATGGACGGCGTGGGCCCCACTGTCTGCCGTTTTATCCGCCGAATTGAGTTTTCACCCCGCTGTCGAGACCAAAAGTCAACAGACGATCCCAGAATGCACACCTTCCGGTACCGCGCGTGTGTGGCGACGTCTGTTTGCAAAACTTCCCCGTGGCGTGGGCCTGCCGTATCCTTGATGTCGGAAAAACATGGGCAGGCTAGAAACCGACAAAACATAAATCGTCGTTACCGGTCTTTTGATTTCGGTCGACTTTTTCCCGAGAACGACGGGGAGGCAACACCACATCCGGAAGCCCGGTTCCCATGGGATGGCCGGATCGCTATTCAACGGAAGCCGACGATGACGACGACGGTAGTCTTCAGTCTACACGGCTCCGGAACGCCGTGTCCCAGCAATGTAGAGGGGAGAGAAAAAGGATTGGTCGCCAGCCGATTGGTATCAGTGGGCTCGTGGCCGCAGGTCTGCACCAATTAAAAAGCACGTGTTTCTGTCAATTTTCCGACAGATTTTCCGACCCCGATCTCTCCCTTGTTTGTGTCGCTTTAGGTGTGGTTAAAATGTCCCGCAATTTTTGTGGGGTTTCCACACAAAGCGTCATTAATGTTTTAACGTAGAGCCCTCTATCTCTCCCGTAGAACCCCCCCCAGCGCGAGCGTGTTATTAATAAGGGAAGGGTTGACAGTTACTGGCGGCCATAAATCCCTCCGAGAATTAAGCCAGCAGCTTCGGTGGGTAGCAAGATAAACACACGGGTGTCTGTTGTGGAAAACCGGGACTCACCAGAAATTACGACACCGCAGTACGCAGCGATAGGCTTCAAAAGGAGCACATGAAATGAAGCCATTTAAGGAAGGGAAACCCGATACTCAGCAGGGATCCACGATGGATCCCTGATGAATATTTCATCAACCCAATCTCTCTGCAGCAGGAGATTAAACACCGAGAATTTAGGTAATGCTTTTAAGTTGCTTTAATTACAAACTCACCGAGAGAAACTCACCGTTTCATTAGCTTGAAAAGATTAGTTCATTGAAAGAAACGGCCCACCATTATGCAACCTGCGCAACACCCATTCCTGGGCCTGTGCCCAAGAGATTGGTCCGAAGGGCGGCGGCGTCAGGTTCGAAGCACTTTCGCAGAGGTTGAGTTCGACAAAAATGCG